>NC_088981.1:74448787-74756287 GCF_963932015.1 Anas acuta | reverse complement strand
GCACGAGATGGAGCGGGGTTGGGGGGGGGGGGTCGCTGGGCGCCGTCCTGGAGGGCCAAAGCCCTCCCGCCACACACACACACACACCTCTGTGTTTGCAAAACAGGCTGCGGGACCCCGATCAGATTTTTCGTGCCTTGGAAGGGCGCCTCCTGGCGAGCTCGGCCCCTCGGGCGGTGGCGGGGGAGGGAGAGCCGGGAGCGTTTCTGCTTCGCCGGCCGCCCGCGGAGCCCTGCCGCCGGCGCGGGGCTCGGCGTTGCGGCGAGCGCGGAGCGGCGGCCGCGGAGAAAGCGGGTTTCTGCTCCTTTAAAGGGCGCTGTGCAGCGCTCCCGACGGGAGGCGGGTCTCCCTCCCTCCTCTCCTCCCTCCATCCCTCCTTTCCTTCCTCCCTCCTTCCTCCCCTCGCTCTCTCCCTCCTTCCCTCCCTCCCTCCTTCCCTCCCTCCCTCCCTCCCTCCCTTGGCCGCCGCTTGCAGCCGCCGTCAGTGGTGCCCGGACGCCGGCTGCACCGCAGCCCGGGCATCCCCCGGCGTCCTGCCACCGCCCTTCTTCCCCCCGCCTCCGCCTTCCTCTCCCTCCCCGCTTCCCCTCTCTCAGCTCAAGGTAGGATGATGTCCCGCGGTCTCCGGCTGGCCGCCACGGCCGGAGGGGCTGCATGCGAGTGAGGGGCTGCGGGGGGGGGGCGGTGGCGGTGGGTGGGGAAGCACCGTCGCTGCGCTGTCTCTCGGCCAGGTGTCTCCGGGCAAAGGGGGGCGCTGAGCTGGAGGACCCTGGGCTGGCCGGATCCTGACGCTGGGCTCTGTCGCCTTTCACTCCCCCCACCCTGCGCTGCTTCGCACCAGCCCCAGGCTGGGGGCGGAAGGGTGGGAAGTGGGGGCGAGGGGCTAGGGCAGTGTAGCCCCCCTGGTGCCCCCCGCCCGGCTCCCGCGGAAGCCCCGGGCTGTGCCCCGCGGTCTCGGGGTGGCCGAGACGAGAGCCTGGAGGCGGTGCCCCCCCTCGCTAGGGGGAGGCGAGGTGAGAAACGGGCTGCAACTTCCCTAGAGTTGTGGGTGGACAGGAGTCGCTACTTCCGTAGGGTCTCCTCCTGGCCCTACCCCGGCACCCACCTCTCGGCTGCTCGGCACTCCGGTGGTTCATTTCTGAACAAATTCGGCATTCCTTGGGAAAGCATCCGTCGCTAACCCAGCCAGGGAGCCGACACTCTGTGTGAAGCAAGAGACATTCCTGCCTACAGCGTGGCGGCATGACTGCAAGAGCCCTTGCGCACTGAGAAGGAAAGAATACATTATAATGAAACCTCTCTTCACGTTTTCCTTAGAAACTTTTGGTGGAGTAGAGCGTGGAGAATGTTAAACATCCTTCCTCCCTCTCTGAAATCGTTCACAGCTTCCCCAGCCCAAAGAAAACTGAAGGGACGAAAGGCTGATCTGCAGATAATGTCATAAATATTTCTTCTCGTTGCTTAAAACCTGCTAGGAAAGTGCATTGCTGTGATACCCCAAAGTGCCTGAACAAGTTAATCTATGGCATACTCAGTTCGTTAATTAGAATGCACGTCTTTCCGCTAGCTAAAAATTAATTACCATCTTAAAATGTCATTAATCATCAGCGTAGCAGAAACTTGGTTGTAAATTTGGACTGAGCTAATAACAGACAGAGGGGAACCTATGATTTTTAGAGCTGATGGGAGTGAAGTGCAAGTGGGCCACAATGTGTTTTTCAATGATAATATCAACATTTGTCCGAATACCTAGGGAAACCTTTAAAAAGGGAGGACTGTGTTACTGCTTTGTCAGCAAAGCTGCAATACTTGTCTGATCTGGAGAGGCTAGTCAGGTGTTGTGGTAAGCTGTGGCTCTCCTCACACCAGATTGCAACACTCAGAGGACCGTGGTGGCATGTAAGTCTTTGCAAGAATTCGCCAAAAAATGCCCGAAAGACAAAGCTTTGGGGTCACATGTTAAATACATGCGAATTTATATCAGTTGATGTTGGGAGAGGACAAAACTGTAGAATAAGTGATATAAAAAACCCTATCGTCTGTTCTTAGAGACATAGCTATGACCTGAAAATGAAAGCCATTTCTTTTTTAAAGTGATATGGTAAAACTATACATCCCAGTAGGTGGCAGCTAGCTGGAACTGGATTAACTTTTATTATGATAACAGCACATGAAAATATGTTCTGAAGGAAAAAAAAAAGTGCCTGATGTAATAAGGTAATCAGAATCACATAGCTCTCCTTTCCAAATGAAACATTAGGTACATAAGATCACCATTTATACCTGACACATACCCAAAGAATTTAGTAGGCTTTTATTAGCCGGAAAAGGTTTAAAGGCCTTAGAGAATCTATTCTCCTTTCCCCTTATAGCTGGAATGCTATTTTTCATACCAGCTTCACTTGAACATCGTCCTTGTGTATTAAAAATGTATTATCACTATGCCTAATATAGATGGACAAAATGTAAAAGAAATTAAAACGTATAGCCAAGGAATTGTAGATTTTCCAGTTGCTGATCACTGAAGTGAGGAGGGCTGTTTCATAAAGACTTTAATCTGAAAAGACCTGCATAACAGCGGTGACAAGCCCCCGAGAGACAAAACCAGCTTCTCCAGCAGAATATTTGATTAGGGATCTCCAACCTTTGAACTGTATGTCTCACAGGGAAGGAAATATGAAAGGAGTTAAGGACATTTTCCTGATCTCATGCTAAAATTATTCTGGAGGGTGGACCAAAGTATGTTTTTAAAGATTACCCTTCCCTCTCACAAAGAATAAAAGAAGCTGAAGTCCAATCAAGAGAAAAGGAATCTAGGGTGGTGAAGTCGGAGGCTGTAGTTAATTGTATAGTGTATAAATAGTCTTCAGTCACCGCATATTCAATACTTCCTATGTCTTGCAAGTTTTACTTTTTGATAAGGAACCGATATTCTTGGGGAAGTAAATCTCGATTAACTACGAGATCACTAGGATGTGAACGAAGGGAGAGGTGGCGTTGGCACAGGGCATTAGGCGATGGTGATCTCAGAGGAGGAGAGTGGTACTCCTCCCGATCCCACAAACCGCCACAAGGCAGCGGGCCAGCTGGCATCGCCCAGGCTACCAGACGTGCCTGTAGGGATGCCGATGGCATATCGCGATTTTCTTTCCGTGTCGCGAAATGACTGGCGGGGGCGTTGGGACGCCTGGTGCGACCTGGCGAGGCGGGGGCTGGCCGGCGGGGTCGGCAGAGCTCTCCGTGGTGCTGAAGGAGCAGAGCCGTGCAGAGCTGCGCCGAGCCGAGCCGGGCCGGGCCGGGCTCTGTCCGTGGTGCCGCTCAGCTGTCGTCGGTGGAGAAAAAGGAAAAACTCGGCCTCAGCCTTACCCGTGCGGCCGGAGGGTCCGGGGGACAGCTGAGCGGTTAGCAGTGTAAGGGATTGATCATACGTTGGTTTGTCATTCAAGGTGTGGGAGCAATGCCTGGGTGAGTTAGGAAATCGTAGGAGCTCTGCTGGGGTTGATTACAGGTAGCTGCATTTATTTATTTATTTATTTAAAGATACCTCAGAAAATCAGACTGATTAAAGGGGTCGCTTTGCCCAAAGTTTGTCTTGTCAATTGTGCTAAAGCTCTCGATGAATCATATGCTTTCAGAAATGCTTACCAGTGCTAAGTTAAATTAAAAATACAGTTTTGACAGGAAGCTACATATGTGCAGTCAGAATTAAAAAGATGCCTAATGTCCTTTATTTCAGTAACACCACGGGAAAGATGAGGAAGGAAAGAACGTTCACAGTGTTCATGCATGTCAGTTTTATTTCTCCTTGGACTAAGATAAAATATGAACAAGTAGAACAGAAAAAAAAAAATGCAAATACAAGAAAGAGCATCTCGATCTGTGTTTTTTTTTTTTTTTTTTTTTTCCTAGGAGATATTCTAAGTGTGAACTGAAGGAGTCGCTAGATATCCTTGCTTTTAACACTAGGTGTTCTTTTTAAAGTGCTCCAACAGTCAAATCGTCTGATTGAATTCCCTGCTAGACTGCAGAACTAGCCATTCATGATACTTATTTTTGACACTGCAGTTATGCCTCCATCTTAAAGAAAAAAAAATCGATGATGTTTAATAATCCCTTCACAGAACGTACATTTCTTTTCATCAGCGTTTTACAGTGTTTTAGTAAATGCATGCAGAGAAAATCATAAGCCATAATGATAAAAAAAAAAAAGTTACTGCGAATTGCTAACACTTTCAGGGATACGAAGCACCAACATTAAAAGTAATAAATTAAATTCTTTACATTTCCAAGATACACAGATGTCATTTAAAAATAAACTGGAACTCACCTTTGCCATGCTCTCCTTCTGATAGATTCCACAGACTATTCTCATTAGCTTGGCATCATTGGTATTTATTTCTGTAAGGTCAGGTATATTCTGTGTTCATCTATATGTATGTGTGGGGGAAGTCTCTTAGTGATATTTTCTTTGGTAATAAAAGGCAACGAGGGAGATAAAGGAGACAAAAGATCTCTGTAGGCAGAATATAGAATAAAATGAATTCATTTCCTTGTGGGGAATCTAGGAATTGTCTTTTAATATTTGTAATAATGTTTAAGTAGGTTCAGCAAAAGCTTCACTTAGATTGTAAAGTCTGACAGTCCTGGTTCAACATATTTTAATGGTCACAAGCACATAACTGATTGTGTTTCCGAAAAAAATCTGAAGTAGTCCAAAGAGTGAGTTTATCTTCTTTGGAACACCTGGCCAAAAGACAAAAGTCAATGGCTGCAGCTGCAGATATAAACTCAGTATCCCGTTATCAAACTAGAGAGTGCTATTGTTCTCACTGAGGACCACAAAATGACAAACTACATGCACCTCTTAGTACAGGGAGGAACAGCAATACTTCGATAATACTAGAGTGAAAGGAAAGCTGTGTGTGAGAAAAAAAAAAAAAAAAGTGGCAGAATAGAGTGCAAAATACAAACAGGCAAATCCATAAGTCACCGTCTTTTTAAAAAATACTGAAATTTCAAGCAAGTTGAGCGAAACTGAAATACAAGTCTGTGCATTCAACAAGGCTGTTGTATCCGCTATCTGCTCCTGTTTACCTTGCAGAAGCAGGCTGGTGCTCCGTAATCACTGAGTCCGGGGCAAGTTCCTATGGACAGACAATATAAAAACTATCACATTTATCCTATTTCATGCATTAAAGTGAGTAAGCAACAGTTAGTGAACGTTAGTGAATATCAAGATCTTTTTTTAGCCTAAACGTTGCTCTGACAACCTGCATGACTTTGTTGTCAGCCTTCTCTTTCACAACTCTAAAGCTAAGTGATTTCGACCCAGCCTGTCAGCTATTAAAATGCATGAATTGATTTTTATAAAGCCGATTCCCTTCTCTCCTACAGCCCTCTCCTCTCCCTCCCCACCCCCCGCCACAGATCCCTACAGATATTGTCCAGAACAACCGAAATACTAATAGCAATTAAAAACACGTATGTAAAACCGGGCTGCTTTTTTTTTTTTTTTTTTTCCTCCGAGAACACTAGGCGATCAGATCGGTTGCATAATAGGAATTGGGAAGGCTGTCTGGCAGGCAGCCTTAAGACGAGAAGAGCTATCTCAATTTCTCTCACTTAATCTTGGCTTCGCGTCAGAAGCTGTGCAGCAGTGCAGTAGAATGGGAGCACGGCAAAAGCTTCGCCAGTAAAACGGCTGGTGCTCATTGACTCTCGCTATGTGGCGATACCTCAGCGGTTTCTCGAGCTGGATTACCTATTGATTTTCCTCCTTTCTTGCCTCCCAGGTTTACTCGGCTGGACATTGTGTGTATTTGGATTTCTCAAGGATTCTCCCCCGACTAACATGGATGTCCCACCATTCCTTGCAGTTGAAGGTTGCTCCTTGGCGCAGTGAATGAAGAACATGCAGGGATTGCTAATGGGTTTGGGAAGCGTAGACTCTCTCCTCTGTCTGTGACCATGCCGTGATCGTGTCTGAGGGCCATCAGTTTACGTATCCTCATTCTCACCCTACCGGGAAACCTGACGGCTTAGAAGGGGGAAGTAAGGCAGCGCGTGTGTGCATAGAAACATCATGAAGATTATTTCCCCTATTCTAACTAATCCAGTCTTCAGATGCACCACTAGACTCCTTCTTTGCTTACTGTGGATTGGATATTCTCAAGGAACTACACATGTATTAAGATTTGGTAAGATTTCCCGACACTTTTTCATTGTGCGTTTAAGCCTGAATGCGATTTACGTAGGATTGACTCAGAAGGGGGTGCAGGGGGAGAGCTGGGACGTGCTACCGGAGTCAAGTACCGAAGTCCCTGTGCATTTTGCATCCGGAGGGATGAATTGCTGTGTGTTTTTTCTGTCGCTGCAGCTCATTGTAGCCGTAGTAACGGCACGGTGATGATAATTATAATAACAATGGAGAGAAAAATGACTGGCAAACGCGTTTGCCTAGGGCTCTGCGGAGCTTGCGTGGCTTCCTCGTAATGTACCTTTTTGTTTCCATAGTAGTGGAAAGCACGGCTAACGCAGTGCTTGATCAGTTAAAACCTGTCAACTAGTTGTTAAGTTTCGGTCGCGCGCCCCTGCTCCATCCGAGCCGACTCCGTATGGGCGCGACGCTGTAATGCGAGACCTGCGGGCTGGCTTCCCGGGCAGCGTTTGCCACTTCGGTGGCCTTTTGGGTTAAACAAGAGATGGTTTATGCCTTGTTCCGTGATCGCGAAAGAGTCTTTACGGAACTCTTCAAAAACACGGCTTGCGGGGAAAGTTCTAAGAGGTCCAACATGTCCCCATCCTAACCCCATAAAAAAAAAAAAAAAAAAAAAAAAAAAAAAAAAAAAAGAGGGAAGAAGGGAGAACAAAAAATATCTATCGGAATGAAATTTCAAGGTGAGCAGAGGGGTTTCACAGTTTAAAGACTATCCCACCCGGACCATGCAACTAACCTCAAGAGCTCTGCGTGTGTCCGCGCGTGTGTACGTGTGCATAAGAAAGCAAGCGAGGGAGGAATTTCGGCCGCTGTGTATCCTCTGCAGAAGTTTTACAGTAAGCAAGGGCAGGACGGAAGGGAAAGTTAACCTCACTTCCGAGCCAGTATGTGCTGGCCGGGGAGCGCCTCCGGGCTGGGCCCCACGGCGGGACCCCGCGGCCGGTCCGCGCCCGCCCGGACACCGCAGGCGCAGCGGGCGAGGGGGCATCCCGAAAGTTGCATCCCCGGACAAGCGGCATCCTCTGTGCCTGCCGGCAGCGTGGCTGGAGGGAGGAAAGCACCTGCTCTCGAAGTGGCCGCTGTAAGCTGTTAGCAGCCGCTACAACCCTTTCCGTGGGGCACTAAAGGCTCTTGTCTTCGCCTGGGAGTAGCGCCTCGGTCTGCCTCTAATTTTGCTTTAATTCCCCCCCGCATACACTTTTATGTGGGGAAGGTTAGTAATGATGAAAAAGTCACCAGGCTGCTACTGATCTCGTGTGCTGAATTCCTAGTAGCACTTATTTTCTGCTTCCATCTGATCTAAAGGTGGTGCTTAAGGCACGTTGCTCCTAGCAACCGTCTTCAGGAATGCTTGTTTCTTTGGACATGGCTAAACGGGTCCGTATATCATTGCGGGGCTTATTTTGCATTCAGTCTGCTCCGTAGTCATGGCCGTGAAATTAGCACCGGGGCTGCTTGCGGTCTGGCACTGTCCATCTGTCCGTCCTTCCCCAGACCGGGATTCATAGCCGGAGCCGAGGGTCGGTCTCCAGGACCCTTCAATTAATCTCAAAGGTAGCTATGTAAACAAGTATCTTCCCGGCAACACCATTGGAAAGAGGTGAGCATTCCTCCTTTAGGTTAGCATCCTCTCTGAACTGTTGATCCAACGTACCTGTAGAGACAGCCCTGGTGAGCAGCATTTTGGCAATGATTCAAATAATCAATAATCCTGACACCCGAGGCTGGTGCAGCGGGACTCCAGCACCCAGTGACATGGTGGCACAGGAACGTATTTTTCTAGGCTAACTTCCCTTCCGAACTGCCTCCGGGTCATCTAGTCGGTTAACGGGTTACGCTCACTTCATTGTTTGTAGCAGCGAAGTATGAGCCTGCTTCTGAAGCACGGACTCCTTTTTCTTGTCTGTAAAAAGAAATGTCGCCAACCCAACTGTGAGGCTTGGAAGCAAGGAGTGATGTTTGGTTTATTTTAGTATGGGAGATCTTAGAAGTAAGAGAGCCCGAGGAAGGCTTTCCCCCTGCTCAGCCGGGCCTGTTGCACATCCCTGCTGTGAGGAGTCTGGGTTTAGCCTGGTTCAGGTGCGTAGCGACTCTGACCGCCAGAGCCGCCCAGCCCCTTCCCCAGAGGGTGACATCTCTGTGCGTAGGGCATGGCGGGGAGGAGGGAAGGAACAGGGAGTTTTGTGAAAGAGCTTTGGTTATTTCTGATAGGGGATTTCCCTGCCGACTCCTCCGGGCTCCTGTGCTATCTGTCTCTTCTGCGACCAGGAGGCCGGGATGCCCGTGCCTTCCCGTGGAGTCCTTCCCGAGAAGCGAGGGCTGAGGAGATTCCCTCCAGAAGGCAGCCTGCCAGCCCCCGTTCTTCTTCCTCAGCCAGCAGCGCTATGGCAACGGGGGAGAGCTTGAAACCTGCCAGAGCTGCAGCCCCCTCATTCCTCCTGTGCAAATTAACCACCGTGGATTCACATTGTCCTTCCCACGGCTTCTGTCATTGTTGGGACTAGCCAGCACGTCCTTTCTCTCTCTCTCTCTCTCTCTCTCTCTCTCTCACTCTCACTCTCACATACCTTTTAGCAACCACACAGGGAAGTCGAGTCGCCTGGGTCAAAGGCAGCAGGTTATTTTTGTCCGTGCCTTATGGAGCACGAATGGCGAGAGGCTGGTGCGATGGCATCAGTCACTCTCTGGCGGCACTCGAGTCAGGCAACATGGTATTTGGGCATCACACCATTACCCTTCCTCAGTGCCACCTCACCTCATGGGGCTTGCGGCCAGCCTCTGCCGTTTGTGAATAGCTTCCCACGGGCAAGCCCAGGGACTACTGAGAGTGAGGCTTGTACCCACCACACTCGAGGGTTTCAAACAAGAACAAAAAACATTGCTAAATTAAACCTAAGTGTATACCACTAATGTGGATAAAGGGTCGGGTCCCAGCTTGAGAAAGGAGAAAAGCAGCTGCCTAGCATTTGTCTCTCCGTAGCTAAGTGTGATGGAAACCGTTCCCTTATCATTTGGCACCGTACGAAAGCCCCAATCTGTGCCCGTCGGCGGATCCGCTCCATTATCGGGGATCGCGTTTCGTAGCTTTCCCATTCTCTGCTCCCGTGGAAGAGCCCGACGGCAGCTCCCGGGAAGCCCGGGTAACGCGGCCGGGCCGGGCCGAGCCGGGCCGGGCCGCTCCGTACCGCTGTTGCACTCCCCAGCCCCGGCCCCGCCGGGCCCCGCTCGCTTCTTCTTTTTTCTCCCCTCGGGGCACCCCAGCACTCATGAGGCTGAATGAACAAGCCATTAAGAGCTGTTACCCATCAGCAACTCTTCACCTGTTTACACAAGCCTACTCGTCTCGTCCAAGGCAGTAAGACGCCGGGCTACTTAAAACCCCTCTTTTCTCCCCGGTTCCTATGCTTTCTACTTCCTTTGGACTACTCTAAAATACTCTTTATTTAAATTACCCGCTTCGGGCCTTGTCTCTGCTGCCGAAGACAATGCGGAACAAAACCCTGCCCGTCTTCCCTACATCAAAGGTTTGAATATGGAGCAGTGAGCGGGAGGTGAAAGAGGTTTGGCCCTTGCGTTTCCTAATTCCCCCTCAGGTAACTCAAGTGAAAGTGTGCGAAGGATTTAGGATTTCCTCCTCAGGGAGCCCACTGGCCTGCTAAGAGTTTCCCCACATTACCGGGCATTTTTTTCTCCTTACTTCAGCTCTTTCAAAAAGAAAAGAAAAGCAGAGGCCCGTGTCTGTAGTCTTGCCTCGTCGCTGATTTGGCGTTGTGGGTATTTCCAGTGAATCCCGGCTTCAAGCAGATGAGAAAGGGAGATGAGTGTTGCAGGTTAGAATGTGTTATATATATAAAAAGGGGTAGGGGGGCACAAGGGAAGGAGGATTCGCCTACCCCCAATTTAAAAACAAAATAAAACCAAGAGGAAAGAGGTAGAATACTTTTCAAGGAATGAAGGTAGAGTTTTGAACTCTTCACAAAATAATTTCCTACTGTTGACCTTTTCTTTTCTGAAGAAAAATAGATAAACAAAAAAGAAAAACAAAGCCAACGCACCATATCATTACGAAACTAAACACTTTCCTGTTTTACTACACAAAAGGAAAACAGTTAAAATAGTTGCAAAGCAGAGCTGTGGATGATCATGTAATCTTTGGGACAGAATAGAAAACGACCTCATTTTCAAATCCATTGTGGGAACTTAGAGAGGGAAACTCTGCACTTTGGAAACCTCTCTCGTGAAGGTGCGGCAGGGGTGTAATCTGCCATACTACTTAACTGAGCTCCTTTGGCTCAAACGGATTGAGTTTATCTCCACAAAACTGTTTTCCCGAGACAGGGCTTGGCAAAACCAGCGAGGAGGCTAGCTCTCTGCGTCCATGGCTTGTGCAGTTGCCGGTGGTTGTCGAGCTATACGTTTCAAAGGTTCAGGTGACCATTTTTACCATCTAAAGCCAGCAAAGACGTGGAAAAGCAGTGAGAGCTAAGCCTCTGCAAAAGGTTATGAGACAAGCTCAAGTGATAAATAGCCGCTGGGTGACCAAGTAGAGATTTACCGGAATGGACATGCATTAGATCTCTTTGATGTGCAATTTCTTTCCTTTGGATTTTGCACTGGCACTCTTTCGTGGAAGGATGCAACCTTTCCGCGCGTATTTAAGAGAGAAACGAGAGAACGTACATAGCTGGTTTTGGTCGTGAAGGCAGCAGCCTGCCTTCCGATCCAGAGTGCGATGAATATCTGCAAAGTAAACACTTGTTGTAGCAGCCCTAGAGGTCCGTGGTTTGGTAATTCCAGCACTTAGAGCCAACGAATATTTTACTGCCAAGGACAAGAAGCTTTCAATACGTGTTAACATCCTCACGGAGACGAGTTCAAAATCAGTCTTATAAACAGCAACAGAAATCTTTGAAAGAAGAGTAAGGTTAAGAGCCTCGGGAAGGTAGCAAGGAGGTGAGAAGCATTGTTATTGACTGCTCCAGATTAAACAGCGCAGAGGAAGATTTCAATTTGATAACGTCACAGCCCTTCCTGTTTTTCTTTGCTGCTTCTGCTGACAATTTGGTAAGGTAATTAAATTGGCTGATTGAAGTCACAGTGGTCATGGGGCGATAAAGACCATTTGGATTTAATGGAATTTAGAAACAACAGTGCGCTGCACACAACTCTTACAGAACGAGAATTTTAATGACTCATTCAGGGTGCTGACTACGTAGAACGTCCTGGACGAGTTTAATTGAAAGGGCAAAGCAGATTAGCTGTATACAGTCTTTATTGCACTAGATAGGGGAATT
Source organism: Anas acuta (assembly GCF_963932015.1). Lineage (NCBI taxonomy): Eukaryota > Metazoa > Chordata > Aves > Anseriformes > Anatidae > Anas > Anas acuta. The sequence goes on along the minus strand of NC_088981.1, from coordinate 74,744,776 downwards.
AGAATGATCCTTTTAAAAGACTCATTATTGTATTATCAAGATTTAATGTAGGTTAAGAAAGCTTTCATTCGTGTGGGCTGTCTGGAACATCCCCAGATCCTTTCAGCCGGTGTTTGGAGCACCAACAGCTTTGTAAAAGAATTTTCACACAATTGTCCGATAGATTGGGTGGTGAGAAGTATAACTCACTATTTTCTGGCTGCTACTTGGCTTTTGAAGTGATGCAAAGTTCAAATAATACCTGCTATTTAAATGATGTCGACAAATGAAATGGTTTATGTCACTGGAGATAAGAACCCAGAGAAAAAGAGATTTACTAGCATTCTCTAAACTAAAATATTAGAGTTTATTTTATTTTAATTTATTTTATTTTGTAGAAGAGAAAATCCCCTTTTGTTTTAGGAAAAAAAAATCAAATATTTTGCAGTCATTGCAAATAATTGCAGGTCTTTGTCCCCTACTTAATTTATTTACCTTTTCTCTTTCTTAGTTTTAACCTTCACTCTCTCTAATCTCTTCCAGAGGAGCAATTACTAGAAGTTCTGTCAATAACGGAAAAGAGAAACTAGAAGGTGCCTTATTTCCATACTCTGCAATCTGCAAGGCAAATTAATGTTCCCCGAATAAGCTTTTTATAATGTTATGCTGTAATGTTTGTTGGAAGATTAGATTAAACAATATGATAACATAATATCATTATGCAGTCACGTCTGAATTGGAATATGGAGAAACAAAGATCACTATCATATTAATGCTTATAATTTTGTGCTTTTTTTCCCTGAGTCTTTTGGGTCCTTTATTCTACAGTAATAATAGTCTTAGGTTTATATAGTGCCTTCAATTTAAACAGCCAGAGCTTTCAGTAATGCAAAGAGAACAGAACAAACATGTAATGATCATTATTCCAATTACTGGAGCTCAGCCAGCTCTGGATAAACTAGGTGGTGTTCTAATACTATGTACAACACTAAACAGAAGCTCTAAAAGTGTATTCTTAATTTCATTAAAAGGTAATTCTTAACGAATTAAAACTAATTTTTTTTTTTGGGGGGGGAGGGAGGGAGCAAGAATTAGAATTGACCCATGGGTGTGGTGCTTAAGACTAATCTTTTTGCACCTGCTGCAAAGATATATTTGGATAAAATTTTGCAAGTGATTTGGATTAGAATGGATTCAGATTATCTTGAAATTTATTCTTCTGTAGTCTTTCCAAAAGGCTACTGAAATAGAATAACTCGTATATGAGCATATTTAGAAGTTATGTGTCTTTCAAATTAAATACACATTCTTAGATCATATATTTTTAAAGTGCTTCCACTTCTAGGCCTTTCTGACTGGGCTAAAGAAAAACAAGTTCTTTGGTAGTAATGTGACTTATGTTTATGGCAGGGATAGTTTGAAGCATACCTACACTGTAGCCTTTGGATAAAAAAGCTGGTCCTTAAATAATAAAACTTTGTTGTCAACACATCAGAAGATTAATTAATTGATGGGTTTGACAGAGTTTCATCTTTAGATTTGGGGAAGTAGAGTCATATATTTTTGCTAAATGTCTATTTTATTATATTTGTACTTACATTCTCAAACTTTTAAAACTCGTTTATCAATAAAATGGTTATCAGGATTTAAATGTCAGTTAAATTAGGAATGTTGAAAATATCTATTGATGATTCAGTATGAAAAAAAAGCAAAACAAAACAAAAAACAACCCTGTTTGTCAGAGTCACTAGTTCTTATAACTCAGTAACGCTGACCGAAGAGTCCAGGGAGAATATAATATACCTCCAGGATCTGTACAGTAGACTTCAAGATTTATTTATTTTTAATTCAATGTGTGATTGATTTTTTTTATCTTCTTTTCTTTTATCTTAATATTTTAATGGATATCTCTGGTATTTCCCAGTCATATAACAATCGATCTGAATTTAACGGGTGTAGCTAAATCTAGCACCAAATGATCCATGCTGTAGTTTTCAATGGATGGGTGGAAAATGTAATGTTATTTTATGTAAGAACAAAGTCATTTTGGAAGAACCCCATCCTCCTCCCCCCCCCCCCCTTTTAAAAAATCTTTTGATTCCTTCGCTCTTTTTTCCTTATTTTTGCAATAGGTGAAATGCAAAATGATTACTTAACTAGTTAAAAGGGAAATGATAATGTTATTTTATCATTCCTTTTTGAAAAATCTTGGCTTTCTGGGCTTTCTGGAAAAATAAAAATTGAAAGGCCTCTTTTCTACCTAAAACCCAAACTTCTAGTGCAAGCCAAGTTTTAGGCCTTCTCTGCAATATATGGAGAGTGAAGTTGGGAGAAAGATTAGACAAGCTTGGCTTAGAGTGGATCACTCTTGCATGGCAAAACTGGGCACCACAGTACAAAAAGGATGTAAAACTGTTGGAGATTGTTCAGGGGAATGTGACAAAGATGGTGAAGGGCCTAGAGGGGAAGACACATGAGGAGCGGCTGAAATCACTTGGCCTGTTCAGCCTGGAGAAAAGGAGGCTGAGGGGAGACCTCATCGCAGTCTACAGCTTCCTCATGCTGGGGAGTGGAGGGGAAGGCACTGATCTCTTCTCTGTAATCACCAGTGATAGGACCTACAGGAATGGTGTCAAGCTGAGGCAGGGGAGGTTTAGGCTAGACATCAGGAAGAGGTTCTTCACTGAGAGGGTGGTGGCACACTGGAACTGGCTCCCCAGTGAAGTAGTCATTGTACCAAGCCTGTTGGAATTTAAGAAGCGTTTGGACTGTGCAGTCACATGGTCTGAATTTTTGGGTAGACCTGTGTGGTGCCAGGAGTTGGACTTATGGGTCCCTTCCCACTCAGGTTCTATGATTCTAACTAAGGTTGGATGAACCCTGCTTTTCCTGAAATCAGCTATATAGAGGAAGTGAAGGTGGATGGATTGGGGTTTTGTTTTTCTCCCCAGATTCTGGGTTTTATTGCCACACTGAATTCAAATTCTCAGGTAGAAATTTAAGAGGGAAAGATGAATTTGTCAATGACTCAACAGCTTGTTCCTGACATTAAAATTAAAAAATGGTAAAATGCTCACTCATTTAACTGCATGAAGTTTAACAGGGCCAAGTGTCGGGTCCTGCACCTGGGGCTCAATAACCCCAAGCAGAGCTACAGGCTGGGAGATGAGTGGTTGGAGAGCTGCCAGGCAGAGAAGGACCTGGGAGTTATGGTGGACAGTCGGCTGAATATGAGCCAGCAGTGTGCTCAGGTGGCCAAGAAGGCCAACGGCATCCTGGCTTGTATCAGAAACAGCGTGACCAGCAGGGCTAGGGAGGTGATCGTCCCCCTGTACTCGGCTCTGGTGAGGCCGCACCTCGAGTACTGTGTTCAGTTTTGGGCCTCTCGCTACAAGAAGGACATCGAGGTGCTTGAGCGGGTCCAAAGAAGGGCGACGAAGCTGGTGAGGGGCCTGGAGAACAAGTCCTACGAGGAGCGGCTGAAGGAGATGGGCTTGTTCAGCCTGGAGAAGAGGAGGCTCAGGGGCAACCTTATTGCTCTCTACAGATACCTTAAAGGAGGCTGTAGAGAGGTGGGGGTTGGCCTGTTCTCCCACGTGCCTGGTGACAGGACGAGGGGGAATGGGCTAAAGTTGCGCCAGGGGAGTTTTAGGTTAGATGTTAGGAAGAGCTTCTTTACTGAAAGGGTTGTGAGGCATTGGAAAAGGCTGCCCAGGGAGGTGGTGGAGTCACCATCCCTGGAAGTCTTCAAAAGACGTTTAGATGTAGAGCTTAGGGATATGGTTTAATGGGGACTGTTAGTGTTAGGTTAGAGGTTGGACTCGATGATCTTGAGGTCTCTTCCAACCTAGAAATTCTGTGATTCTGTGATTCTTCTCAAATTTCACCAGCAAATGAGCGGTGCATGTTTTCACAGTAGGTAATCATAATCAGTCCTATAAATAAGGACTTTTGTTGTTGTTGTTGTTGTTGTGAAGATATGTTTTTATCTGATTGCTTACTCTACAGAAGCCTATTGAGCAAACTTTATCAAGCTTGGTTCAAAAGATACAGAATTACTCCAGGTTTTGAAAAGCACGCCATCTTCACATTTATCTCTTTCTCTATTTCCAGTAAAATATTTCAAATTAAGTATTATATATTTCTGGATCCAAAAATAAGTATTACTTTCAAGTATGGTTATGTTTATTTTTTTTTGTCATAAGGTAACTGATGCTGAATTTAAAACACTTTTATTAAAATGCACATTTGTGTGCATATACACTCTTAGTAGGTAATAAGCTGGGTAAATTAAGGATTCCTTTATAACTGAACATTTGGGCTTTTATACTTCTCCAGGAGCTAAATATATACCAGTTATATCAACCAGAAAAACTAACTAAACATGTATCAGCTGTATGGATCAGCTTATATTTATGCTGTTATTTAAAAAAGTACATGTTAGTACATGACTTACTGAATAGTACATAATAATAAAAGAAATACCAAAAGTAGTAAGCATGATACATTTACATAAAATATCTGAGTCTCATAGTTCACAATGTTCAACTTTCAGCTTTTTATTGTTTTTTTTTTTTTTTTAATTGACTTGATTTTATTTTATTGTATTTTATTTTATTTATTTTATTTATTTTATTTTTAAACATATAATCAAATAGTTTAAGTTCTGCCTCAACAGTTCATGTTGTAAAACCTTGAAGAAAGTAGTTCTTTTAGTTGGAGACAGAAAAAAATCTTCTATTCCTACCTATATTGTCAGTGTCAGTACTTGATCTTCAGTCAATACAAGCAACCTAGATTGTCAGAGAAATATATTCATTGATAGTGCTAAGAGGATTTATGTTGTGTGTTTTTATTTTTACACCATATGTGATATGAAATCTGCATGCAGTAGGTAAAGTTTCTTACATGTTAGTCCTTCACAGATACATTTTATGGGTCAGATATTGAAATAAGATAAATTATAGTACAGTTTAAGTATGATCCTTTACTAACTTTTCATTCAGGTCAGTGTCTTATGTTAATACAAAATTAAATAAGAATCAGAGTTGTATGCTGTTGGACACTGTTTAGAGAAAAAATGTTTTATATCGTTCTAATGCTAAAGCTAAGCATTATGTTAATGTCCATAGAAACCTGTTTATTCTAGATATACTCATTGCCTTGAAAAGTTTGTGATAGAGTTACATGACTAGATCCATAGCTATGTTGAGTAAATTATATAGTGCTCTTCAAGCCAAACCATTTTTGCTGTTTGCATTAGCTAAAAATCTCAGTACAGAATCTGCCTTTCCTTGATTTTTTTTTTTCAATTATCCTTTAAGATTGCACTACACTGTTTTTACACCTAAATTTGTCTTTTTTTTGTTTGTTTGTTTTCATTAACAATATTTAGCAATATACTATAAAAAAAAAAACAACAATGTAATATTTTCAAGAAGGGTTAAAACCCACTACCCACTGATTAAAGATACTATGGTCCAGGAGCCCCATAGAAGTTATTTTGCAGAATAAACATTGCAAAACTATATACATGAATAACAATGAAGCACATGAAGTTTACACATTCTGTAAAAGGAGTTTATTTTTTAAAGCAAAAACTTCACTGTTATTCAGCACCATTTATCATATGAGGCACTAACCAGATAAATCTTTGAAAAGAAATTCCATGTTGCCTATTCCTTAAGGAATTAGGTAAAAAGGAATATTAGGGAAATTAAAATCAGAGTGCTCTAAATCAGGGCAATAATTTGCTCTTCAAATGCTGGATCATAGAAGTTTTTAACATTTTTTTTTAACTGAAACATTTATGTCCATCTTGTTATACACATTTTACTCATTTAAGAAACTGAAACTTTAACTGTTCTTAAAATTCATACAGAACTTTCAAGAAATTTTCAGCATACATTCAATTATTACATAAAAAAGTCATTGTTATTGCTTCATATTTTGTTGCTTAACAAGGACCAATCCTAGGGAATCTAATTTGTAAAATTATAATTTCTCTGATTTTTATTGTACAATACCATTTACGTTTTTCATGGCTTACTATACCTACCAAATTTTCCTGTACAAATATGGGTAATTTTTTCATTCAAATTGAAAGAAGAACCTAAAACAATTATATTTTCCAGTTAATAATTACACTTTTTTTTTTTTTTTTTTTAAAGTATTTATACTTGCTTAGAACTATCTAGTCTTTCTGGTGTTATATGGCACCCATATATGTGTCTTTCTTGTTTACAGAAGAATGACCATTTGATATTTCACAGAATCACAGAATGGTTGAGGTTGGAAGAGACCTCTGGTGATCATCTAGTCCAACCCCTTCCAAACTGGGTCACCTGTGCATGTTGCACAGGATGGCACCCAGGCAGGTTTCGAATATCTCCAGACAAGGAGACTCCACAGCCACTCTCATCAAAGTATTTCAATCTCTGAAACTGGTAACTGAAAATATAACTATGCAAAACATACAAAACATAAGGCCAGTGCCTGGTCATAACTAATACAATGCAAAAGTGGATTTTTTTTTTTTTTTTTAAAGAAGATATATTATGCACTGAGTGAGTATGTCTTGCAGATTTTTAAAAACTGTACTTTTGTGTGAGTCCATTTTCAGAGAAGTGTGATTTTTGGATAATAGTTTTCTGGTGCTCACCTTCATACCTTGAGCTATTTTAGACAATGAACTACTTAGACATGTCTCCAGATATCCCTGAATATGCTACTCTGTTTGTTTGTTTGTTTGTTTGTTGGGGGGGGGGGGGGAGGGAGAAAGAATCCATAGGTTGCATGGAGGTAGTTTGAGAACAATAATGCAGGTGTGTTAAATGTCTTAAGTGATGAAAATGCAGAACACAGAAAGGAACTGAGAATGGTTAGTGGGAAAACAAAACAAAACAAAACAAAAGACCACCACCAACAAAACAAAACTCCAAAACCAATGTCTTACCTACAAAGGCTATATATACCATGAAAACAGTAAAATTGTTATTAAATATTTTATTTATGCCCACATTTGATCTTTTTGTAACTGTGAAGCAAATGTACACAGTGACAATTCAGGGGAGGTGGTAAGCTTCATCTGTAAACAGCTGAGGGAAGACGGAAATTTGGGAAAGAAACGTGCAACACTTTTTCAACACTACTATAAGTTTGAATGTCCTTGAGAAGGAAAGGCTATAAAATATGACTGTCATTAAAGCTTATCTTTTCAGATCTCAGCAGACTCTATCAGTCACAACATTCAAAATGCCTGCAGAAACTTTGTGATATGGCTAAGAAAAATGTCTGAAAATGTGTTAATCCAATTTTGTAATATCTTTTTAAACCTACCTATCCAGAGGAAAGCCACATTTAAATATCAAATCAGTGTTAGCTAATCGCAACATCAATTGTACCCATTTGTGACTCTTTGTTTCTAGACATTGGGTAGTTGGATAGAAATGTTGCATCTAGCTGTTTTCCCATTGGTTTCATTTTTTCTCCTGACTGCTTCCTTCTAGATTGCTAGTAGGATTGCTTCTATAGAAAATTGTACTGCATGCTTTTGGAAGCCGTGTTTTCCCCTGTTACTACACACCATTCCAAATTCCTTTTTTATTTTGGAGTTGCACTATGGGGTTTCTTATTCACCAAAACCCATCTGATGGTTATAAGGACAGAAAATTAAGCTGCTCCACTCTAGTTAAACATTTACAAAGCTAAACAGCAATGTTTTCACTATAGAATAATATATACTCAATAATAGATTATTGGATGTTTGATAGTAGGTCTCTTTATTTTTATTTATTTTTAGCAGCCATCAGGGTGACACAGTATATCTGTGAATTGAACAAAGTAACTAGGCAGCAATAGTCTTACAATTGCAGGCCTATGTGAATGTGTGCACATACGTAAGTTTTCTTGTGATGGTTGCCTAAATGCAGGGAAAAAAGAAAGAAAAAAAAAAAGCTGAAGAATCTCTCCTTTTCTGGAGTTGTTGTTTAACATAAACTGGGAGAATTGCCTGAGGGTATATCAGGGGTCTTTGATGGAAGGTCTCATAAGGACTATCCATCTGCTTCCTGACAAATAGTGTGAGGATGGGATAGCAAGGAATTGTGAAGGTGGCAGAAACTCTTCTCACGTAGTGTGATCTTTGTGAATATTTTCAAAATGCTCATGAAAACAAACAAAAACAAATTCAAGAATGAAGCTGTGAAATTCAGCAAAAACCACAGTCAAGCATACTCATGAAGTTTAAAAAAAAAAAAAAAGAAAAAAAAAGAGGACATTGCAGAATATCGTATCCTCAGAAAAAAAGAGCTAAACTCTGTGAATGAAATTAAAACATGCTGTCATGCATTTACCCCCCCATTCTCCCTCAAACCCTCCACACCCCACAGCTGCTAAGGGTTTGCAAATGGTACTCATTAACACATCAACTTGTTTTACAATGGAGTGATAGCATGAGGGAAATCTTCATTTAGAGAGTGAATCTGCTTCTGCCCAGAACCACCTTCATGTTCTACCTCCGGCCTACCTTCATATTGTTGTAAGGTGCTTATGCTAATAATGCCAGGTGCAACAAGTAGTACTGTAAATCAGAAGATCATATTAAAGTTCATTTCTATTGAACTGACAGCCTAAAACTACGACACTACAACTAGCATACTGGCAGTTTTTTTCCCAGCCTTTGCTGTACTAAGTCTTGAGCACTGCATGGTACTTTGCAGGGCAACTAGTGAAGTCTTGAAGAGATAGAGGGTCTTCATTACTACCATATATGATTAGACCCAATTTTCACAAAAGATTACCCACATGGATATCTTCACAAATATGGTTAATAGGTGGAAAGCCAGAATGTATTTTATTCCCATGAATCCTCCTGTTGAACTGTATTTTTTTAAAAACAAGAAGCCAAAGAAAGTGACTAAATATTAGCCTATGTTTTAGAGCTTGTTTAACTCTGAGGCTGAAGTCATACATGAAAACTCATGTTGTCTACTTTGGCAGAAAATAAAAATACTGAAAACCAGAAAATATTGGCTTTGCTTCCATCCTAAGGATAGCTTTTTGTGCTAAGCAGAATGAGAGAAAAAATGGAAGGCACTAGTCTGGGTGATAATTAAATATTTTTCAGTTAGGAAAGATGATTGTGCTGGTGAAGAAAAGGATTTTCTGTCAGGATTGGCAAGGGAAATTAATATACTAAGATTTTTGGATGCACATTAAGAGTTCTAAAACATCTACCTTTAGTACAGTATTTTATGTTTGCATTGATATTGAGCTAGAACTATAGAGAATTACTGTTCTTTTGCTTTTTAAAAACATCTTTAGTGAGTATTTTATAATTAGATTTTTCTTAATTAAATTTTACATATTCTTTGGAAATCAGTTGCTTTTCAGCAGAATTTGAGACTTTTAGATATTCATTTAGGTTGACTTACATCACAGGCAAACATTTTTGAAGAAAAAGTTTATTTCAGAGCTAAGACTAATGTTTAAACTTCTGTAAAGACTGCTAGCTTTTTTTTATATATGAACTTTCTTCAGTAGGAAACATTTTATTTTTTATATTTATTGTATTGTATTGTATTTTTTGCTTCTCTTATCAACACTGTGGTCAGTTATGCAAACAGGGAACAAGTTAAACCTTTCAAATGTGATAAGTTTCCATTTTCAAAAGTGCCTTAAAAATGTGCTGCAAATTCCTGTGGTAATGGGCTTCAGGCATGCTATAACTTCACATAAGTGAACAGTGTCTTACCTTAACTAGGTCTACATGATTCAAGACATATGTATTTTACCTTTCTCTGCATAAGATTTAATGTAGGTGTAATCCCATCTTTCATAATAAGAAATTTTATGAATTTCAAAATGCAAATGATAGTAGGTCATATCTCTTTCAGAGATAGTTTCAACATTACCTTCTTTCAATATATGTTATTAGGAAAGGAACAGATAAAAATATAAATATTTTATGCTATTGAGATAATCTTTCTAGAAGTCTAGAAAGTCATGAACAACAGAGGAAGGAGACTAATGAATGGTTATTCACTTTTTATAAAAAAATATGGCAATTTGAATGTTTTCAGGTAGGGTATTAAAAATAAATGAAATGAAGCATGGACTATGAATAAGAAAAACATGTAATTCATTGCCAGTGAATGTTCTGGCCCCTAGCCTCTCAGTAACTACCAACATTTAAAGAAGAAAGGTCTCCACTGGATACTACTGCTACTTTTGGCTCTGTAAGTCCCTAAATTGTGGAAAATCAAAGAAACTAGAGTAAGAGTTATTCCATGTTTGCCTTGTTTTTTCCCTTTCCCTTAAATTTTGACTATTGCACTGTGTTGAAAACAGGTAGTGTGTATTGGAAAAATAGGTCTTTTTGATGCTACTTTACAGCTGTTCTTATGTTATGTTTTCTGTAATATGCATAAGTATAGAATATATCAGTGAGTTACAGTGCTGTTACTGGAGATTAAGACAAAGAAAGTTAAGAATCAAGTAATACATTCTTCATATATGAATAAAATAATTAGAGCAGAGGAAAAGAGAATTTTAAAACACATACTAAATATGATGTAAATAACAAATGGTATATGGCACTCGGCAAACCAGTATTCAGCCAAAGGTAATCACTCAGCTCTGCAGTGGAAAATGTGGAAATACAGTTCTGGAGCAGGATCACAAAGACACAGCTCATTTGTCTTTTTGCAGAAAGATGTCAATACAAATATCAGTGAGAGCAGTATATCCTTTTTTTTTTTTTTTTTTTTTTCCAGGTAGAACATCTCTACACAAGCATCACAGTCTTTATATAATATAATTTCAGCATTTATGCAGAATAGAATGTTACTTTAAAAGCTTAATGTTATTCTTGGAGGTCTCCAAGTAAAATACTAAACAGTCTGGATAATTTCAGTTATCTGAGGTCTGTGCCAGCAGTGGAGCTAATGGCCTATTGAAATGTACATGATGATATTTCTAGCTACACAAGCTTGTATACAACTTTCAGTTTCTTGTATTGCTTCTCTCAAAAGAAGAATATATGCAGCCAGTGTAGAAATGTGAGAATGTTTCCTAGAAACTTGGAGGTAATATTATCTTTTATCTTATTCATCAAAAAAAAAAAAAAAATCCTTCTGGGCATAGATATTAGCTATTTTAGTGATTTAGAAACTGGAAACTACTATTTTAAGACCACAGAAAGTGGAGAGCATAATTTCATATTGTAATCAAACTCTGCTGCTGAGAAACATTCCTGTGTCACAAGAAAGATCTATTGACCGTTGTTAGATCAATAGATCACTTTCATCATTACCTCTTAGTAAGAAAGTTTATTATTTAAAATGATCCTGTAGCTCCCCAGTGGGGTAGTTGAAAATCCAAAGCCCAAAAGGATAATTGGCTCACTACTTCCACAAACTAAAGCAGTATGATTTCATCTTTAAATGACATCATCTTAATGGGGAAAGTCATGAAGATTGTGATGCCTTGTTAAAGGATGGTGTGTTTATGTACTGCAAACATTAAATACAAGATACAGAGCTTTCATCCATATGCCGAGGTTCTTCATGTGTCAATTTTAGAAATATTTCCTTTGGACAAAATAAAAAGGAGCTCTACAAGTATAGCTGTATTTGAAGTTAATGATACAATTATGAAATAAGTGGTTACAGATGAATGTAGAGAAGTCCAGTTTAAGGATTTCTTTACCTGTCTGATTTAGATATTCTTGAAAATAGATCTCCCAAGATCTTACTTGTTTGGCTGGATGCTACTCAAACAAACAAACAAACAAACAAACCACCAAACAACAACAATAACAACAACAACAACAAAAAAACAACCAACCAAAAAAAAACAACAACCACCACCACCAACAAAAAGATAAATGTTGTCAATGTCCAGACAAATACACGATAGAGAAATTGCAGTAGTATTAAAATACAGTATTGCTTTGAATGGACAAATTTAAGCAAGTACTATACTTGAGTAACAGCCAGTGGTTGTCAGGAATCTGCAAATGGTTATGAACATTTCTTTTTGTTTGTTTGTTTTATGATATTGATAACTGCTGAAAAATAATTTAAAAATATTAAAGCTTACAGAAATATAAAATTTTACAAATTCCAAGTCCTGTTCTTATTTATGGAGTAGTAGATAGATAGTAGATACATATGAAGTTTACCTCCCATCCCCACAAATTAATGTGCATATATGTGTGCATAATATACCCTTTTAGTCAAAAGGACAAAGAAACAAACAAATTAAAAAATTGCCTATGTATAAGCCTAATTTATAAAATAACATCTGTGCAATAGTTTTTGTTTACTAACCTCGAATTTGGATTTAGAAATATTGACACTTTTGGCTTTCAAATTTGAATATGTTTAGATTTTTTTTTTCTTGTGTCCATACTAAAGTAATAATATTTTCTTTATTATGTGAAATTCTGTGAGCTCAGTTTTGAGTCTGAAGGACTATTTTTTTTTTTTTTTTTGTAAAAAAAAATATTGCTGCTTTCTTTTTGCAACCTGGTTAGAATTTATATATTTTTAGAGAGTCTACAGAAATAATCTTCAATTTTTATCTTCTCAGAAGAGGAATGGTAATTTGTCAGCATCAGAAAACCTTAAATTACACTGCCTCTGAATTGAAATCTAAACTCATATTCCTTATCTTCTTCTCTCTCCCTTCCTCCCCTCCCCCTTTTATTTTATTTTTTTTGGATAAACCTAACTATTCAAAAATATCTTTTTTTTTTTTTTTGTCTCTAAGGGAATGTTTGAAAGATACTTCACGTTAAGTAGAACTGTAAATTATTAACATATAAACTGTTGCTGAAGAACTCCCAGTGTGGATATTGTTGCTGTGGAAGAAAAATGTTCTAAAAGGGAGAGGTCAGGTAGAAACAGGCATTCTTTTATTCACATGTGAAGCTATTCAAGAACAGTTATTCAAGAGTTCTTGTGCAAGAACTCTACAAATAAGAGCCAAAAAATTTTGATCACTGGTTTCAATAAATGCTACAGACTAGTCTGTATACTACATGTGTATTAATAGCATTTCAGAAAAGTTAAAATTATGTGGCCATGAACTATCTTAGCTCTATGCCCACCCACTTTTTTCCTCTTTGCTCTTTCCAATTGATAATGCAATGAAAGATTGTGCTGAAAGAAAGTGAGACAAAGGACTTTCTTTTTCTCCTCAGTTATAATACTATTTCAATGACGATCTGTAGAAGTAGTAAAATGAAGGTTACTGCAAATTTATGATTCATACTACATTTTAGTCTGTTACAGAATCACAGAATGGTTGAGGTTGGAAGGGACCTCTGGAGGTCATTCAGTCCAACGTCCTTGCTGAAGCAGGTTGCCCAGTATCATGCCCACTCAGTCACAGAATCACTGAATTGTAGAATGGTTTGAGTTGGAAGAGACATTAAAGATCACCTAGTTCATAGAATCATAGGACCATAGAATATCCTGAGTTGGAAGGGACCCATAAGGATCATCAAGTCCAGCTCCTGGCACCACACAGGTCTACCCAAAAGTTTAGACCATGTGACTAAGTGCACAGTCCAATCGCTTTTTATATTCAGACAGGCTTGGTGCAGTAACTACGGCCCTGGGGAGCCTGTTCCAGTGTGCAACCACCCTCTCAGTGAAGAACCTCTTCCTGATGTCCAGCCTAAACTTCCCCTGCATCAGCTTAACACCATTCCTGTGGGTCCTACCACTGGTGTTTACAGAGAATAGGTCACCTGCCTCCCCACTCCTTCTAAGGAAGGGACTAGTTCCAAGCCCCTTGGCATTGTCAGGGACACCTTCCACTAGATCAGGTTGCTAAAAGCACCATCCAACCTGTGCACTTCATCCTTCATCACTTCCAAGGATGGGGCATCCACAATTTCTCAGGACAACCTGTTCTTGTGCCTCACCACCTTCACAGTAACTGATTTCTTCCTAATATATAATCTACTCCTAATATTTAATCCAAATCTCCCTGGTTTTAGTTTCAACATTAATCTTTCCTTGTTTTATCAATCACGTTATATTTGGATGAGGAAAACTGTATATATCACAGCAGTAGATTTTACTACCACCCTGTTTTCTTCTCTCAGACTGGTATGTTGAATTCTGACTGTTAGGAGACCAGTTTTCTCTCAACTTTTTGTATATGTTATTGGTGAAATAACCTAGAAGGCAGGCAGCCTTCTCACAAGGATTTTATAACTGAATCAAGGGTGTAGCAAACTAAAGAATTGAAGTGTTGAAAGATTAATTCCTCACTTTTATATTAAAGAGTCAGGAAATGTTAATAATAAGGTGGAATATGGATTTGCTTAGTAATCTGTTATTCCTGCTTATGCTTTCCAATTTCTGCAATAGTTAAGGATATTTAAATTTTAAAGAAAAAGTAATCAGCCAGTATCTGGTAGCTGATATTATCTTGTAACAAATCAAAGCACAAGTGTACGAACCATTTGAATATATATCAAATAGATTTGTACATATATTTTACACGAAGTTTAAAACACTTAGAGGTTGAAAATTATAGCTAAAAAATATAGAGATGGAGTCTGAAGTGACAGTGTTTAGATCTAGTATATACTTGTGCAATAATCTTGATGCAGAATTTGACCAAGAACATTTTAGTCCTCTTATAAAGGAACTTTGTGTTATTCTCTTCTCATACAGTATATTTCTCTGCTAGAGTCCTAAACTTACACTGGATTTTTCCTACTTAAATTGAGGCTTACTAAACACTCCCAGACTGTTAGTCTTTTGTGCAGTTCAAAGGATGTCAATGAGAGTGTTTAAGTCTGATCAAGCAGAAAGAAATATTACACAACGTGGTCTTAGAATATACCAAATTGTAACTAAATTCACACCTAATTTTTAAGGGGGGTGAACACATATATTCCTACCCATAGGAGTCCACAGGAAGTGGAATCACTTTGACTACATCCAGTCACTTACTAGCTTTTCTGGTCTTGATGGCTGAATAATTTTACAGAATTTTGTAGATCTCCATTGCTATTAAATCTCTTTCACAAACAGTCTAGACTATGGGGAAAAGAAAAACAAGAAGAGGAAGAAGAAGAAAAAAATAATCTGAAATGTTTATTCAATTAAGAATAGTTTATACAATTTACTAACACAATGGCATTTAGAATGGTAGTTTTGAATTATCTATGCCCTGTTCTAAACCTTTAATATAAATGGCCATTGGCTTATTTCCATTATTTAGATGTGCACTTGTGTTTGTACATAAACCTTCCTTGGAAATGTATGTTCAGAGTGGACACACACTATTCCAGAATAAACACATAGTATTAATGAAATAATTATAACATTATGACACATCTGTATAAGGCAAGAAGAGCTTGCAGACCGAATATTCAATTTTTACCCAAGTTTGAGGCTTTCTGAATGTGGAATGATCTTATATCATCCTATAACACAGGGTAGTCTTAGAAAAAGGTACCCTATGTCTCAAGATGAATTGTGAAGCAAAGGAGTTCTACAAAGAGGCTTAAAACAGTTGAGAACTGTTTAACTATCTGAGTTTACTTAGCATTTACTTAGCATTACTGCCTTCAAGGACTTAAACACCATAATGAATATCAAAATTAAATATTCCTAGCAACCAAATTTGCAAAACATTTGTTTTACATCGTAATTTTACAATTATTAATTACAAACTTGATGCAATTTCCATCTTCATAAAAGATTGTGCATTTTCCACTCCACATTTACCAGAATATATTTACCAGAGTATATTTAACAAAAAACCAGAGGTTTGAAAATCCCTCTGTCATTCAAAGCAAATTTTGTGGACTCTGTTTCACTTAATGTATCTGTTTTTTAAAGTAAATGATATTTTGTAACATAAATATCAAATCAAAACAGATGCATCTGTAATCAAAGCATATGGGTATACATATGCTACAATGTTCTTTAGAATGAACCCCTTATGAACCCTGAAATATAATTGATGGGAAATACAACATGCTCTGCTTGTAAGGTTACTTTTGTTGACTTTTAGATATCATTGGAAATATAATAGATATTTGAAAATAATGTTTTACTTTTAAAACATAAAATTAGCAAGTGCTGGGAACTTGCTCACAATTTATTCAAAAGTAGGTTTTTATGAATATTTCCAGTGTTTATGTAGAGAGTATCAGATGATACTCTTTCTGTTATTAAGCAGGCTGAAATGTAGGCAGCAAAAGAGGAAATACCTTTAAGCAGAAACTAAGTCATACAAGTTTTTTTTTTATTTTTTTATTTTTCATTTGCAAAATGTGCTACTATGCTGTAACTATTTTTGTCTGTTTCTCTGTTAACTTGATCTTGGAACACCTAAGTGTCTACATTTCAATATACGCATACAGCAGGCTGCATAACTGATTTAACAATAAATTGAATTAGTCTTTATGTATGAGAGAAGTCCCAGGAACAGATAATTTGGCAAGGCTTTTACAATAAACACATATAAAATAAATATATTTTTTCCATTATTTCCTGTTTTCAGAGGAAGTAAATGCTTTCAAATGACTATAATGTTTCTCTGATAACATTCTGGTGAATGTCTACAAGATTCCGATGATGAAGTTTGCATTCTGCATAATGGCTACTTTAAACTGAATATTACTATACACTTACTGAGAGTTGAGTAATGAATAATAGCTCCCGGACTTCTCTGTTTCCTTTTTTTTTTTTTTGTTTTGGATTCCATTTTCATTAATTTCCTTCTTCATTAATCCCACAGTTTTATCCATCCTTTATAATTTCAAGTTAGAGAAAACAAATTAAGGGGAAAAAAAAAACAGAGGTAATTGAATTTATTTGCTTTAATGCTGCTAGTCCATATTATCAGCTTTCTTAAATTGAGTTTGGGATTGCCAGCTTTAGAGGTATTACACTGTGTTTTGGGATGCTGCCAGCATATTCTGAGCAAATATATTTAAATCAAAACTAAGCTGCTTAAAATATTCACGTTATGCTCTTGGTATGGTTTAGAGAAATGTGAAACCATTTAAGACCTGCAAACCTGTTTTATGGCAAAAATGTGTTTGAATTGTTAAGCATAAATCTGAAATTGATAGTCACTCTTAACTGTGTTTAATAGGGAATGGCTTCATTGTTCTATTAACAGTTATACACTCAGGGGCTAATTCATTTGAAATTTGAAAGAAATTTTGAAAGAAAAACATTTTTAAAACAATTTTGGGAAAAGAAGTATCCTGAGGAGAAAAAATCATGCATGCAGGGAAAATGCATATTTCTTTTGAACAGTCAAATACATTTGTTTTATGCATTGCACTTTTATGCATTGCGTGGAACTTTGTGTATGAAATTCAATAATATGTTAATTCAAAAGTCAATGTCTTTTTAATAGTTATATATATATATATATATATATATATATATATATATATATGTGAGTATATGTTACCTCCTGGGGAGACGTATATCCTGTAAGAGAAACAAACCCAGGAATTTTAAAATATTTTGCTGAGGAAGTTTTGAAACATGTTTAAGTCAGCTATTAATTTGTTTTTGTGCATTTTTTTTTACAGTAAAATAGTGTCTGCTCACAAACTGGCCTATGATAATCTTGAAGAAGGCTACTTTTTTCTTTAGCTCTGTCCTATAACATGAATAACAGTTACTGTTAAGGTCAGTTGAACTTAGTGGAAGATTACCAATGAAAATATAGTTGTTTATTAAGGTAGGAGTTAACTAAAAGCTAGATATTTGGATTTAGGAGGATAATTATCTTCATATCATACTGATGTTTTAATTTAGAGTAGTGCTTTCACTAATTCAAGGACATTTCAGTTTCTTCTGCTGTCCTGCTGCCAGTAAGGAGGCTGGGGATGCACAAGAAGCTGGGAGGGGACACAGCCAGGACAACTGACCCAAACTTGGCCAAAAGAATATTCCATATCATATAACACCATGCTCAGCAATAAAAGCTGGGGGGAGGTGGCCAGGAGGAAGTGCCATTGCTTGGGGACTGGCTGGGCATTAGTTGGCTGGTGGTAAGCAATTGTGCTTCACTTGCTTTCTTGCTTTGTGTATTCTCCTCCACCCTCACACTCCCTTTCTTTCCTATTAGACTTTATCTCAACCCATGAGTTTTACATTTATTACCTGATTCTATCCACCATCTCACTGGGAGGGGTAGGGTGAGTGAGCAAACAGCTTTATGGTGCTTAGATGCCTGCTGGGTTACCCTACAACAAAGTATTATCCTTTGCTTGTTGTGGTGGTGTTTCTGATGTTGATAGAGAGAAAAAAACTGTAAAATGATATGATATCATCTCAAGCTTAAATACAATTCAAGCTATCAATATTTGATTTTTATTAATTAGTCAATAAAACAAAAGTATTGGCTAGGAAGTGTAGGGCCTATCCACACAAAGATAAATAGTGCATTTTTATATTATCACATCAAGTTAATTAAAACTAATAAACTAGATTCACACTTTCATTTTCATTCTAACTCTGTTATACTCTAACCTGGGTTCCAGTTGTTTCTGTAATTTTATTACTGAAGACTATTCATTCTTAAATTTTTCCTTGGCTTTCTTTTGATAAGTCCTGACATGGTCAACTGAGCAGGTGCAAGGTAGTCAGGGACTCTTTAATTATTGGACTGTGAAATTATGAGACAAATAGTTTGTCTCTAATCTACTCATCAAAAGCAATTCCAGGCCATATTTTCTTGCTGTTAAAAGAAGTATGTTGCTACAGAACCCAACAATAAACATATTTGTTTTGCAATTTATAGAACTCAGGATTTATGCCTGTGTAAGTGTCTGTCTGTATACCAGTCTGTCTATCTATTTCATTCAGAAGAAGATATTTGCAAAGCTAAGCCAAGTAAGTGATACAAGCTGAGGGTGGTGGTAGGGTGTGATGCACATGACTAAACCCCAGACCTTGTTCAATTCCAGTGTTACTCTGTGGATGCACTTTTTAAGCGACAACTGCCTCTGGATAGATTGTGCAGTCTGGGGAAAGGAGAAGGTGTGACATAGACCTGTTGAGTGTAGTGTTGGAGCATGTGTATTTACAGACAGGGACATGTGTACATACGTGTTACAGTGTAGCATAACACTTTATTTCTCCATCACCTTCGTATTCTCTGATTTTCTATCTTCAGCAAAATTTTGATTCTGTACATTCATGCATGCTGTACATTCAGCACTCTCAGTGCACAGAAGTGCATAGACATACATGCCCACCCAATTCATACATGTATGTGCAAACCTCAGTTGCTAATCAGCACCTCATGTCAGCTTCCATCATCCAGCTGTGGACTGTTTTGATTTCATTCTCTCCTGACCCTAATTTTCTGTGAAATTAATGTATTGCTCTCTTCTAAGAACTCCTTAAAACTCTCCTGTGCTGTGGAAACACAACAGTTTCCAATACTTAGGTTCCTGTGTTCAGCACTCGCTATCATTTAACTCAAATTCTGTCTTCTATGTGTTTACTTTTTGTATTCATCATCTGTCCATGCCCATATACTGGATTTCTTTTATAATTTTTTTACTGAAGTGTAAATATTTTTGTTCTGCTTGTACATTATCTATGTACTGCATTGCATTATTTATGGTCTCTGTTTTAGTCTGATGATTATATGATTTGAAAGCAGCTAGAAGGTGAAGCTTTGAGTTCTCTTACTTTAAGGAAAGTACTGAACCCCTGTCTCTGCCTAACCAGATAAATTACATCTTAGCAAGATTACTATATAAAAGATAGCCATGACTGCAAGGGAAAAATATGCACATAAATCCTGGAGAGGGATCAGGTTTATGAATTCCAGTTTTTCCCAGGCTTTGTAACTGAAGACTGGAGGAGGGTATCTGTGCTTCAGGAAGGGGTAGAATTTCAGGACTGTTCCTGTATGCTACTCATTTTAGATATATCCTTCCGTATCCCATCAGATACCTACTGGGAATTATAAGATTACTAATCCTGATCATCTAGTGGCCTCCTTAAATTACTCAAGAATTTTAGGTACACACTTTACCCTGAGGCTAGGCTCTGATATCCCTATGTGGATCTAACCCTTAGTCCTGTTTTACTTTAAAAATGAATGCGCTATTTCAATGGGTCATATTTCTCTCCTCATTATACCAGTGTAATGTCATTGCAGGCATGACGGCAGCACTGCTGTAAATCAGAATAAAACTTGCCCAGCATCTTTAATAGATGTTTCATTTCATTCACATTATGTTCACCTTTTAAACTACTTTTCAGATATAATCTTTAATTTCCTCTCTTGGTAACTGCACAAAAATTCTAAACAGCTTGCAAGACAGATGAAGCATACACTGCTGATATCTAAAAACTCGATAAGTGATTACTTCTAATGGATGATACATGTATATAAACATATATATATGTATATATGTATTAAATGCATAAACCTAATCTTTCTCTCTTGTTCAGCTACTTTCTAGAAAAAATCATAGCACTGATAGTGTGGGAAGGATCCATTTGTTCACTCTGGCTTTCTGAAATAGATACACTGTGCAGTCATGTGGAGCGACTACTTTTATTCATGGAGAAAATGCATTCTTGGAGGATAGAGTATATAATATGTGTGTAAAGCCTTTTGCTGCTATTCTATAGTCAATATTCTTCTTTCTGCATATCTGTTCAGAGCATCATCCTAAAAAATATATATAAATAGAACACAGGGAGCCAGAAAGTCCTTCCTGGTGAATATTTCTGCATCCTGTTTCCTCCTCTTGGAATAAAGCCATTCAATTTCCAACATTCTACTGTAGTTCTTATTTCTCCACCAGAAAAAGAAAGAACTCTTTCAAGGAGAAAATGAGTTTTACAGCAAATATCAGATAATGAAAGGAAATTAATCTCCCTATAAAATTTCTGCTGAATGTAATGGATTTGAAATAAGACAGGGTAGAACTGCCTGATGGTCACTGCTCAGCTGTCACTAATGCTGCTTTCACATGAAGAAATAGGACTTCTACTGGCATCAGCAAAAGTTCAGTGTCTGAAAGGCTGCTTGCACACCATTCAGAGGCACTTGCTTACTGAACAAATGCAAAACTGAAATGTGAGCTTCCTGAATCAACCAGGGATAACAGAGAAGCATGTGACAGCCTTTTAGCACAATCTGATTCACAGTTTTATAACACTTGCTTACAAGTTGTGAGTGAAAATATTTCACTTGTATCTGTATTGGTAGTTAATCTTTTCCTTTTCCTCTCCCAATAGCATCCTCAGATTTAATGTGTAGTTTCAGTCCATCTTTGTACACAGGCCTGGGCCCCTTAACATTCAACAATCAGTTGGAGCAGCCAGAGAAACACACCACACTTCCAGAAACAAATTAAAATGCACGTGGCTGAAAGGGACCTGCTGAGGCAATTGGCAGGATTTCCAATACTGACTCTCAGAACCAACTTGTCTGAACATGCTTTGTGCCAGCTGAGATCTACATCTCTTCAAAGTAAACTCCTCTTGAATGATAACTGTACCTCACAGTTAAAGACTGCCCTAAACCTTGTTTGTGTTTGAATAGCTCTGTGCAGATTTCTAACAACCTTTTAAAGGCAAGTTTCTTGTTTTCTTATAATTTATTACCATTATTTTATATGTTACTGAATCTATGACAATTCTTCTGGTGTAGGCAATGACAAGAAATTATGTCATGTTTTGTGTTGGGAGATTTTTTTTACTGACTTAATAGCTGTGAAACACAAAGTAAACTCATAAATATTTTCAATTAAATTGAAAATACAAGGTCTGAAATGTATATGGAAGAAATTCAAACAATCAAAATATATTTATTTGAAACGTTTGTAAGAAAAAAAAGAAATAGTGACCAGTTCTTTGCATGGGGAGATTTTGTGACAGGTTGTCCTAATCAGACAGGTTATTGGAATCAGAGTCATGTTAAGATTTGATTTTTATTGTGATACCTGGATTTGAGAAACTGCATCCTGAAAAGGAAAGTCCACAGAATGACTGTGTAGGTAATCAGGGTCTTTGTTAGGTACACGGGAAGAAAGAGGAAGCCACGAGAAACAAAAAAATCAATCAATCAGTTAAACAAACTAAAAAACAGAAAAGTGGGGAATGGCACACTTCCAGGGGTTAGACATTGTTCATGTCTGTGAGGAAGTGGCTTCATATCTCAAGGTCTTTTTTTACAGTAGTGTACCAAACTTTCTTTTAAGAGAAACAAAATCAATACACATTTTAATCACTTTTTTTTTTTTTTTTGAAAGACAAGTAGAGAAGAAGCCCACTTTTTATATGTTTACTTAGAGAATAATACATTCATACAGGATATTGTAGTTCTGAGGTCAATTTTTGCTTCTGTATGAGGGGCATTTTAAACCACATCTGCTACAAACCTAATGCTGATAGTGTCTTAGCTTTTGTGCTATAATTAATGATTTATTGACTGCAAGAGGTAAAATGACTTTCTAGCTTAATGGTTAACAGACTTGCTTGGAAGAGTACTGGACATAAAATAACTTTTTATCCCCTGACTGTAAAAGGGATAATAATCCTTGAGGCAAAAGAATGAGCCCCATGACTCCTCCTAATCTGTTAAGTTTTATACTGTTCTTTCTTTCTCCGCTGGTCTTTTGAATATTGAATGCTCTTATATAAAACAGAAATGCTTCAATAGAAAGGATTAAAAACATTCCCCAATTCTATTAACTTTGAATTTTCAATAATTTGATGGTTAAGACAATCAGCTTCAGGGCTAAAGCATAGATTTAAATTCTTGCAGGATTCAGATGGGTAAGTGCATTAAGCACTGGAAAAAAATTAGGGAAGCCATCTCTTCCTCTGGCTGTTGTGGTATTTTGTGTGAAGCCAAATCCAATAGGCATGCTCTAACATCACCTATCAGATTAAGCACTGAAGGCAAAATAGATGAAGGAATTCCTCATCTATTTGTGCACCACAGTAGGTCCGAGTACTGAACTTAGCATTTATGCTGCTGTTGAGCCTGAAATGCTTCTAGGCATTCATGAAAGCAGAACTTTGGACAGGTTGAAAAGTCTGAAATAAGAAGCATTACTGGCTGCACTACTGGCTTTAGGTGTTAAGGAATTAGATATAATTTTATGGCAGCTGAGTGGAGTGAAGACTAGAATTTAGGCTTTTTGACTTGGGATCTGATAATTACTAGATCCATATAGCAAGGAAAAATAAAAGTCAGGGCCTTGCTTTTATTGAACTGAAGAAAATAACACAAAAGTCACACTGTTAAATTAATGTCAGGTGCTGTTCAGTAAGGTAATTTGTCATTTCTTTGTTTTAATTACATTAGTTTGGCAGGTTTTTAAAGCTAAGAAATTAAAGCACTGAAGCTGCTGTAAATAGCAGAGTCAATGAGAACCAAGGAGCTGTACATATGCTATATTCCTGCAAGGTGTATAACGTTAATACTGCTGACAAACATACCTACCAATACATAATGAAATACATGAATACATGAAATACATGGAAATATTGTCTACTAGACAAATGTAGCTGGTGCAAATTTAATATGCAGCATAAAAAAGACCTTGACAAATCCTAAGCATTAAGTTTTATTTTCACAATCATTCTTACTTTGCTGTCAATATCAAGCATCTTCATATTTTGTGCAAATACCTACAAACAAGTTGTGGAGGCAAAGTAAATCATGCTGAGATCAGTCTGAAGTGCTGGAGGTTACACACTCTTCACATACCAGAATAGCTAACTGTACTACCTCTCTTCCCTGCAGAAGCTAATCAATAGTGAAACATGGGTGAAAGGTACTTTCAAGACAGATCTGTTGTAAGAGCTGTAAGCTCACAAATGTTATAGATGAACAGGAATGTTATAGATGTACAGGAATGATGTAGAACTTGCATGTATATGTCAAAATAATAGTGTGTAAATGAACATTGTTCTTGATTAAGAAATTTACTACATTAAAATAGACTGCTGATTTGAAAGTGCAAGTGAAATAGTATTCAGGGAAGTTCCAGATATCAAACAGTTTTCCTTTCTAAAAAGGAAAGACAGGCCCAAAGGTTGTTGGTTATTTTAGGATTTATATGGAGTTCTTCTTTTTCCATGGAAAACATTGAAAAGACTTATTGTATATGCCATATTTCTTTCATTTTCATTCTCCTTCAGTCTCTTAACACCATAGCTCTCAGTCAATGTCTCTGCCTATTCTTTTGAGTGACTGGGAATTCTGGTTACTCACTAACAGTTTTTCAGCTGCTGGGCTGAACAAAATTTACAAAGAATTATAGCAATAAGCCATGTAAAAAGTAATAGCAAAAACCATATGACACAAAGCCTCAAAACCAAAGTTAGAAGTGACAAATACATATCTTTCATCTGAAATCACTCATAAAAACCTTTCATCTGAAATCACTCATAAAAACATAAAATAATAAGATATGTTTATTTTCTTGTTATTTTAGGGTCTAAAAATCTGTGTAACTTAAAAATTCTATATTGTTATTTAAGGGATACGTTGCACTGAAGATTGTCAAAATAATAGATCAGTTTCACACAGTCTGAGTAGAAGTTTGAATTTAGATTAGAGGGATGAGTTCTGTACACAACAGCTTCTCTGAAATTCTGTACTGTATGTCTAGACAGAACCCAGGTTATCATATTCCCTATGTATTTGAAATTCTGAAGACTGTTTTGATAAACTGCGTACTTCATTCCAGGTATGTAGTAAAATATGAAAGCGAAGTGATACTGACGGTGTTAAAAAACTTGTTTCTGAAAAACATATAAACAAAATCCTAGTTATTACTCCTGGGAAAGGATCTCAGAAGTAGTTCAATAATAGATGTATGTGAAACTAGGTGATTTTGTTGAGGTCACTAGAACAGTAATGAAAAAAATGTAATTTATAGTATGCTGTATCTATTCAACACTCACAAATAATAGATTTTAATTTCTTCACTTACATTCGTAAATCAGGAATAAAATTTTGTCATCCTGTGGGAGGAAAATAAATCATAGAATCGTAGGATCATTAAAGTTGTAAAGGACCTCCAAGGTCATCTGGTCCAATCATTCCCCTACCACCAATATCACCCACTAAACCATGCCCCTACTTCATGTCATCCGACCTTTTCTTAAACACCCCCAGGAAGGGTGACTCCACTACCTCTCTGGGCTTCCTGACTACTTCCAATGCCTGACTACTCTTTTGGAGAAGAAATTTCTCGTAACCTGAGACCTGAACCTCCCCTGGTACAAATTGAGGCCATTCCCTTTAGTCCTATCACTAGTTATCTGCAAGAAGAGGCTGACCCTCATCTCCCCACACCTTCCTTTCAGGTAGTTGTAAAGAGCAATAATGTCTCCCCTGAACCTCTTCTTCTACAGAATAAACAACCCCAGTTCCCTCAGCCACTCCTCATAAGCCAAGTGGCTGTTCCAGACCCTTCACCAGCTTTGTAGCCCTTCTCTGGACATGCTTCATGACTTCAATATTTTTCTTGTGGTGAAAGTCCCCAGAATGGACACAGTACTTAAGGTGTGGCCTCTCCAGAGCAGAGTACAGGGGATGATAACCTCCTTGGTCCTTCCAGCTACACTATTCCTGATACAATCCAGGATGCCATTAGCCTTCTTGGCCAACACTGACAACTTATGTTTGACCAACACCCCTGGATCCTTTCCCTCTGCACAGCTTTTGAGCCACTCTGCCCCAAGCCTGTAACGTTGCATGGGTCTGTTGTGGCCAAAGTGCAGGACCTGTCACTTAGCCATGTTGAGCCTCATCCCATTTGCCTCTGCCCATTGATCCAACTTGTCCAAGTCCCTCTGCAGGGCCTTTCTACCCTCCAGCAGATCAACACTTCCCCCCAGCTTGGTGTCATCTGTGTACTTACTGAGGGTGCAGTCAATTTTCTCATCCAACTCATTAATAAAGATAATTAAGAGGATAAAAAAACCTCTATAGAGATTTTTCCTTAAAAATTATAAATACAGTAAAAACACCAAAACGGCATTTGATGTTTATGAAGGACAAACAGTACTTACTTTTACAGAATATATACTGTTACACTGAAAAGATTTAAACATAAACTTTACTGTAACAAGAAGGCATGATGTAATGATCAAGACATTGTTCTTGTTGCTGGATAGTCATGAGGTTTTCTTATGTGGAAATGAAATACAGGTTTTTTTATCTTTAATTTAATTGCACATTCTCAGATCAAGAAAAAGATTTGATACTGAAATATTTTATAAATCATAAGCAGCTGCTGATGAAACAAAAAATCAAGTAGTGTCATTGAATATGATCATTAAATTTGAGAGAACTAGCTTCAGGAAAGGGAAACTTTACTGGGTTTTGGGTAACAAATTCCATTGCTAAGTTGTCAAAAATATTTTCTAGCACCCTTGACAAAATTTACTTCTACTTGTACTGTCTGTCAAACAAGAACCCAAATTATTTTCACTGATATAGCAACTCTTGTAGGTGGCTATCACTGTATTATTTTACTGATGTGTATTTTCCTGCATCTGTGTTGTGGTCTGAATACCATACGGAAGAGCCAGTTACTCCCCTGCTTTGTAAACCATAAGCATATGAGAACTGATGCCGGACACAGATGTTGCCAAAGATAACAGACCTTCAAAAACATTGCAAACTGAACATTCATTTAAACTGAATTATCCTCTTGGGGTAGGCTAGGCTGAAAATACTTTGTCTTGTAACATGAACTTCCTTGGGCCCAGATAGTGTGTGTGGACCTGCTAAGGAGATGCTCTGGGTACCAGAGCTGCTGCAGAAGTGGAGTCAAAAGAAAGGTGATGACAAGTGCTATTACCAAATTGTCCAATAGGAACTTAAAATTTTAAATACAGATATAAATGCAATTAACCATAAGTGAATTAAAATACTGTTTTTAGTTCTTATGATAAAAAATAAATGTATATTCTGAGGTTTAAAGAAAATTAATAGTTTATTTTTTTTTAACTATGACTATTTTTGTTTGACTTTTTTTTTTTTTTTTTCTATATTAGGGTATTGCATATCAGAATAAGCATGTATTTTTGTCTGTCTACTTATACATATGTCCACCCTATATTTTAAAAAACAATGTGATTATGAATATCAAGCCATAAGGAAATCCCCTTAAAAGAAAAGGATAAGGTCTTTGTAAGGATAAAGGATCTTTGTAAGCTCCTTTACATTGTTACATATATGAACCTAAAAATGGAATGATGTTACTGGCAAAGTAACACAACTTTTTTTCCTTGCCATAAGAGAGCAAATACACTTTGTTTTTTTCAGTCCCTGAAATATACAATAGGTTTTCTCAATTTTCATATGGGGCTGCAAGAACAGACCTAACTCATAAGAAAGTTTCCCACTTTTTTATTATATATAAATAGCAGCATAATAGACACCATTGTCCTCCATTATTTTGCAAAAAGGCTAGTGAAGGTGATACAATATCCATCAAAGTATACCAGAGAAAACCATTGTATCAGCAAATGTTTCAGAGCCTGTTCTGCTTACTTTAGTTGAATTTCTACAATTATGAAGCTTGATTTAAAAGCTTGTACTTTGTGTAAGTCAATTAGGTCTTTGCCTTCTCCCACATCTTTGTGCCCATCCCAATTTCCAGAAGTCCCAATTAATTTCTGCCTTATTCTTCCTTTTTATTTCAAAAACTGTCTGGAATAGAGATCAACAGTTGAAAATGTGGCATGATTTTGGGCAAGACATTCTCTTTTCCATAGAAACTTAACTGTTGAATAACAGAAAGTTGTAAGTAGTTCATTGTTCGAATATCTGAAAAAAAGGGCAATATTGTCATATTTGTATTAACTAATATTTCATAAGGATATGAAAATGTATGAAACAAGTTATTTAAAATTCTTTCACCATTAGTGATTCCTTTCACAGGAGATGAGGTAGCAGATACACGTTTTAATATTTATTGAAGTGGTAAAAATACCTTATTTACTTCTAAATATTTGCACTTCTGTATTTGAAAATAAATGTTTTCCTTTACAAGTAACTTTTAAGATTTTATATTAATATATTAATAAAAATATTAATACTTGTTTCTTTCCTGTTTCATAATACTCATGACAAGCTCATGGAAAATTGCAAGGGTGAGAAAAAAAAATTAGGCTGTTCTTATAACATTAATATTAATTAAAATTCACTAAATTAAAATAAGTTTTACCAACTTGTGGGTAAACGTGTTGCTCCTCTCACTGTGTGTAGGGGTTTTGTTTCAGCAAGGTGGTTGTCAGACCCTCTGCTGTTACTTAGTGAAGTAGTTTCTGGTAGATTTATGTCCCAGTGTTTCCATTTCCCAGCAACCAGTGCTCGTAACACTCATATAGTATAACATATATATATATGTTATACTATATGTATATATAATACTGCTGAGAGGCATATCCTGATGGAGTAAGAAAAACTTACTTCCCTTGTATGTCTATTTGACAAATCCGTATTTATTGCCCTTAACTAAAAGCAACCTAGTACTGAAACAATTATGATGATTTTATTTTTTTTATTTTATTTTTATTATTTTTATTTTTATTTTTATTTTTATTTTTATTTTTATTTTTATTTTTATTTTTATTTTTTTATGGTCAAAGTAGCTCTTACTTTAATACTTCTGTAATG
Organism: Anas acuta; assembly: GCF_963932015.1. Classification (NCBI taxonomy): domain Eukaryota; kingdom Metazoa; phylum Chordata; class Aves; order Anseriformes; family Anatidae; genus Anas; species Anas acuta. Next base: position 74,716,114 of record NC_088981.1, on the reverse strand, counting down.
GTGGGCTGAATGAAGATATACATATAGCTCCAGAAACGTGATGGACAGCTGCTGGTATATTTGCAGCCACTATAGGTGTTATGCTACTTATCTGTCACTGATATAATGCTGGCTAGTAAGAATCTGTACCAGCTGACAAGTTTCATGCAGAAAAAAATGCATAATTGCCTGTATAAATAATCTAGATTGTTATCTCTAAATTGTCCTTTTTGTGATATTTATTATACAAATATAGAAGAATCTTTCAGTTGCCTCATAAACACAGGAGTGTTCCAGTGACCTGTGCTGATACATATTAATGATGAGGTAGAAAACGAGATGAAATAACAGATTTCGAGATCACAGGACATGTGCCTTACACACAACTACACAGGTTAGTAAGAAAGTGCTTCTCCTGAGCAGAAGCAGAATTTATGTTTTAAAAAGAAGCAAAATCAGATATCCCCAAAGTCACCTAGACATAAAAGTTTTAAAAATAATTGGTTTAGAGGGACAATATTGTCAAAACAAATATTTTAATGAAAAATTCAAATAGATACAATACATAATGTACAGAAAACTGAGCTGACTGGAACTACCAACTCTTGCCTGAGGCTTTCTAAGCCAGAGGGAAAACCTGCCATACATAAGCTGTTCCTTCAACGGTGAAGAGAAGGAGGTGGCAAAGGAAAACAAAAACAACAACAAAAAAAGGGAAAATAAAAGAAGAATTATGGCAGTTTAGGATCGCTGGGATTTATTTCTTGATTTACTAAAGTTGAATAAATATTTATTTTTAGAAATGTGATAACTAAATCACATTCATCAATTGCACAGAAATTAAATAAGAAAGCTTAAAATTAATTAAAGATCTGCCCTTAGCTTTCTATGACACTCATATAAAAATGAGTGAGTGGATGCTATTTAAGATATTACAGTAGTAGCACACAGAAACTCCATTAAAGAACAAGCTTTCATACTATTAGGTGCAGATAATATTATTGGGCTAGAGAGAAGGAGAATCTGTACCCCAGGATGTTTAAAATGTATGTTTAATGGGGCTAGCTCAAACCAGCATCTATGTCTTGCAGAGTCCTGGCTCAGTGAATGTAGGTATGTAAGCTACTAGAGTAGTAGCTGTTGGTAAAGGTTTTAGACGTTTTGGTGTATTGTATTTCTTGTTTAATGGACAGGGATATGATAGAAATTTTATACAAAGATTTAAATTATTTGGGGCAGTTACTGCTTGGATCTCCACTCTTGAGAAGCCTATGTATGCTTTATATAATCTAAACAAGGGATGGAGAGGGTGTTTTCAGATATTAAATGATCACTACAAATATTTTTAATAATCATTATATATTTGGGTTGAATATAATTATCCTTATGTCTGGAAATAATTGCCATTATATTTCTTGTAGTATCTAAGCCTTTCTTCCAGCACAGCTTTCTATTCTGTCCTACTCCAACCTCAGCACCTTCTTTTCCAGATACACAGCAAAGTATTCACCACTTCTTTACTTTTTTATTTAAAAGTCTATGTTTCAATAGAAAAAGACAAAAGTTCTTTTTTAAAATATATTTATTTATTTATTTATTTTATTTTCCATCTGGGAAATTCAATAAATGTGATTTAAAAAAATTATTTATTTATTTATTTTTTCTCCATGGGCTGCCTTCACTCAGTCTTGAATTGGACTACGATCTGTAAGTGATCTCTAGAGCACTTTATGTCACTAGTCATTCTCTGATATTTTTAAACATTCTTCACATGCAGTGCTAGAGTTTATTGAGTTAATAATTATCATAGAGATATTTTCAAGATTATTTTCCACACTGGGTGAAGATAAGGAGCATAAAATTCATTTGTGTGGCCTCCATCACGAGACCTCCATTACAGTTTCAAGCAAAACTTCTGGGAGATGAGTAAGATGATCATCACAGGAATGCTAAAGAGAATAAAGGATGCCTTTCTAATGCATGTAAAATATTCCATATATGTTAATACAAAGGTGATGACAAACAGATATGAAAGCCCAACACAGTCCTTACAAGAAAATGAAAAAAGGAAAAACAGAGAGAATTTCTCTAGCAATATCTCAATATCTTCCCTGCTTGTAGGTGCTGCACACATAGAAGCTACTACTTGAACAACAGCAAGCCCTCTTATCCCTTTGGATGAGAGAAAACATTTTTTTTTTTTTTTAATCTTACTACATTCGCCACATTTCACCTCATTTAGGAACTTCAGACTCAGCCATTTCATTTAAAGTATTACCTTTATCACAGAACAGAGTTACTCAAATAAGAATTTTAAAGAGCAGTTCCCAAGAACTTTGATAAGGTTGTGGGGGTATGTTGTGCTCTTTCATTTTTATGTGGACTTCCCGGGGACACATGCGTTAGTCTAGGAGACTTGGAAAGGTAGGTAGAATGTAGAGGTATAAGGAAAGCAGCATACTCATGTGAAAATGAATCTCACGTCCTCCATAATTTTTACTGAAAACTTGGGATGAGTTTTGCTGTTTACACAAGCAATGTTAAAATATGGCATTTACTGCCTTACTGGTATCCTTCTCCTGTGTGGGTATATCTTAATCACCTTGGTACAGGAAAAAAGTTGATTCTTCTTCAGGCAACTCTGGCCCTGCCAAACATGTTTCTGTTGCATTTGAGGGGAAGCGTCTCACATTATCATGGTGTTCACAGGGTGATCCATGCAGCTTAAAGTCTCACTGGCAGACAGCTTTTCTGTCTTGATTTGGAAACTGTTTTAGAAGGAGATTGTGGATTTGTGTCTTCTTGATTGTGTAAGGCAACATATGTTTGGTCAGATGTGTCAGTAAATTTGTGGCTTTTCTAAAAAGACAAAAACAGTTGTTTTCATAAAACCTTCATCCAAGACCCCAGGCAGCTTTGAGCTGTTTTTTGACTAGGTTTTCAAGAGTATCCCTATGCTGGGCCAGGAAAGCAACAGAATACAGAGCAAAAAAATGACGAAATATCTGGGGAGAGTTAGGTAGGTCTTCTGCAGAAGAGAACAAAGTGGGTTTATTAGGTGTTCAGGATGCAAGATGCATTGTGGGTAGGTCAAATTCCAGAAGAGTCTTTGATAGGTGTATTATACAATTGGTAAAATAAATGTGGCCAAGGGTACTTCAAGGTGGTCACAAATCAGATATATGTGGCTTAAGTGTTCCTGAAGCCTTACTGTATTGATTCAATGGAGCGACTGCTCTAGCCTTGGACCCCATCACTGAACAGGTTGTGGGAGTAATTTAATACACAGTTTCAGCTTCTGTACTTTCTAATCATTCTTCAGCCTGCAACCTGTGCTGTGTATAACAACCCTTCAAAACCAAACCAACCAAACAAACAACAACAAGGAACTAAATGCAGTTTAGTAACTGCAGTTACTAAACAGTGCTGTTTGTAACATGGCATACTAATTTAAAAAGCAAACAGTGAGATATCAAGAAAAAAATGTGTTTAACTTATTTGTAGTGAGATGTTGAAATGGGAATTTCTCTTGCTTTGAATTAGACATTTCACAAGGGATTTTTTCTTAATTAATTAAGACAGCCATAGTACTTTCACATAAATTATTCAACAATTAAGAAGAAACTGTTATAAGGTGCAGTCATCCTGGCCTATTTTTCAAGTGAATCTTTAAACAATGATACAGTGGTAGGTATACACACTGAGTTTTGGACGGTATGTTTCCTACTTAACGATCTGACTGCATTCTGCAAATGCTATATATTTTTTAATTTGCATTTATTTATGTATACATGTATATTTCTGCTTCATTTAAAAATCCATTTATTTAAATTAAGTAGGCAGGAGTTTAGTAAATTGACTTTTCAGTCAATTACTTTTCTTGTTACATTTTAGTCATATTCAATACTTTCTATACATAACTTAACATATACCATACACCTACATTTTATTTTCTCTCTAGCCCTCTTTTTTTTTTCTTTTTTTTTTTTTTTTTTCTTTCCAGGCATTACTATCATTGCTTCCTGCTTCAATTTTTGATGCCTGTACCATTCTATTCATTTTACAAATGTTTTTTTTTTTAGTCTGAAGTACACAAACTATATAACTTTATTACTTTAATGGAATTCTGCATTTTTTGACCTTCTGGCCACAATGATACAAGTTGTAATAATTATTGTTATTTATTTACATATAGTATCTGCAGCTATCAATCTGCAGGTCAGGTAATATCCATCTCTTTGATAATGCTCTATTTCATTTCTCATCAATTGAAATGCAAGATCCTATTGAATTCTGGATCTGTGAAATCCACTGTGCAATGTAGCTTCCTAGCAACATCCATCTCTGTGATCTATTTAATTTCTCATTACTTGAAATGCAAGATCTTATTTTAGCTTTTAGAGATGATCCCAATCCTTCTAAAGTACCAGGAGGAATAACTGATTCCCGGATATGCCAACAAAAATTTTTTTATTTATATTGTGTTGTCACTCTCTAGAACAGGAAATTAGACATATAAAATATATTCCAGTGGACTTCATTGAGGATTCATTGTGGTTTTCACTGAATTATGGGATCGTTTGGGTTGGAAGGGTTCTTAATGATCATCTAGTTCCAACCTCCCTGCCATGGGCAGGGACACCTCTCACTATACCAGGTTGCTCAAAGCCCTATCCATCTCGGCCTTGAACACCTCCTGGAATGGGGCATCCACACTTTCTCTGGGCAACACATGGCCTCACCACCCTCCGAGTGAAGAATTTCTTGCTTGTATCTAATCTGAATCTGCTCTCTTTTAGTTTAAAACCATTTCACCATGTCCTATCACTACAGACCCTGACAAAGAGTCAGCTTTTCTGTAGGGTTTTTCCCAGTTTTTCTGTAGGCCCTCTTTAGGTACTGGAAGGCCACTATAAGGTCTACCCAGAGCACTCTCTTCTCCAGGGTGAACAACCTCAACTCTCTTAGCTTCTCTTCATAGGAGAAGTGCTCTGTCCCTCTGATCATCCTCTTGGCATCCTCATTTTCTTCAATTTTGTTAAATATCTATTCTCTATACAGTTTAACATAAGCAAAAATCACCATGCCACGCTTGACCATTGGTTAGGTTGCATCTAATTCCACTCCTTTTAATGCTGTTTTGTCAGTGTAAGGGAGACTAACATTAGATTGTCTGTGGTAGATGCATTCATATTCTTTCCTTGCACTAGAGTTCTTATCTTGCTCACTGCTTTGGGTATGAAATGATGATCCTTTTGGCCTCAGGTCACAAGTGTGTTGTGTGTTATACCTTCACAAGGATTCCCTTTGAGGCCAGAATCCTCACAACTTTTAAATTGCTTGTATTAATCTTTTAGCGCACTGTTAAAGTCAGTCTGTCAGATCCATGTTGTAGATAATAAAATGTTGTTGCTAGAGGTTTGAACTTTGTCTCATAAACTAGCTGAAAGAGTTTATTAATTGTCTCACATAGTTACAATAAAATGAAATATAATGGATTTCAAACAATCACTAAATCATTCTTGGATATATGTATATACAATGTGTTCATCAGATTGAGTTTTTATTTCATCGAAATCAAGAGTTTATGCATTAGCTGAGAGAAACTAGACTGTTTCCCTGGAAAGTTGCTTTCATTCTTACAGGTAAAATATACTTTCATTTCACTAGCTACACTGTCTTTCTGGAAATCTTGTCTAGGCAGAATTTGAGAGCTTTGAACACCCACCTCCTGGAGATTTCCATGTATCCAGAGAAATGTCTTTAAGTGGACCATGAGATACCTTGCATTGTAAGGCACATCCATTTCAAGTACCTGTCAGCTGGGTGCAGTAAATTCCATGCCCTCCGGACATATGGGGTCTAGCTGACCATGTAGATCATGGGTCAGATATGTCCTTGGTGGGCTCAACATGCTTTGGAAGCTTCCAAACTGCTGCACACAGGTTGTTAACCATGGTTTACACATGCACAGTAAATCCAGATGATTCAAAACATACAGAAGTCTTAGCACATATTAGTGAACTGGGAGCCCTAATTTTTCTGTTGTGGTTTAACCCAGCCAGCAGCTAAGCACCACACAGCCGTTCACTCCCCCTCCCTCTCTGGAATGGGGGAGAGAATCAGGAAAAGGAAGCTTGTGGGTTGAGATAGAGACAGTTTATTAGGACACACATAATAATAATAATAATAATAATAATAATAATAATAATAATAATAATAATAATAATAATAATAATAATAATAAATAGTACTACTACTACTAATGTGTACAAAACAAGTGATACACAATGCAATTGCTCAACACCCGCTGACTGATGCCCAGCCTATCTCCAAGCAGCTGGAACCCCCACTCCGGCTAGCCACCCCTATATATTGCTATATATTGTTTAGCATGACGTCAGATGGTATGGAATACACCTTTGGCCAATTTGGGTCAGCTGTCCTGGGTCTGTCCCCTCCCAGCTCTTGCTGCACCCCTAGACTGCCTACTGGCAGAACAGAGCAAGAAGCTGAAAAGTTCTTGGCTTAGTGTAAGCATTGCTCTGCAACAATTAAAACATCAGTGTGTTATCAGCACTCTTCTCATCCTAAAGCCAAAACACAGCATTCTACCAGCTACTAGAAGGAAAATTAACTATCCTAGCTGAAACCAGGACAAGTGAGATCAAAGAAAATTTATCATTCATACCACCTTGCTTGAGAAGCAGCCCAAACTGAATCAGCTAAATAGGCAGAGCCATTCTCAAATACACAGTCTATTCTCAATATTGCTGACAGGAATATAGATTTTAGACATCACTGATTCTTTTGTGCAACAAATTGACTTGAGGATAACTGAAGATGTGTTATTGCTTGGGTTTGGAATGACATACTAGATGTCTGGTCCTACAAAGCAGTGAACACTTGAGCACTTTTGGTACAAATTCAACAGTACTAAACTTTTACTGGCCAGTTTGCTGTCAGGATGCTGCACAGGCCAGGGGGCTCCTCATAGGATCCTACAGGGGAGGGTCTGAAAATCCAGCCCCCTCCCTCAGGCACATCCAGGACCAGGGCAGCCAGGGAAACTGGGGAACCCCATGCTCCAGGTGCTGGACAACTCCCTGGGGATAGGCAGGGCCTAGGCAAGCTGGGCATGTGGGCCTGCAGGTTGGCCTGCCTTGGCTGAACTCATGGTCAGGCAGGGCAGGGTTGTGTGGAGCCATTTGTTGTGTGAGGGTTGTGTGAGGCCATTTGGCCTCACTTTTGCTGGAGCTGCTGGCCGCAGGGCTACTGTGGGGTCCTGGTTAGAACCTGGTCCCTGGTGAGGGAGTGGGTTGGCAGAGAGTGAAAAGGGACAAGCAGGGCTGTGGGTGCCCTCAGGGCCCTGATATTTTCGGTTAAAGGTTTTTTTCAAATCTCTTTTACAGTAAATTGTAATGTGCTGAGCAGCTTTATTTTTTGTCCTAATTTCATGTAATCACATATAGAAATAAATAAAATCACAGGAAAAGTATCATATTTAAAGATAAGCAAAACTGCTTATATGGTCATTTGAATGCTTGGAAGCTATTAATATTCTTTTTACTAAACAAAATATTTGAAATTTGGGCATTCATTGGCCACTTGGACATCACAACCATGGGTAATGTAGTATTAAGACTTTTAATATACAGTGCTGATGAGAAAAATTTTAAACTAAATTACAAAACTAGATTTTGATGGGAAATATAGGTTTACATTTTTGTCTTAATGTTGTATATGTAAATTTACCAAGTACTTTAATATAGTAGGTTAAATATAAATTTGAACAGTCTGTTGTTTTTCAATGGCTAAAGATTATTCAGGTAGCTAGGGATTCCTTTTCCTCTTTTCTGATTTAGTATTAAGACAAATATATCCATATATATGGCAGTTAGCACGGGGCAGTTAGTGTGGGGCAGGGAGGGAACCTAGACCTCACCATGGTGGGCACCTGTCGCAGCAGCTGGTCCGAGGCGGCAACCCAAACGGAGGAGATGCTGCCTCTCTGGGCTCACGTGTACACCCAGGTGGCAGTCCAGACAAGGGACTGCAGGGATCTCCAGAATCTGGAGGCCCATCTGGGCCATGAGGGAGGAGAGCGCTGTCATGGGTGCAGGTGTGCTCTGCTTCAGGGACTCCTCGAGCAGGTGGCTGGGCTGCAGTGAGAAATCGTCAGCCTGAGGGAGTCTCTGAGGGTGAGGAGGGGTCTCCCCACCCCTGCTGTTGCTCAGCAGCCCTCTTCTATGTCCCAACAAGGGGTAGAGGCTGCCCCCATTGAACACATGTGGAATGGAGGGTTAGACTGTCTACAAAAGAAAAGGGGCTGGACCCTTGTCTCAGCTCGGAGCAGAAAGAGACGTCTGCCCCCGACACCCATGGTGCCACCTACCCCCATGGTGTCCCTGGGAAATAGATTTGAGGCTCTCAGGGAGGTTGCGGAAGAGGCTGAGGGTCTGGACAGTAGTCCAAACCTGGGAAGCAACCCTGAGAAGAGAGTCAAGATTGGGGGAAGTGCAGAACATAAGGATCAGGGTCAGATGGAACACCACATTGTAACCTGTGCCACAAAAAAAGAGCGGAGAGTCCTGGTGATTGGTGACTCCTTGATGAGGGGCACTGAGGCTCCCATTTGTTGCCCAGATAACCTATCCCAAGAGGTATGCTTTCTTCCTGGGGCACGTGTCAGAGATGTTAGGAAGGCTCTGCCACAACTCATTAAACTGGAGGACTACTATCCTCTCGTAGTCATTCAGGTTGGATCCCAGAAAGCCACTATTAGAAAAATGAATATTAAAAAGGACTTTGCATCCCTGGGGAGGTTGTTGAGGGGATCGGGGGTGCAGGTAGTGTTCTCCTCTGTCCTCCTGCTGGGTGACTGGGATGCAGATAGAAGGAGCAGAACAGGACAGGTAAATGACTGGCTGAGGGGGTGGTGTCTGGACCAGGGATTCGGGTATTTCAATCTTGGGCTGTCCTTTGAGAGGCTACGGACAGACACCAACTGAGCAAGTGGGGTGCAAGTGTGTTGGGGAGCAAGCTCTCTGGGCTGATTACCAGGGCTTTAAACTAGGTTTGATGGACGAAGGGAGGGGAGCTAAAGATGACAGAGAAGGGCTGGGGAAAATTGTCACTGCTGTCACTGTTGAAGACAAGGAAAAACTTCTGAGCTCTCCCATAGGATTGTCTGAGGGCTCCTCAGAGAAGGTAGCCTTCCCGATCCCCCATCCAGTATCTTCTTCTTGCATCCCCCTAAGCGTAACTGCACCTGCTACTTCCATAAAGTGCCTGTACACCAATGCATGGAGCATGGGAAATAAAGAGGATGAGCTCGAGATCTGTGTTTGGTCGCAGGGCCACGATCTTGTTGTGATCACTGAGACGTGGTAGGACAGCTCGCATGACTGGAATGCAGTCATGGAGGGCTATGTCCTCTTTAGGAAAGACAGGCTGGGGAAGTAAGGGGATGGGGTTGCCCTTTATGTGAGGGAGCAATTAGAGTGCACCCAGCTCCAGCTGGAGGAGGTTGCAGGACAAGTGGAGAGCTTGTGGGTAAGAATTAAGGGGTGGGCTGGTATGGGAGACATGGTGGTAGGGGTCTACTACAGGTCTCCAGATCAGGAGGAGGAAGTTGATGAGGCTTTCTACGAGCAGCTGCTAGTAGCCTCACGATCACGAGCGCTGGTCCTCATGGGGGACTTCAATTACCCAGACATCTTCTGGGTAAGAAACTCGGCCAGGCACGAGCAGTCCAAATGGTTCCTACAATGCGTTGAGGACAATTTTCTGATGCAGGTGGTGAAGGAGCCGACGTGGCGTGGGGTGCTCCTGGACCTCATTCTTACCAACAGGGATGGCCTTGTTAGGGATGTGAAGGTTGGGGGCAGCTTGGGATGCAGTAACCATGAGATGGTGGAGTTCCAGATGGAAGTAGGCAAAGGAAGTAAGGCTAAAAGCAGGATTGCTACCCTGGACATTTGAAGAGCCAACTTCGACCTCTTCCGGGACCTGCTCGGGAGTATCTCATGGGATAGGTTGCTAGAAGGCAAAGGTGCTTGTGAGAGTTGGGCTACATTTAAGCAGCACTTTTTCCATGCTCAAGATTGGTGCATCCCGAGGAATAGGAAATCGGGGAAGGGGGGCAGGAAACCCATGTGGATGAGCTAGGAGCTCATCAATAAGATCAAAAGGAAGAGGATGGTCTATGAAATGTGGAAAAAGGGCCTGACCTCTTGGGCAGGAGTATAGAGGTGTTGTCAGGGCCTGCAGGGACACGACAAGGAAGGCTGAAGCCCACCTAGAGATGAGGCTTGCAAAAGAGATAAAGGATAATACGAAGGGTTTTTTCAAGTATGTAAACAGCAAGAGGAAGACTAGGGAAAATGTTGTTCCCTTGCTGAATGAGGGGGGTGTCCTGGTCACAGGAGATGCTGAGAAGGCAGAGATACTGAATACTTTCTTTGCTTCAGTCTTTGCTTCAAGGACACTCCCCCGGGACTCCTCGCCTCTGGCAATAGGACAAAGGGTCTGGAAAATGGAGGGCTCCCCCCTGGTGGACGTGGGAGTGGTTCGGGAGTGTCTGAGTGGGTTCAATGCACACATATCCATGGGTCCTGATGGGATGCATCTGCGTGTGCTAAGGGAGCTGGCAGATGTGATCACCGAACCGCTCTCTATCATCTTTGAAAGGTCCTGGAGAACGGGTGAGGTGCCTGAAGACTGGAGGACAGACAATGTCACTCCGGTCTTCAAGAAGGGCAGGAAGGAGGATCCGGGAAACTACAGTCTCACCTCTGTCCCTGGAAAGGTATTGGAGCAGCTTGTTCTGGATGCTGCCTCCAAGCAATTGGAAGAGAAGAAGGTTATGAGGAGTAGTCAGCATGGATTCACCAAGGGGAAGTCGTGCTCGACCAACCTCGTTGACTTGTACAATGGCATCACCAGCTGGGTCGATGGGGGGAGAGCGGTGGATGTCATCTACGTTGACTTTAGCAAGGCTTTCAATACTGTCTCCCATGACATCCTACTAGCAAAGCTGAGAAAGTGTGGGATAGATGAGTGGACGGCAAGGTGGTTTGAGAACTGGCTGACTGGCCGAGCTCAGAGGGTGGTGATCGGCGGAGCAGAGTCTTGCTGGAGGCCTGTGACTAGTGGTGTTCCCCAGGGGTCGGTGCTGGTTCCGGTCTTGTTCAACATCTTCATCGATGACCTTGATGAGGCAATAGTGTCTGCCCTCAGCAAGTGTTCCGATGAGATAAAGCTGGGAGGGGTGGCTGACACACCAGAAGGCTGCGTGAGACCTGGACTGGCTGGAGAGATGGGCAGGAAGAAACCAAATGAGATTTAATAAGAGCAAGTGTAGAGTCCTGCACCTGGGAAGGAACAACCCAAAGTATCAGCACAGGCTGAGGAACAACCTGCTGGAGACGAGCTCTGAGGAGAAGGACCTGGGGGTCCTGGTGGATGACAGGTTGACCATGAGCCAGCACTGTGCCCTTGTGGCCAAGAGGGCTAATGGGATCCTGGTGTGCATTAAGAGGAACGTGGCCAGCAGGCCAAGGGAGGTGATCCTCCCCCTCTACTCTGCCCTGGTCAGGCCTCACCTGGAGTACTGTGTCCAGTTCTGGGCTCCCTGGTACAAGAAAGACAGGGATCTCCTGAAAGAGTCCAGCAGAGGGCTGCAAAGATGATACGGGGCCTGGAGCATCTTCCTTATGAGGAAAGGCTGAGAGAACTGGGTCTGTTCAGCCTGGAGAAGACTGAGAGGGGATCTCCTCAGTGTATATAAATATCTGAGGGGTGGGGGACAGAAGGATGTAGCCAACCTCTTCTCAGTGGTCTGTGGGGATAGGACAAGGGGCAATGGCTGCAAGTTAGAGCACAGGAAGTTCCGCACTGACATGCAAAAGAACTGCTTCACTGTGAGGGTGATGGAGCATTGGAACAGGCTGCCTAGGGAGGTTGTGGAGTCTCCTTCTCTGGAGATATTCAAGGACTGTCTGGATGCCTACCTGGGCAGCCTGCTCTGAGGAACCTGCTTTGGCAGGGGGGTAGGACCAGATGATCTTTCAAGGTCCCTTCCAACCCCTACAGTTCTGTGATTCTGTGATATCTCTTTTTATTTTGTTTACTTCTTACTCCTAAAAATGTATTACATATCTTCTATTTTATTTTATTTTATTTTATTTTATTTTATTTTATTTTATTTTATTTTATTTTATTTTATTTTATTTTATTTTATTTTATTTTATTTTATTTTATTTTATTTTATTTTATTTTATTTTTTTTTATTTTATTATTTTATATTTCACTCTTATATCTTTTTTTCTTTGTAAACTTAATTCTCTTGTGGAAAACACTAAAACATTTGACAGAGAAACACAATAGTTTTTCTTCTTCTTGCTGCTGTATTTTCAAGTTATCTTGAATCCAATCATGTAAATCTAACCAGGACTTTGAAACCATCTTTAGGAAATCATGTTTTCTTCTGATTTCTCTTAACATAAAGGAGCTGAAACCTATCCTACTCAAAAACTAACTAATAATCAAATAATGAACTAATAAATTCTCTTCAAATTTTAACACCTTCTTTTAAACCTAAACACTGGTGATTGCAAAGAATAAGGATCACTGTTCTAAATGTAGGTGTCAATAAAAAGTATTATAGTTCAATTTAAATTAAAAAGAAAATGAATGTAAACCCTGTTAAGGAAACATTCTCATGTTTCTAAATCCTAGAAGTAAGCAATATGTGCAGTAGACATGATAAACTGTAACAAGAAGAAGTATGATGGTATACTTCCATTGAATTTTCCAACAGCAATCACAGTATTTTGTGTGTCACTTAAAGAAATCAATATTTCTTTGTAAATTCTTTCTGTAGTCATTAATAAGCATTTCCCTGCCTTTTGAAATCAAATGAACTGTGAGGATTTCACCAAATTCTTCAGTTTTCTTCCACAGAAAGATAGTTTTCTGTCTTCTGTATAGATATTAGTGACATTCTTTTATTAATCTTGATAAAATATGTAGGTATCTGACAAACTGAACTGCAAATCCAAATACATTTCAATTTTTGATATATACTAAGGAAAAGAAAATCGTAGAGAGTTCTGCTATTAGCCATCAACTAAGCAATTATGAAAATGACTCTTTACATTATGGTGATTGTTTTACAAGTGTAAAATAAAGCAGATATCATAAAAGCAGGTATTCAATTTAACAAGAAGATAATGATATTAGTTTCCATGAAGAAAGTTAACCGTTTTTATAATTTTAATTTAATTGGGTGCACATCCTTTGAAAACTGAGGTATGATCCTCCACAGCTTTGTACCTTGTGTTGCTATTTTAATGGTTTGAAGTAACACAGAATAATCAGACCAACTGCATCTGTAATAACTTTAGTATGAATGCTTATGCATTTATTCGTAGTCCCTGTGGACTGGCAGAACAAGTTACACAAAACAGTGAAACTCCTTAAATAAACTTGACATTTTTCATTACAATGCTAGGAAAAAAAATCCCACTTCACTAATTGCAGATAGCATCCTGTGTATAGTATGGATTTACTACTTCCCAGAAGATGTTCTATAAGAATATTCATAAATATAAATAATGAATACCAGATTGCATAGGTAATATTTTACTCACATCAATTTAAAGCCAAAATATCACTAGCTGAGTGAAAAATGATTTTTACGGTGCTTTCATCCATACGGATGGATGAAAGACCCATGGAGAAATAACCTGTAATGGCTACTGATTGATGGATAGGGTTAAAGTAGTAATAGGCAACTAAGGGAAGAAAGAATTGGGATACTTGATTTTATTTCTGGATATCATTTTCCCTTTTGCTGAAAAGGAAGTGTAACCCAGAAAGGGATATAAAGAGTGGGAGGATAAAATGACTCAGGGACCTGCAAAATTGGATAACATTCTTAGTTGGACTGCATGAACCAGCAGTAATTGAGAACTGGGGAGGTAAGTTCTACAGGAAAAAAAGATTGACCCATAGAGTCTGGAAGGTCTCTACTGAAATAGTAGATTGTTGAAATATATAATAAACACAAGTCTGTGATAACCTTTCACTTACTCGTTATCACACATTGTAGAGACTTACGGACTTGTTCTTGATAGCACATATATCCTATCAGAAAATACCATTCTCATATCCCTGACATTTCTGTTCATTAGTGTATCTTCTACTTACTCGTATTACTTTTTTCCCCCTCCAAACATTCTGGCAAAAACAGTGAATGTGAAGTCATCCTGATACAAAGCCTTGAATTTGAATGTCAGGACCTTTTTATGTCCTTTGTCTCATATTACTGTTTGTGTTGATATTGACTTAACCAAAGTGACTTTCACTGTCAAGTGCTGAGTGGATGTGCTGTCAGAAAGTTAGAGACTTGGCAATGAACTTTGATTCCTCTCACTACTATTCATTGAAGTTCATTCTCTTCCTCCATGTTTAAAGGTGTCAAATAGCACATGAAGATACTTCTTGATTTTCCTAGTGATACAGCTTATAAAAAGTAAGAGTAATCAATTATTTTAACTTATTACAAAATATTTTTGAGCAAGTATGGATTATACCTCAGATAAAAACCTTATATTCTTTACACAGAATCTAAATACATTTCCCAGCACAACTAATTTGACTAGGCACAAAGGAAATTTGCAGAAAGTTTCCTTCCTTTCCTGTGTTGATTGCCAAATGAGTCATACTGTAGTTGTTACTGCAGCCTAATGATTTAGGATAATAACAGTGACACATGGTATTTGTGCCTTCCACAAAAGGGATAAACACCAGAAGAAATAACCATACATTCTCCAGCCTATAGGTCAATACTGTCATTGGTGATTATTTACATCAACATTTGTTTATAGCATTGAGGTCTCTCAGCTTAGATGAATTTTTTGGAGATAGCCAAAACAGAGAAAACAGAGAAAATCTTACAGATTCTGAACAGTGGCTATGAGGGAAGATCTCTCTTCCCTCAGAGACAGTTCTCACATAACAACGTAATAATCTGTTTTACAAGTAAAATAGTTAGGAGTAGAGTAGTAGAAGTAAAAACTTGGATTGGATAAAGACATGCATTTTCACTGACTCTGATATGAATTCACACATCTGATTGAATGTTCATAAGGAAGATATTAGTTCCAACATGTCTCAACCACCAGAGCAGGACACAACTTGATGGGGGTATTAGTATCTCCAGTGATGCAATGGAATTAACCAGCTGGAGGTCTAAACCTGGTAAATGTCTCAGTAGACCATGGTTTAAAAATTAATACAGTAAGGACTGACTCTTTATTGTATTAAATCAAAGGTATTTATTTATACTTCAGTATTAATTGCCTAATTTTGACAGACAAATTTTTGTTTGTCACCTGTATTACTGTGTGCAGTTCTGGGCACCACAGTACCAAAAGGATGTAAAACTGTTGGGAGAGTGTCCAGAGAAGGGCTAAAAAGATGGTGAAGGGCCTAGAGGGGTCCATAGAGGAGCATCTGAGGTCACTTGGCCTGTTCTGCCTGGAAAAGAAGAGGCTGAGGAGAGACCTCATCGCAGTCTACAGCTTCCTCATGCTGGGGAGTGGAGGGGAAGGTGCTGCTCTTTAGTCACTAGTGATAGGACCTGCAGGAATGGTGTCAAGCTGAGGCAGGGGAGGTTTAGGCTAGACATCAGGAAGAGGTTCTTCACTGAGAGGGTGGTCACACACTGGAACTGGCTCCCCAGTGAAGTAGTCACTGTACCAAGCCTATTGGAGTTTAAGAAGCGTTTAGACTGTGCACTTAGTCACATGGTCTGGATTTTTGGGTAGACCTGTGCGGTGCCAGGAGCTGGACTTGATAATCCTTATGGGTCCCTTCCAGCTCAGGATATTCTATGATTTAACTTTTCTAAACTGAATGTATGAAAGAGAATTCAAGGGTTATTTGTAGGGAGAGCTACAGAAGGCTATTCACATGCACACAACACATATTGTTAATAGAATGAATATTTTAAGTCATGCCTTTCTATTTTGCTTTATATAACTAAGGTCTTAAACATTCAAGATGCAAGAGAAGTCAGTACATCAGTTCAAAATTCATGAAATTAAAAATTAAAAATAAAAGATATACTTTAGAGCATGAATGAGGACAGATTTCTATTTTGAGTTTCTTCAAAGAAGCACAATATGTAATTATAATTAGCTGATTGGCAGTCATTCAGCATGGTGATTTTAAAATGTTATACAATTTGTTCTACAATCCATTTTCAGAGTTACATGACTGCTAATTTTAACGAATGATACAGTTTGAGATGCTTTATACTATAGGGACTTGAGTAGCTGAAAACCATATGCATTTCCATTTCAACTTGAATGCTAGTCCTTAAGTATGATAGTGAACCAAAAATGTCTGACACACTATGTTAAGAATATGTCTATACAGGGTCTGGTCTGGACATATTTATTCAGCTTATTTTAGGCAACTTTTACTTGATTTACTGAGAAATAGATTTCCATACTGAGATTCAACATCTATGGTCTGTTGAACAGTTTTCTGTGTGTATAGAGCACTTGGACATCTACTGCATATGGGACTGAGATGTTAGATTAAAGTAAATTTTATATAGTTAAAACAAAAGCCTGGAAACTCTATTTTAGAGTAAAAGATAGTTGTATGTAATGCATGCTTTATTTATGCAACTTTATGTTTCATAAAACTGATCACCTGTCTATTTTTTTGATTCTGTTAAAGATTAGAATGCGGTGGTTAATAAACGTTTCTCCTGTTATTTCCTGCTGCTGAAAATTTGCTTCCTGCTATTGATCAGGACTGTTTTATTTTTAGATTAGCATGGTTTCTTCCTTTCTTCCACCAGTTTCAGGGTTTTTGTTTTCAGTTCTTTATGAAGAGAACAAGTAAAAAATATCATGCCAAATTTTGTAATATTTCAACACTTAGTTTGTCATCTACAGATGAAATAACTTGGATTGGTTCTGTGGGCTGTTTTCACTGCCCTTATAGCACTTCCAAAATAGCTCAACCTCTCTTTGCTATTATTAGTTCCAAGTGTACACTTTGTTCTAGTGACATTTTTAAAGAACCTCATGAGCCCTAAGGTATGCTAGACATAATATTTATTAGCTTAGTACTAGAGAAAATCACTTAGGTCCTTTGGCTTCAGGAACATATATTTGTGGATCAATCACAAGACTGCAAATAAATCCCTGTGTAATAGCTACCATATTCTACTATTTCACATTGTTTTACAAGGGCTATATTAAAATTGTAGAAGCCAGTCCTTGGGTCATCAAATGCTAGTGCATTTAAAAGGTGCAATTGCTGCACCTTTAGCTCCCCTCCCTAACCTGTTCCCCCTTCTCCACCCACAGCTGTTATCTGAAGATTTTTTTTCTGTAATTGTTGTAGTATTTATACAGCACTGAGCTTTCGGTAGCATTTCAGTAGCATTTCAGTAGAAGAAAGGTTGAGGGAAATGGGCTTGTTTAGCTTGGAGAAGAGAAGGCTCCAGGGAGACCTCATTGCAGCCTTGCAGTACTTGAAGGGAGCATGTGTACGTGTTGATAGTGCTAGGACAAGGGGGAATGGTTTTAAACTAAGACAGGGGAGATTTAGGTTAGAAATTAGGAGAAAGTTTTTCACTCAGGGTGGTGAGACACTGGCACAGGTTGCCCAGAGAGGCTGTGGATGCCCCATCCCTGGAGGTATTCAAGGCCAGGCTGGATGTGGCTCTGGACAGCCTGCTCTAGTGGTTGGCAACCCTGCCCAGAGCAGGGGGGTTGAAACTATATGATCTTTAAGATCTAGAAACTATATGATCTTCAACCCAGGATATTCTATGATTCTTTGATTCTGTGATTCTTTGATTCTATGATTTGATTCTATGATTCTATGACTTAGGTCTCTGATGTAGGTAAGGGTTACTCTAAGATAATATATTACACAGGCTCCCTAACATGGCATTTCTGCACTCTACCAATCTTTTTAATTGCACTGAGATTTTCACAGTTATTTTCAGAGAAATAAAAACTTCCCCAGCATCATTCTGTCTCCTTGAGCCATTCTACTTCTAGAATTTCTTCATCATATTTGAACATAATTATAGTTGTAGCATCTCGCTAACAGCTGAATAGGAGCCAGTACTAATACACAAAGAAGATTCTATGAATGCAGTGGTCATGCCTGTTTTCTTTTGAAGTGTGCAGATAATAAGGTAAATGAGAAAGTAATGATATCTCATATCCAGGGTTCAGAAGATTCATGTCTAAAGGGAATGCTTTCATGAATCCTTGACTGAATGACAGGTAAAGATTATTATTATTTTTTAAAAGTTATACAGTTATTGAATTTCAACCAATCTCTTTTGTGCTATGTAAAATAAGTCCTCTGAAATATTGAATTTAGGTCATTGACAATAATGTAAATCAAAAAATATTTCTGCTAGAATAGATGGAGTATCACTAGTATAAAAATTTAAGGGAAGGAAAATAGGTCAAGACATTGGTGAATATGCAGGCAGCTGAAGCTTATTGCTTTCAGTTTAATTTCTGTTCCATTTTGCTATTGAGAAGTGAGTGCACAATCTTTCAAAATAAAATGGGTTGTATTCCATTTTTTAACTCATTTTTTCTCAACAAATTACACCCCTAAAGTACAAGCATAAAAGAGCTTCTTGTTGCATGGAATGTTATGGTTTTTATTCCTGTTTCTTCATGAAGGATGGACACTTGTGAAAATACATTTTAATATGCATATTAGAGAATTCAGAAGAACATTGAACTAAAGTAAGATATTTGAGTAGTTGGGTAATGCAATAGAAATTTCACAGCATAAACAACAGCAAAGTCATTTCTCCACTGACCAGGGTTAGTTTTCCGTTCATTGTAATTCTTCTCTTGCCCTTCAGTCTTGCACTCAAACCTTTGTATTTTTGTTTGATGATTAGTAGGTAACTCATCTTTGTTCTGTAAATAAACAAAACTAGCCCAGTGTTTTGAAATTCATGTTCAAATTTGTATTGGGTGTAGGTGGCAAGGTTTTGGTAGTGGGGGAGCTGCAGAGGTGTCCTGCAGGAGGATATGGCAGCCAATTCTAGTTGTGTCTGCAACAGACCCACTGCAGGACACAGTGGAGTCCATTGGTACAGAAGATAGTGCATCTGGGAAAGCATACTTAAATCTCCAGACACCAAGATGAGAGAAGAAGCAGTAGGAGGAGGTGCTCCGGAAACTGCAGCAGATATTCCCCTGCAGCTTTGGAGGGGATGTCAGTTGAGCAGGTATTAACCTACAGCCTCTGGAAAGGACCATGCCAAGTAGGTGGATATACCCTGAAGGAAATGTGGCCCATGAAGAGCCCAAGCTGTTTTATCCTAAGGACAGTTGTGGAGATAACCCACACTGGAGCAGGGGAAAAGTGTGAGGAGGAAGGAGCAGCAGAGAGGAACTCTTATAGACTGATTGCATCCCCCATTTCCCATCCAAATTCTGAGTTGCTTGGAGGGAATGGGGTGGAGGAGGCAGAGGAGTTGAGAAAGAAGGAGTGAGGTTGAGCTTGGGAAAGAAGTAGTGTGGGGAAAATGTTTTATTTTGTCTTTGTTTCTCACCATCCTCCTCTAATTTAATTGCCAATTAAGTAAATTTGTTTTCTGCAAGTTGAGTCTGTTTTGCCTGTGATGGCAATTGGTAACTGATTTCTCTTTTTTTATCTTGACCCATGAGCTTTTTCATATTATTTTCTCCCCCTGTTCTGTTGAGAAGGGGAATTGAGAGAGCAGCTGTGTTGGCATCTGGCAATAAATTGTGTTTAACTCCTCTGTTCTAAATCACTACCTATGTAAGTACAATCTGTGGTTAATAGTTAAAACTGTACATAGAAGGTTTACTCTGAGGTGTTGAGAAAAAGAGTTTTAGAAATAAAGTCTTATCAGCCTTTACTATTCCTAAAGAATGATAACTGACATGTTTAATGTGGGAGTGTTGTAACCAAGAGGTCCAATACTGTCTTTGAAATACTAAATTATTATGTTCTGCACTGTTAGACGAATGTGGAAAATCCCTCTAAGTGAGCAAGTTCCCTTAAAAACAAAAAAATTCTAAGAAAAAAGAGCTTAAGGATCTCATTGGGGCTATAAAGGACTCCAGCAGTTAAAATATTAAATATTAATATGTTGGCTGAAGAGATAGTTTCATGAATATTTTATTGCTCAACCCCATTTTCTTTTGTGTCTCTTAATTTTTTCTTAACATAACATTTAAAACTGTCTTTTAAGGGTCTACCTTTTTCTCTTACTGGTTGTTTCTTTTTCATTTATTTACATGGTTACTGCCAAAAGAAACACTTAGAAGTCTGTCTTTGAGTGTTTTCTTTTTTTCCTGTGCACTCCTGATCTTCCTTTCTTTCATCAAGCAAACTTCTCCCCTGACAAGCATCCATCTGAGGCTAGTTGTTACATGTAAAAACAAACCAAAAAAAGATTGAAACAAAAACTGAAGAAATTGTATTTTGCTTATTTTTAAGGTTACCTGCTCAAAATCAAAAAATAAAATAAAATAAAATTGCCATTTGAGTTAATATGTGCTATATTGGATGTCTGTCTCTGGAAGACTACTTTCTGAAAAGTTCAGCCAGGAATGGTTTAGTCAATTAAACTAATGAGGCTTGAGAGTACGGGTAATATTTTGATCATTCTTTATTGACCCCTCTTATTTGCATGTGTCTTGCATACTGATTCTTTTGAACAGAAATCTGAAACTATCATGCGTCATTGCTTTTTTTGCTTCCATGAAAATCTGTATGACCTTGATTAGAGCATGTAATTTTGGGAAAAAAAATCACAGCCCAAATCTACTCAGCAGGAAAATCTTTGTTTTAGTTGCTGTTATCTCCCTAAACACTATCATTTTTGGGCATCATTAAATTTCTCTGAGGTCACTAATGATTAATATATGCAGTCCTTTTGCAGACTGAATAAATTCAGTCCTCATGCCAAAGGTGCAAACTCTCAGGGAAAGGGTTGACTTTGTAATACTGTATACTGTCAGCAACAAAAGCCTATCTCTTATGCCCTCCGTAATGTTCTTTCTCCTGCCCTTTTCTATAAATTTCAAACAAGATGGAGAAGAATGATATATATTTTAATAAAAGATAGAGGTAATGTGACTGTCATGGTATATCAAAACAATAACTATCATACGGGAAAAGCAGTCCCTTGGGTGACTTTGGTCAGCTTTGCTCTCTATCTTCTTTCTTATTTCTACTACTTTCTTTGTTTTCCCTGAAGGAATGTACATTTCATCTTCACTGACATTTTTAAATCAGGTGGTGAATTTTAGTTTTCAACTCAGTCCACAAGTTTTTTCAGTGCCCTCACGAGTGTTTTTGACTTCTTCATCAAATATTAGATGTCCCAGTACCACCTAAAGGTCACAGTCAGCATGGAGTTATTGCAGAACAAAACATTAGTACCTTTGTAATATTTTTTTATTTGACAGACTACTAAACAGCTGAAAGCAAAAATGGCAATCTATTTGATTATAAAGGAGATGGGCAAAGGGTTCAAGCTTCTAGTGTAAGTGACTTTTGAACCTGCTGTTCTCTCTATCATATTAAGTATTATATTATCTTCCTCCTTTAACAAACTTAAAATCTCAGTTAATGTATGGGAAACACTGACACAGTTTGGTTGCAACATTAGCATTATAATGACAGGTTTAAGTTTTGGAAATTTAAATCTTTATCTATCTAAGGAAAAGGACTTGTATTTATAGCTTCAATTCATTACTATATTTTCATCATATATTCTAAGATATAAATTGAGTCCCAGACAGTATCAATATGGAAACCTTTCAGGAGATCTTCAGACTGAAGACTTTCACATTAATGATTACCTTTCTTAAGATCAGTTAATTGGTTTTCCGATTAGATTTAGTCAGAAACCCAAACAGTGAAGTCTGTTATTTCAAAGAAAGTCACACTGTTTCTAGTTTTGCTTCTAGGCTAATGATGCCTAAATGCATGCAAAGAATAATGTAGATTGGAAGGGATTTCTGGAGTTCTTTTGGTCCAACCTTCATCTCAAGTCAGGCCAACCCTGAGCAGGTAGACTGGGGTCCTGTCCAGTTGAGTTTTGAATATCTCTAGGTATTTCACAACCTCTGGAAAACGGGTACCAGTGTTAGTGAAAGTGAAAGGGAAGATTCTTTACAAGAATCCACTCAGAGTTTCACTTTTTGCGACTTATGCCAATTGCTTCTTGTCCTTTCACTTTACACCTCCAAGAATCTGATTTTGTTTTCTCTGTGCTTTCCCATTGGTTTGTTAAAGACTGCAATAAGATCTTTATTCACAGTATCAAACTCTCTGAAAAAAACTGTGGTGTGGATATTAAACCTGTGACCTGTGATTCTAAGACAATATATGTTTTAAAATAGTCTTTACTGGGAATAAATGTATTCCTAAACGAGCAAATGATTAGGTCTCTCTCTCTCTCTTTTTTTTTTTTTTTTTTAGACTTCATGCATGTATTTTCTTATTACATGTTTAGTTGTTTTAAGGACACAAACTAGCTGCAAACAGCCCTCAATGACTCCTTGAAGCCTTAAAATAGATATGCTCTTCAAGACTATCAATAAAATGGAAAGTTGAAGCAATTGTAAGGGGCTGCCTTGTTAGTAGTATACTGTGCTGGCATAAGACACATTTTTCCATATGGTGAGGCAGGACTCTTCCAATCATTATATGCTCTCATTCAAATTCTGCCTGCTGCAGGAAATTAGCACTGTTCACACTTGTTTAGGCTTAATAAAAATCATTTTTGCTAAAGCACAGGGATAAGGTCACCATCTGCCACATGAAAATGCCAATTTCAAATGAGCAGCAGTCAAAAGAGAGTGTCTTTCATTTTTCGACGCTTTCAGTATAAACTTAATAGAAGAAATCTTAATTGATTTTGACACCTATCAGACCACAGGATAACATTAACATATGAGATTTTCAGATCCTCTGCTCTAATTACAGATGTGTACTTTTAAGGAATATTTTATTATAGTATCATGAAGACTGGACTACATTACTGTTTTCAGCATTTCTCACATTTGGGAATATCTGACTGTATACAGATTTCCAAATAAACAAACCTGACTATATACAGGTTTCCAAATGCATACATTTGGAAACCCTTCTTTAAATATGAAGGCAATAGCCCAATTCATACTCAAGTCCAGTGATTCACCACTCAGTTTTGATTTTTATTGGTTATTTTAAAATATCTGACCCTGAGACGTATGTTCTGAAATATTTGAATAAGTCTTTTACACATTTGTAACCTTTATCATAACCATTTAATTGTAGCAAAATCAAGTATTTATATGCATCATTATGTTATTCTCCTAAAACAGATCCCAAAGAAAACGATGCTTTTTCTGAGTTATAAAGAACATTTATACTTATTTATTCAGATTGCATATATAACACATAATTAATGACTGCAGGATGAATGATTAAAAATGACCTTATCATGACCTGAGTGTTCTTATTTTAATAAAGGAGCTTAAAAAAGGCAACTGTATCTGAGAAACTGAAGAGCTTTCTTACTTAAATTTGGAAACATCTGCTTTCCAAAACTATATTCAAATATTTGTAGTCTTTCAAAAGAAGAAAACAAAACCTACATTAAAAAAATTTAAATTCTCCTTAGGCTGCAAATTGTCTAGTCATGACAAGATTGTTTACTCATATATGTATATTCAACAATTAGTACTGTAGTAATTTATTATATATTGATTTATATATATATGTATATATATAGTTATATTTTCATGTTTATGAAAATCAATTAATCCAAGAATGAAGAGTAACAAAAAACTTAATCATTGACTGGTTTCTACTTTTACAACACACTAAAGAATCCCGAAGTTACAGGCTGAGAACAGAGTGAGAATGATGATTTGGCAGCAGAAGGGATAAAAGTTACTTATCACAGCTACAGAAACAAATAGTGGACAAAAGAAAATTGGGACAGGTTATTTAAACCCTACTTGACAAATAAAATATATATTTTTGTTTGACATGTATCCTAGCATGAACTAAAAAATGTTGTGTGATTTTCTGCTTCCCTCAGTCACTGGTGTTTTTGGCTCTATTCAGAAATTCAATGCTGACCTCTAACCATTTCCAAAAAAAATTATCCAGAGAGGTTTATGAGCTGGATGTTTGCTTTGCTCTCACTGCAGTTTTTGGATTGGGTAACTGTAAGCATAAGTTGCCCTTTATCTCAAATGTGAGTAGCTCATTTATTTATTGATGGCCCTAGTATTGCAGCTGCTGCAAAGTCAACTTTATTTGCTTCAGACTGATATTCAGCAGATATTCCAGATAACCTCATGGTTTACTTCCTAGGTGCCATTCTTTTAAAAACAAAAAGCATATTGCTTTTTATTAATTAAATTATTAAGAATGCAACTGCTTTGCACTATCTTATAACTAACTATACCTATGTAAAAGTTACAATGGTGATCAGTTTCCAAGTGAGTGTGCTTCAGCCACTGCTTTTGGTCTGTTCATTACTAAATAGCCACTTTTGTCATCTGTACACTTGACCCTTAGACAGTATTTCTTAACCTTGTAACATGTTTTTTTCCCCTCTCCCTCCTCTTTCTCTTCTGAGGAGATGCTTTTATATGTGATATATCTTATATGTGATATATATTATATAAGATATAATATATATTATATTATTATATTATATTATATTATATTATATTATATTATATTATATTATATTATATTATATTATATTATATAAGATATATATCACACATATAAGATATATCTTATATATGTGATATATTTTATATGTGATATATAATATATGTATATATTTCCATACTGTTCAATTCCTTCGTTAAATATATGGGGGATATAAATCCCAGAAGAGATGATAAGGGAGAAGTGTGCATTGATTTTCTTCTACCATATTTTAAAGACATCTGCAGATTTTTTCATTTATAGGAGAGGCCTTTTAAGCCTGTGACCAAGCTTGCACTTGAAATCGTGTTCAGGCAACTTGAATTAAAACCTGGATCTTAAGTGAACTTCATGGCATGACTTGGGTAAAGAAAAATGAGCAAGGATGCGTTATTGTTCATATACTACATACACAAATGCATGATTCTGGATGCCCTACCTATCATATAAATGGGTCAGGTATGAAATTAATCATGTGCATATAATCTTCTCTTGTGGTAATGCCATGTAACTGGTGGCAGGTGTGCCAAAGAACAAATGGGATTTTAGGTTTCCCATGTTTTGTCTTCTTGTATACAACCACCATATGATGTAGTAGATAAACTGAGCTGGGTCAAAAGATACACCATGGGTAGGGACACTCATAGTTCCTGCTCTTAATAAGGAAAAGCACAAAAGTACCATAGAAAGTGTTACTGTTAATGAACAAGACCTAAATAAAAGCAATTTTATTATGATGTTTCAATGTAATAAAATACTAAAAAAAAAACAACCAAACAAACAAACAAAAAAAACACAACACAAGTCTAGAAGACTTGGAAATTAAAAAGTTGAGGAAACTAACATGTATGTCTATATTATTAACATTTCTCTCATTTCCTGTTTAGAACAGTTCTGTGATGCTTTAGAAGCTGTAATAAATGGCTCAGTCTTCAAAATAGGACTATAATGCGTCCTGGTGGAGCAGAGACTCCCGGCGCACCCAGCACTGTTTGCTTACCTCTATTCCTTTAATAAATTGTAAACTTTGATTATAGTCCTATTTTGAAGACTGAGCCATTTATTACAAAGCTGTTAGACTGGCATTGTAATCACCTATGGAAAGTAGATTCAGTCTTCTGATGTCACATTAGCAGCTAATATAAGTTACATTTTACAAGCATCTATACTCCAGGGAAGAAAAATTCTTCAGTAGAATGGCCTAAACTTTCTACCTGGCTTGTGTTTGTGATATAGTCAGCAGCAACCACTAGTGAGAGGCACACAATGCTGCTGCTCACAGCAGCAACAAAGCACCCTTGTGTAACGTAATGAAATCCTTCCCTAGGTTAGCATGGCTCCAGCAACAGACGGCAAACTCAATTTAGTCTCTGCTCCTATTCACAATATTTGCTTCTATTTCTTCTAGCTGTGCGAAGGGCGGCCATAGCCACATATGAATGACAGTGTTATGCGATAGAAGATGAAATAGTGTATTGTTTCATTTTGTTCAGCTGTGGCTGAAGTCATTCCAGCTTACTTCTGGTACAAGTTCAGCAACACTTCAAAATGGCAACTTCTATCTTAAATAAATAAAAAAATAAATACGTAAAAATTACAGCTTGAAACAATTTCCATTCAGGGAAGAAATGGGTTTCCTTCATCTGCCTGGTTGTGCTTATGCATTGAAGAAGGATCTAGTATATTTTTTACTCAAGAATATGTGTAGTGCTGTCAAGATTAAACCCTTTTCAGCCTATCTTCCTTAACCTCCACTTACACATCCACTGAAGTAAACTAGAGCAGGGTTTCATCCTAAAAATAAAAATATTAACATTTGTACAGCACTACTTGTGCTTCTGCTAAAAAAAAAAGAAAAGACTCTTTAAATGGTATTGTTCTATACTTAGTAGCTTTTACTTCTATAACAAATGCTATACTTTTATAAATAAATATATTGACTGCTAATCTTGCAATTAAAGACCAATTTAAGGTCTGAAAAGTTCTGTTTCTGCCTTGTACTGTCGTCAGAATAAAAAAAAGCGAATGTTAAATTAAGATTTCAGTTGCATCCTCAGTAACACTTGCAACTCTACTTTTTGCAATACATTATATAAGAGTGGTTGTTATGTATCATTTTGCATCTTTTCCTTTTGAGGGCTGTGTGGGGCTAGTAGAAGTCTATTTTCTTTTCTTTCTTTAATAAATGAAAAAACAAAACAAAAAAAATAAAAACAAAATAAAAAAATAAAAACCAAACAAAAACAAAACAACAAAAAAGGCACAGATAAAAGATATACAGTAAAAGTAAAAGATATACAGTATTATTAAAGAATAAGAGACATAATTGGGCAGTAATCTATTACAGAGACAATCTGTCAAGGTAACTGGAGAACATATGGTGACCATTTCTATCGTTTTCTGATCATACAGTCCATTAAAATTACTTTAACAATCTCCTTTCTTGACATAAGGATTTCTTTTCGTAGCCAAGGCCTACTTCCCTATACCTAACACTCATTACAGTTATTAAAAGACAGAATTCTCTGAAGCAAGCACCTGTTCTATTGTCCTGGTGCTTTCTTTCTTTTTAGGTCTTGGTATGAGTTGAGAATCTTGTATCATTCACACAAAATCCAGAGGAATACATTTTGCCTATTGTAATGGGAATCTTTCATGAGACTATTTGTAAATCAGTTTAGGTTTTTATTTGGTGGGTATGAGTAATCTATTACCTAATGTTAGTGAGTTTATATATGGATCTTAGATTTGGACATGCTCAAATGAAACAGGATTATGGATTTCCTTCAGGGAGCTAGAAAACAGTGATTAAACTGTTTAACTGTTTAAAGAGTGGCTCCATGCTGGAGCCACTCATAGACAATATGTTTACTACCAGAGATCTCTCACTAAGCTTAAATCTACGTAAGACATATCTATTTTAATTTTCATTTTTTTTTTTATATCTTCAAACTTAAAATCTTCTCCTGACAGGGATTTGTACTACAGTCTATTTGTCTTTAAAATCTGTGCAGTTATTTTTCTCTCTACACAATTTTGTGCGAAATAGTAGAAAATACTTGTTGAAATTTAATACTATATTCTAAGGGAACATTACAAAAACCTGAAGTTCTTGTAAACAGGTCTGAATAACACTAATGATCAGCTGCTTAATGTAAGTGTGCCTAGAATTAAAAATGAGTTCAAACTTGAATGTTGCAATTTAAAACTCAAATATGAGTTAAATATACAGTGTTAAACAAATGTGTGGAAAAAAAAAGAAGGAATACATAGTAATGTATTACTCTGAAGGATTTTCTACCTTTAATAAAGTGATCAGTGAAACTGGTTAAATTTGAAGGTTAAGAATGTACCTTCTTCACATATGGCCCTACTCTCTGTAGCCTCAATTTCTGACCTTGATATAATATAATTAAAAGAAAAATAAATATTAACAATACACTGTTAACTTAAATGTTTTCTGAAACTGTGAAGAGTTAAAAGGATTTGAAATAAACACAAAGTAGGCTTAGAATACGGCATATAAGCAGATTGTTTAACAAACTCATTTCTTGAACAGAAACCTAATTTCAGGTAGGTCAAGGCATTCACCTTAAAAATCTGAATATGATTATACTTTTTAATCCTTCTATGGCAGACAAATAAAGATTTTAAGAAGCCTTATCTATACTAAATTCTCTTGTTGTTCTGCAAAGGGACCTAAAAATGGATAACTATACTTTTCTCCACTGTAGTATTTTCTTCATATTTCCAGAGTGTTTGAACAAGCACTTTTGTGTAGAAAAAATATAAAAGTGTAATAATAAGAAAGATTGTCCACTAAAGCCCAACCACTGCTATAGTTCATAAAAAAATGGAACTTTGATCTAAAAATAAATCACTTTCAATTACTTGTGTTATGTAGTAGAGGTCCATCTCTACTGTCTTGTTAGTTTCTCACCAGGGAAATCATGAGTGTTGGCTTTTCACCTCTGTTTTAGCAAGGTATTTTTATATCTTTTTTTGCTGCTAACTTCATTTCATTTCTAGACGAACTGTAAGACAGAAAGACAGATGTACTGCAAGACAGAAAGAAGGGTGATTGTTGTGGGCGACTCCCTTCTCAGGGGAACAGAGGGACCTATTTGTCAGTCTGACCCTACCCATAGGGAAGTCTGCTGCCTCCCTGGGGCCAGGATCAGGGACATTGCCAGAAAGTTTCCCAGCCTGGTTCACCCCTCTGACTATTATCCTCTTTTAATAGTCCAGGCTGGCAGTGATGACATTGAAGAGAGAAGCCTGAAGACTATCAAACCAGACTTTAGGGGACTGGGATGGTTAGTGGATGGAGTGGGAGTACAGGTGGTGTTTTCGTCCATTCCTACGGTGGCAGGGAGGGGTACAGAGAGGAAAGCCCACCTGATAAACACATGGCTCAGAGGCTGGTGCCAGCACAGAAATTTTGTTTTTTTTGACCATGGGGTGCTTTACTTGGCACCCGACCTGATGGCTGCAGATGGGTCCCTATCTTTTAGGGGAAAACGGATCCTAGGCCAGGAGCTGGTGGGGCTCATTGAGAGGGCTTTAAACTAGGTGAGAAGGGGGCAGGCTGAAACAAGGCTTGTTAGAGCTGTGCCAGGGGGAACAATGGCAAGGCAGGGAGAGAAGGCAATGGCCCAACTGAAGTGCATCTACACTAATGCATGCAGCATGGGTAACAAACAGGAGGAGCTGGAAGCCATTGTGTGACATGCAGGATATGACTTGTTTGCCATCAAGGAAACGTGGTGGGACAACTGTCATGACTGGAGTGCTGCAATGTCTGGGTATAGGCTCTTCAGAAGGGACAGGCAGCATGGAAGGGGTGGTGGTGTGGCTCTCTATATCAGAGAGTTTTGATGTTGTAGAACTTGAGGCTGGGAATGATAAGGTTGAGTCCCTATGGGTTAGGATCAGTGGGAAGGCCAACAAGGGAAGCATCCTGGTGGGGGTCTGATATAGGCCACCGAACCAGGATGAGGAGACTGATGTTCTACAGGCAGCTGACAAAAGTTGCAAAATTGTCAGCGCTTGTTCTTGTGGGGGACTTCAACTTCCCAGATATAACCTGGAAGCACAACACAGCCCAGAAAAAGCAGTCTAAGAGGTTTCTGGAGAGTGTGGAAGATAGCTTCCTGACGCAGCTGGTTAGTGAGCCTACCAGGGGAAGTGCCCTGCTAGGCCTTCTCTTCACAGAGAAGGAATGGTGGGAGATGTGGTGGCTGGAAACTGTCTTGGGCAGAGTGACCATGAAATGGTAGAGTTCTTTATTCTTGGAGAAGCCAGGAAGGGGATCAGTAAAACAGCTGTATTGGACTTCTGGAGGGCTGACTTTGAACTGTTCAGGACACTGGCTGGTAGAGTCCTTTGGGAGGTGGTTCTGAAGAGCAGAGGAGTCCAGGAAGGCTGGGCACTCTTCAAGAAGGCTAGCAAACATGACGCCCATCTACAAGAAGGGCCGGAGGGCAGACCTGGGAAACTATAGGCCTGTCAGTTTGACCTCAGTGCCAGGGAAGCTCATGGAGCAGATTGTCTTGAGTGTCATCACGCAGCACTTACAGGGCAACCAGGTGATCAGGCCCAGTCAGCATGGGTTTATGAAAGGTAGGTCCTGCTTGACGAACCTGATCTCCTTCTATGACAAAGTGACACGCTTGGTGGATGAGGGAAAGGCTGTGGATGTGGTCTACCTTGACTTCAGCAAGGCTTTTGACACTGTTTCCCATAACATTCTCCTCAAGAAACTGTCTGCTTGTGGCTTGGACTGGCGTACACTTCATTGGGTTAAAAACTGTCTGGATAGCTGGGCCCAAAGAGTTGTAGTGAATGGAGTTAAATCCAGTTGGAGGCCAGTCACTAGTGGCATTCCCCAGGGCTCGGTACTGGGGCCGGTCCTCTTTAGTATCTTTATCGATGATCTGGATGAGGGGATTGAGTGCACCCTCAGGAAGTTTGCAGATGACACCAAGTTAGGTGCGTGTGTCGATTTGCTCAAGGGTAGGATGGCTCTGCAGGAGGATCTGGATAGGCTGCACCGATGGGCTGAGGTCAACTGTATGAAGTTCAACAAGGCCAAGTGTCAGGTCCTGCATCTGGGGCGCAATAACCCCCAGCAGAGCTACAGGCTGGGAGATGAGTGGTTGGAGAGCTGCCAGGAGGAGAAGGATCTGGGAGTATTGGTGGATAGTCGGCTGAATATGAGCCAGCAGTGTGCTCAGGTGGCCAAGAAGGCCAACAGCATCCTGGCTCGTATAAGAAGCAGTATGGCCAGCAGGTCTAGGGAAGTGATTGTCCCCCTCTGGTGAGGCCGCACCTCGAGTACTGTGTTCAGTTTTGGGCCCCTCACTACAAGAAGGACATCGAGGTGCTTGAGTGAGTCCAGAGAAGGGCGACGAAGCTGGTGAGGGGTCTGGAGAACAAGTCCTGCGAGGAGTAGCTGAAGGAGCTGGGTTTGTTGAGCCTGGAGAAAAGGAGGCTCAGGGGCGACATTATTGCTCTCTACAGATACCTTGAAGGAGGCTGTAGCGAAGAGGGGGTTGGTCTATTCTCCCATGTGCCTGGTGACAGGCCCAGGGGAAATGGGCTAACATTGTGCCAGGGGTGTTTTAGGTTGGATATTAGGAAGAACTTCTTTACTGAGAGGGTTGTGAGGCATTGGAATGGGCTGCCCAGGGAAGTAGTGGAGTCACCATCCCTGGAGGTCTTTAAAAGACGTTTAGATGTAGAGCTTAGTGATATGGTTTAGTGGAGGACTTGTTAGTGTTAGGTCAGAGGTTGGACTGGATGATCTTGAGGTCTCTTCCAACCTAAACAATTCTGTGATTCTGTGATTCTATAACAATAGAAATGAGGAAGAACTACAATCTCAATTTCTGCAATATACATTTAGTTCTAAATTATCATATTCTCTTTGACAAATTATTTGCTGCATTATTTAATAGTGAAAACTCTATATATTTTATGTATTTTAATTAAATGTAACCTAAATTGAGAATCAGTCTCTAAATATTGAGAATAGTGTTCTAGGTTTTCATTGCATTAGTACGTATGAGACAATTAATTGTACTGTTTGGTAAATGGGTCTGTAGGGGTGCTTTTAGAGAGGAAGACTTTGTTTCAAAGGGGATTTTTAGATTGCACAGATTGCACATAGATTTACTATGTTGGTATTTATTCATTTGGTTTCATATTTGTTATAGTCTGTGACATGATAACATTTCTTTTTCACTTTTATTAGCTCATACAGAAAAAAAAAACACTTATTTGTCAATATTAAGATAATAGTCTGACAAATGTAAAGACTGAGTTATTTTTAATCTCTTCACAAAGAGTGAAAAGACTGAGTGTTTTTGTTATTCTAGGTGATGTTGCAATGTGGTGTGATTTTGACTCTAGTTGTCAAAACAGACCTTCCAGAGATTTGACCAAGGCACAGGGATAAGTGTTCTGGGGACTGAGAAATCTTATTCTGAATTTTAAGACAATGTCTATTGTTTACATTTACTTAAAATGAAGATAAAGACTACCTGGGGGGTGGGGGTGAGGAAATGTAATAAAGTCGATTTTTTTTAATTCTCAAAGGATAAGAGACGGATTCAGCTTATTCCCTTTTAGGATAAATCTAGAATAAAACTGATGTCAGATGTTATATATATATATTTAATTAATGTTTGATATTTTAAGCTTTTATCTCTGTGGAACAGAAGAGGAAGTTTATGTATATATCTGTGGAGTGTGGAGTGAACTTGGAACAACGTACTTTCGCATCCTTTCAGCACATAGTATATATATCTGAGAAAGTCTTTCTGACAGTTTTTTTTTTTTTTTGAAAAGTATGCTTTTCTGTAGTCTTCCAAGAGCTCAATGTTGTTGACACCAAAAATGAATGGTGTCAAGAAATTTCAAAACTGAAGTAGCTTCTCCTTTCTCATAATATTCTCATTGCTGATATACTGTACGACTGTCACATGATATCAATTAGATAAGAACCATTAAAATCAGTTAAATCCAGTCCATCTGCTAAGATTTACCTCAATTATGCTTATATAACCTAATCTGTGAACCTCTTTATTTTAATATATAAGGCAAAAGTATGTGTCTTTTCTGTTGCTTCATCATATTCAGTTCTACTGTAATTTCTTTATCAGCACAGCTCTGTCTCAGTGGAATTTGACAAAGATTTTGCAAGAATAGAAGGTGAGCAGTTTTCTCTGGAGATCACAGTTAGATTTTGCTAAAGCTTCATACTGTAATCTTTTGATGAAATTGTAAGCCTATGATAATTGGTATAAAGTAGTTTGCTGAGTAGGAAACTGAAAAGTCAGTCAAATGAGAAAATGTAGCATGTTATAAATCTAGCTTTCTCTCACTTTGAAAAGAGTGAAATGGGCTACTTTGAATGAAAAACTAATCAGATTTTGGAATCAGTAAAGATTTTTAAAACAAAACTAACTTTAATCTAACAACATCCTTTCAAAGGTCATGCATGTAACAAAGAATGTATGCCCTCAGTTTAGCAGGTTAGGCATCTTTAGTGAATACACTTCAGGTGCTAAGATTTGGTCCATTTTACTTCCAAGGTTTTATATATATTTTTGAATACTATTGTATCTCTTGACTGTAATATACAGTGCAAAGATAACATTCTGCCAATTCAACTTATCAAGAGTTCTTTAGGAATGTCTTACAGGCTAGTTAGTTTGAGATATGACAGTGCTACCCTTGGATAGTGATTTTTACTCTTCAAGACAAACAACAAAATGTGATATTATCCTTCCACCACAGGAGTTTTAAAAGCTAAAAATGAAGAAGTGAGATTTTTCAGAACAGTAATTTATGTGTTAATATTTATTAACAAATAATAATAATTTATTAATGAATTTATTAATGAATATATTTATTATATAAAAACCCTCTTTCCTTGTATATATGTGTAAGCATATAAAATGTTGACATTAAAATCACTTAACCATATTCAGTCACACTGGTATTGACCAGTTTGTTCTAATTTGTTCTGGTTTGTTTTGGTAAACCTTAGAGGAAGGTAAACTGATATTTAAGTAAAACTATCAAAGAACTGAGAAAAATACTTACTGACCATGAAAGGCTACAGCTTTTTTAAAAAGAGATTCATAATCAAAGCAAACAGTTCAGAACAAGCATAAGGGAAAATTTTCTGTTTATTTTAAGTAGGAAAATATAGAGGAAAAAATCCTGAGTATCCTCCTGGTTAAACTTCTGTATATTTTATCTAGTGACTCTTTTACAGAAGACATATGCTCCTATCACTTCTTCCCTGTATTTTCCTTGTGTCAGACAAAGTACCCATGCAAGGGTATTGCTTGGTGTTGTTTGCTTTGTAGTATACTTACAGAAGAGTGAGCAGCTGATGCCCTTTATTTTAAGGAGATGCAATCACAAAGTATTTGACACGACTAGCTCATATAAGATTATTGTTTCTGGCAGTTTAGTAGTCTGATATTCCCACCTTCAGTTCCAAACTTTGTGAACTCCTCTCCATTGTGTTAATCCTGATCCCTGCCTGTCCCTGCTTCCAGTGGGCTGATGCTGCTTGCCAAGCCAGTAGTTCTAGGTTTTAATCTTGTTGGTTTTCTGATAATTAGTGAATTAAATGGGCTCACTGAAGAACCAAACAAGTGCCAGAGACACTGGCACTTAAGAATTGGGAGCAGTGGGGGCCTAGATAAAGAGACTGGGCTAGATGAATAAGGAGGAGCAGGACTCCAGATGCCTTCTGGCAGCAGCAAATTATTAATTCTTAGCCCACTTCATCAATTTGTGCTCTCTATCTCCCAAACAATTTATTGCATCCTTAAGTGCCAAAGGACTCAGGCTGCAGTCCAGCAGCTAAGTGACTGTTGTGGTGTCTAGAAAAACAGATCTATCACTGACAGATTATAACTTACTAAGAAAAAATATTTGTGTTTTTCCTTCTGTTTACATTTGCTTAAGACTTTGCTTTTGTGAGCTTCTGTTGTTAAGAGATGCTTATTGTATTATACTCTCATTGTATGGAACAATGACCATCTATAATATAATTCAGATTCTCCAAATTATATTGCCAATATTCAGAGAGGGGTACTTCAATTTGTACTTACATGAAAAACGACCCTACCACAGGCACAAACTTTTCTATTGCTTCATGTTGGTTAATGTGATAGGACAAAAAGTTTCTGATGTGTTCTGCTGAGCATAATAAAATCTTTGCGATGAAAACATTTTACCAAGCTTGTGCTTTTATAATTTACTGTATTATAATTTACTTGTATACAAGGCTTACTAATCTTATTTATAAGCAGTATAATGTGGAAACACACTGAGATCTTGTATGTATAAAAAGAGAAGTAGCTCCATGTAAAACGTGTGGATGTGACCTGATAATTCAGGAGAATGTGGAAACTCCTCCTAAGCTTACAGAGCACAGCATAAATAAGTGAATAGTGTATCAAGTTTCAGATAGTACAATCTGGTGATTAGGAAAAGATTATTCCATATTTTTGACATGGTTAAACCTACAGAGCCAGCTAAGGCCTTTGCAACATTTTACGCTAGGCAACCACAGAATAAGAAGCTGTCTGCCTCCAAGTACGTAGGAAAATGAAGTAGGATAGGAAGTAAAGCACAGGTAAAATGATGCAGATCAATCATGTAAGACAGTGACAGAGATAAAATAGAAAATAGGATATCTGACATGCAGTTTTTTGTTCTGATAACTGGCTTAAGTTATTATTGGAATAGTGTTGTGGAGAACAAATATATTCTCAAAATGCAATTCACTTCATATTTTCAATCTTGTAGAAGTAACTTGGCTAATGTTATTTCAGGAAAAAAAAAGGCCAAATAAAGATAAAAGTTTGGGGATTGCTAATATGACTTCTTTCTACTTTTGTTGGTTAAAAAAAAAATAAATTCTCTAGCTCATTTATTCACCAACACAAAAAAATTCTTCTAGCCATGGATACTAAGTTGACTTGTCATGGATCAAATATATAAAGCTAAGATTAGTATAAAAAAAATTTAAGGAAATATGAAACATGCAGAATGTTGGATATTGTTGGATATACAGAAAGGTCTTTAATTTCAGTTTCTTGTTAAGAGGGTCCTTAGTAGTATTGGATGCTTTTATTCAAATTAATGAGGTATAATTTAATGTAACTTGGAGTAAATGTATGCACCTGGATAATCCAAACATCCTCTAGAAAGTTGTATTAACATTGTTATCTGGAGTAAATATTAAAAAAATAAATAAATAAAATCTATTTAAATTTAGGTAGTTAAATCCTGGTGAGCAAAGAGACCTTAACTTTCCAGGTGCTGAACAAGTACAACTTCCATTAACTTCATGTCACTGCTGGTGCTGTTTGTGTTCATGTGAGTGCTGACTGTTTCTGTGCTGTTCTGTATGGCTAGCTGTGTATGTGCATTGCTGTCTACCTGTGTTTGTGTGTCTATTACACATACATGTTCAACCTTATAACTGATAAGACCTGGGGAAATGGAGCTGCAGAAGCCTTACCTCTACTTGCTATTGGATTCAATAGTTCCTAACATATAACAACTAGTATAATAGCCCAGCTTTGAATTTTGCAGTAAAATTTTCCATTGTGACTGGAAGGGTCAATGTGTTACAACAGTTATGTCATAGCTTCTTGTTCATGAGTTATGTGTAATTTAAAAAATAAAATCCAAACATAATTTAGATGCTGTTTATTATGGAACCTGTTATAATACTGACTTATAAAAACATTGAATTTGTAGAAATGAGTTACTGTGAGCATAGTCAAAATTAACACCATGTCTACTATCAGAAAGCATCAAACAATGATTTGTTTGTTTATGTCAATTAAATAAAGAGTTTTGTTGACAAATGCTGCCTTGAGAGGCTGAATTCAAGGGCGAAATATACCTTAAGCTTCTTAGCTCTTGTATATCCTGAACTATTTGAATTGGAACATGTCAGTTTCCTCAGTTTCTGTGATACTTTGGATGTGTCTGGAAACCACATTGTGACTTGGAGATTTAAACTTTAGCCCTGTGTGGCATAGTGAATTATTTAGCATACAGTGTGGGCTCCACAGATTTTTCTTACTCTTCCCTGTTGCCCTTCAGGCACCACTGGTCTTCTTCCACGTTTTCTCTTCTGTTTGTCAGTTTTGAGCAGATTCAGCTGACATGAATGAGGAAGGAACAAGATATGCTGACAAATCTGAACTGCAATGTATCTGATATCTTTGGTCAAGCAGGTGTTTTCAACACTCTCAAAAAGAGAAAAAACAGTTTTGGGTGTTCTTTTTCTGTGTTATGGTGTCAAGAGAATAACATCTAGCCACATCAGTTAGATTTTCTTTATCATCAAGTGAATTGGGAACTTTTTTTTATAATTAACAACTACATTTTCCTTAGACACATATCCCCAGGAGCTTATATGGAAGAAAAATAAATCTATTATAAGCCTATGATAAAATTATGCAAGCATCAGTTACTTAGACCTGGTTGTTATTTCAGAAGAAAGGTTTAGAAAGTTATTTCAGTCATTTGACCTACTGTTATTTGGTCAATACTTAATTTGTGCTCTAGCATAGGATACAAAGAAGCACCTTTTAGATGAAGAATAAACAGATGTCTAGGCATTCAGACTGGTATATCATTAAAGGGGCTATGACAGAAAGGGTTGAGTACAGAAGTGTGATTAAAATCTAGTTTAACAGCATTTTTGGATGTTATATTTACATTGATAGTGTTCGTTAGCACTTTCAATATTATGCACTCAAAACTTTAAAAAAATCTATAAAACTTCTGAATAATTTAAAAATACTGGAAACTAATACACATTTAAATCTATATAAGTAAAACAATTTTCAAAACATGAACTGACAGAAACAAAAGCAACAAGTCTTGTGCATTGTTAAAACTACGCTGCCAAGAACTAAACCTCAGCCTCTTCTTGCTGCCACCTTTGCACCCTCAGTAAGTTTGCAGATGATACCAAGCTGAGTGGTGCAGTCAATACAATAGAAGGAAGGGATGGCATCCAAAGGGACCTGCATGAGCTTGTGTCCTGGTTTCAGTTAGGACAGAGTTAGTTTTCTTCCTAGTAGCTGGTAGAATGCTATGTTTTGGCTTAGGATGAGAAGAGTGCTGATAACAAACCAATGTTTTAATTGTTGCAGAGCAATGCTTACACTAAGCCAAGGACTTTTCAGCTTCTTGCTCTGTCCTGCCAGTAGGCAGTCTAGGGGTGCAGCAAGAGCTGGGAGGGGACAGACCCAGGACAGCTGACCCAAACTGGCCAAAGGTGTATTCCATACCATCTGACATCATGCCAAACAATATATAGGGGTGGCTAGCCGGGGGGAGGGGGTTAGGGGGTTAGCAGTAGCCAACTGCTTAGGGTTAGGCTGGGCATCGGTCAGCGGGTGGTGAGCAATTGCATTGTGCATCACTTGTTTGTACACATTATTATTAGTAGTACTATTATCATTGTTGTTGTTATTATTATTCTTGTCTTAATAAACTGTCTTTATCTCAACTCATGGGCTTCACTTTCCTGTTTCTCACCCTCATCCCAGAGAGGGAGGGAGGAGGGTGAGCAAACAGCTGTGTGGTGTTTAGCTGTCAGCCGGGTTAAACCACTACAGCTTGAGAAGTGGGCCCATGTGAACCTAATGAGGTCCAACAAGTCCAAGTGCAGGGTGCTGCACCTGGGTTGGGGCAATCTCAGACATGAGTACAGACTGGGAGAAGAACTCATTGAGAGCAGCCCTGCAGAGAAGGACTTGAGGGTTCTGAGGGATGAAAAACTTGACACAAGCCAGCAGTGCATGCTTGCAACCCAGAAGGTCAACTGCATCCTTGTCTGCATTGACAGAGGTGTGGCTAGCAGGTCAAGGGAGGGGATTGTGCCCCTCTACTCTGTCCTTGTGAGTAGTCCTCCT
The DNA here is from genome assembly GCF_963932015.1 of Anas acuta. Taxonomy (NCBI): domain Eukaryota; kingdom Metazoa; phylum Chordata; class Aves; order Anseriformes; family Anatidae; genus Anas; species Anas acuta. The sequence continues at coordinate 74,677,391 of NC_088981.1, read as the reverse complement.
GCTTGGAGTACTGTGTCCAGGTCTGGGGCCATGAAAGATGTGGGTGTGCAAGAGAGGTTCCAGCGGAGGGCCACTAGGTTTATTGCATTGGAGCACTTCTCCTATGAAGAACGGCAGAGAGAATGAGGATGCTGAAAGGGGAGGCTGTTCAGCCTACAGAAGTGGAGGCTCCAGGGTGACCTCATTGTGGTTTTTCAGTACTTGAAGGGGGCTTATAAAATGGAGAGTGACTTCTGGGTCAGTCAGATAATGACAGGACAAGAGGAAATGTTTTTAAACTAAAAGAGGGGAGATTTAGATTAGAGGTTAGGAGGAAATTCTTCACTCAAAGCACGGTGAGGCACTGGAACAGGTTGCCCAGAGAGGTAGTGCATGCCCTGCCTCTGGAGGTGTTTCAGGTGGCTTCTCCCTAAAATATTTGAGATGCCTAAATGCTTATTTGGATACGGTTTGGGCTGACAGCATGTATGACCAGAAGCAACATGTAATGTAATTTTGTTAGCTACAGCCACCTTGCAGTATTATGGTATTATTGTACTGTACCTTGACTTATGCCAGACCTTTCACTTGTAAAATACTTGAGTATCTTTCATGCTAAAAGACTTTATGTAAACCTAAGCTGATTATATTACTAAATTTAAAGCAAAATGGATTGTCATTCGCTCAGTATATCTCTTGACTGGTGTACATGTGGCCCCCAGTCCCATGCAACAACTGTTCTTTCAAATAGCTGTCAGGAACTCTTGTAGACAATTATTATGACGTACCATATGCTCTGGATTTAAAATTATTTTTCTGATAGAATTTCATTAGTGAGTGACATGGTCTAAACTCAGGACATAAGTCAGCTAATTGTTAATCCATCTGGCAAGGATGTTTCCAGTGACACTAGATATATTGGTGATCTTCCTGGCCATGTTTCTATCCTTGCTAAGGTTGGTATAAAAGAACTTTCCTTGGAGGATATGTAGGAAATCTAGTTAGCCAATTACAATTTCAAATATTCAGCAGATAGACTTGTTAATATAGTGTGTTTGAGGATAAGTAGCATTTTATTTATGCAATGGATTGTTCTTATAAGCAATATACTAGAGAAGCTAGATGAGCTACATAAATATATCATGTTTGTAACTGCTGAGTGAAACTGAAATGTTCAGATGACAGGAAAAAAGATGTAATAGGAGGGTTTTTACACACAAGATTATTATTTCAAAAGGGGGGAGATGCTGGAACTGCTATTATGAAGCAACCTCTGTATTATCAGTGTGTCACTGCCTCAATACGAAGTATGCAAATACTATATGAAACTAAAACATCACTAAAGACTAGTTGTTAGACTGCAACTGCCAAATGCATTTTAAAGAACCTCTAAGGTTTTTAGTACAAGCTTCATTTGACTTGAAGTTAAAGATCATCTCTATTAAAGTGACATTTGCCAGTCCCTCAGGTTATGATTTAAAATGTTTCATTTAGCTCACAAAATGGGCACAACTGTGTGTAACATTTAGTTTCAGTAAGCAAGTAAAACTTACTCTGCACTATTTATTTTTAAACACAGTACATAATTCATCAATATATGTTATCAAATTGGAAGCATAGCATTTCCTTTCAAATTGTTGTCTTTGTTCTTGTATTTTTGTTTTCGAGGAAGGCTTCCCTACTGACTTCCTTTTTCTTCTTGCTGAAGGAGTTGCATTATAAAAAATTTTGATTTTTTTCTATTAAATGTATCAAACATATTCAGTGTGTCAGAAACATGGAACCACATCATAGAAATTTGAATGATCTCCACCCCACTTCAAGGATAGGACTAGTTTGTTTGCTTGTTTTCGTCCTCGTCTCTACCTGTCAGATCAAAGTTTTGCTTTCAATTCACATGCTAAATAGGAAGCAACCATTAATTTGGTTTATTTTTTCTATATAATTTCTAGACATGAAAGCATTTTCAGACTCAGAAGCCTTATTGTATACTTATTATTTTTAATGTTTGATAGGAAAGCATCAGATTAAAAAAGCAGTAATTTTAATGCAACTTTCATAGTGAGGCAGTGATCTTGGCTTTTAAAATACTGTCTTCTAATTTTGTCCAAACTGCTTGAAAAACAAAACCATAGGAGAACTTGTCTTGATTTATATTCACTTCAGCCAATGATGACATCCCTGAACTACTCTTAATGTTTGTATGTTAGAAGGAATATGCTAAGTGGATAGGTAGAATAAGCATATTTCTAGAGAGGAAAAAAAAGCCCACCACAACAAAAAAACAATTACCACCATCAAAAAAAAAAAAGCGCACCTACAAATTTAGCAACAACCAAAATCAAATAAAACAAACACAGTTGCTATTCAGGAGCATGTGATTCATCTTATGTAGTTTTCAGTATTGTAAAGCTTGCCATCAGCTGTAAGCAAATTTCTAAACTGGGGGGGGGGGAAGTAGTTGTTTCCTGACTATCCAAAAAAAAAAAGAGAGAGATGAAGCACTAGAATTTTCAAGCAATAAATTCAATTTTATTAAATATATAATGAAATACTTGAAAAATATTTTAAAAGTTCAAAATATCCTAAAAGGATGTAAAAGGGAATACTGGATTAGGAGACTTTTTATCATGAAAATAAAACTTCAATTTTTTCTTGTTGTTTTTGGAATATTTTTTCTTTGCAGGAGACTGATTTGTAATCTGATAAGTGGGAAAATATAAGTACGAAAGGGAACACATGGAAGAAATTTCCAAGCTATGATTATATGAAAATTGCAATTGTTTACAACTTCTTACTGAAGTAGCAGATAAACTGATAAGGATATGATTTTTTTTCCTTTTTTAAGTGGTAAATTTTTAGAAATGTGGACTTTTATGACTTGTTTTTCTTCCAGAAAATGGAAGTTTCTTTTCTCTTGAGTGTCTTTTCAAAGGGGGCAAGTAAAATCTTACTTCTTCAGTTTACTTGACACTAATATTGGAATGCATTTTGTACCTTACAATGGTAGTAAAAAGCATTGTTACTTTTTACAGCAATCCAGGATTGGTTCTTTAGACCATTTTTTCTGTTAAAGCTAATATTTGATACTGTCTTGTAGGTACACTGAATATTGAAGCTGAATTCTTCATTATAGCATGACAAATTTTTCTTTTGAATGAACTGTATTTTGTTGGTGTATAACAATAAGTGTTGCTAAAACAAGATGCAATACAAAACTGATATAGAAAACAGTAAAAAAGGGCTGGGCACATAATGATTAGGTATTTTAACAATCTTGTTACAAGAGTCTTTCTGATACTGAAAGTAGGTTAAAACTAGGAAATTCTAACAATCTTTGCTTAGTGGGTGTGCTGTTATATGCTTGAGTCAGCTTTGAATCCAGACCTTACCACTCAGGGAAAAGCTTCAGTTAGCAGGCATGAATAGAGCTGAACAATATGAGAGAAGGGCAGTCATCCAATCTAGCTTCCTGCAAGGTTAGAATTATTCTCCCTGCACATTTCATAAAATATGTGAAATCTGATTTTGTGTATCCCATGGATCAATCAAACTCTACTCTTTTTCCTATAAGGTTGTGCAGGAAAGTTTCTATTAGTATGGGTAACATCTAGATTTGCTGTTCATTGTGTAAATGTAATTCTATTTTTCACTACTTTTTCTTTGTATATCTTCCTGTTACTTTTTTTTTTTTTGGGGGGGGGGGGGGGGGGAGGGAGGTATTTTGTCACATTCCTCCTAAATACTTGTAAGGATTATTTGCCACTAAATTAGGATCTCATATGGCATCATTACTGATGCTGCTTTATTTTATCATGAGGAGTGTGTAATTGACTGTTAAACTTGGGACCCCAAGCACATGACTGTATTAGAACATGTCCAGAGGAGGGCCGCAAGGATGATCAAAGGCCTGGAGAACGTCTCCTATGGAGAGAGGCTGAGGGAGCTGGGGTCATTCAGCCTGGAGAAAAGAAGGCTCTAGGGAGACATAGTGGCTTTCTGGTACCTAAAGGGGGCCTATAGGAAAGCAGAGGAGAGACTCTTTGTCATGGAGTGGAGTGATAGGACTAAGTGTAATGGTTTTAATCTAAAAGACAAAGAATTTTTAAGAATCTTAAGAATTTAGTTTAGATATTTGGAATAAATTCTTCACTATGAGTGGATATTATCAAGGTGGAAAAAGCATCTTTGCAAATATTGATCTCCCTTTTCCATATTCTGTAATCCATTTTTCTTAATGGGAGCCTTGTGCACCTGAATATCCACCTAGAAACTGTATTAACAATCCAAGAGAACCAAAATATATGCTAAATTTGAGAGTTTTAAACTTGGTTGTTTAGCTGGTTAAATTACAATTGAGAATCTGCACTGAGGTAGTCATATTCACATTTCTCTTAAGGCTTAGTTTACAAACTAAATATTGTAATTAAAAATTGTGTTTTCTATAGCTAGGAGAAAAGGGCAAAAAGTTAACAAAGTGAAGAAGGGCAGTAAAAGGATATGCATGAGTCTGACAAATATGTTAAAAAATACTGTCTTTAGTGGAGTATCACCTCTTTCCATAGAGTATTGTTTAATTACCTTAGACTATTCCTCAGGCCAGACTTTTTTTTTCCCCTTTAAGTCCAAAGGATGACAAGCTAAATAATTTCAGCTATAGCAGAAGAAATATACAGTTTAACGTAATGATCATGTTTGTTCAGTTACTCTACCTACATTCATGCAAGGCAAATCTCAAAAAGGTAATAGGTAAACAATGATATGGGAGGGCTAGGAAATTAAAATTTTAAAATTCAAAGGTGAAGGGGAAGAAACCTAAGTGTGCCCTTAAACATCTACTAAATGAGCCCTTAAACAGCTACTAAACATAACAGTGATTTAAAGCATGCTTTTTTTGGTCAGAACTTCAAATGCAGATTGTCACATGGTACAATCTATGCATATTATATTCTTTTGTTTATTCACCTAAAAACTGTTTTAACTGATAGAATTGGTTTGAAATACTCTTCAGTATATGTACATAACAATGGAAAAAGTAATTCTACTTATATTGTCTTTACTATACTCGTAAATAATGCTTCTCTTACAGTCTACAGCTATGAATCCCTTCAGATTTTCATCCAATATAAAAAGTTTTTATAAAGAATTTGTAAGAAATCTGACTATTTGTAGTTTTCATTTCTGTTTTGCTTTCCAGATAAATCATGAGACCCTGAAATAAGACTATACAGTCAGCTTGTAAGGGAGTAATGAAAGTTAATTACATTTGCACACATTTTGTGGTTTAAAAAAAAAAATAAAATTACTTAATTTAGAAAAGAACATGGACTCTTCTTCTCCCTCCTCCTCCCCCCCCCCCCCCCCCAGTGTGTATTTCAGCTTCAGGTCATTTGGAAAGCCTTTCTTTAGTTAGACAGGAAATATTAAATATTAAACAACATTTGTTCAACTGTAGTGTGGAAAAAAATATATACTACTCTTCAAGAAATAAAGTATAGTTGCATCTTCCTAAAAGTAGCTTTGGGATGCTTGTGTCATTTCATGAAGTAGTATGGAACAAGCACAGCAGACATTGGTTTTTGTTACGTCTTCTGATCCAGGAAGCCAGGAATATTGAATGACACTGGATCAAAGTGTGCCCTGTTGTAAAGACAAACATGTTGACAAAGATTAAAACATGCTATTCTAAGTGCTTGCTTAATTATATTGGGAGAGAATTGTTAGTGTTAATGTATTGCAATGTTTAATTGACACTTTGTGTTATAAAGGCAGAAAGTACCTTAGAGATGGAAACTGGCTTGGATCTTCTGCTGTTGTGATCATTACATCTCTCTCTACCTCCTTTATACAGTTTAAAATTTTTATTAAGTGTAATTTTCTACATTCTAAATTTCTACATTTCTAGTTTCCTCTCTGGAAACTTGACAAAATAGATCAATAAGGAAGAACAGGGGGAAAAAAGAAAAGTCCATGTCTGTTTAACTTAACTGTTATGATGACATCAGGGAAAACAAGTGATACAATTTGCAAAGGCAATATTTTTCAGTTTTTGCCAGTGTAGAGAAGACCAGAATAATAAAGATTAAGAAGCAGAAATTCTGGAGCACACTGTTGCCCTCTGTGGCAGTGCAAGTGGGAAATCCAGCTCTAATTGTTGTGGTGACTTTAAAATCAAAGGATTAAATTTAGACCTATTTGTAGCAAAGTGGTGTAAACAATATAATTCTGAAAAAAAAAAACCAAAAACCACTGCTGTTTTCCCCTTAATATTCTACATTCTTCAAAGGCTGAAATAAAATTTCTTGATATTTATACATCCTCTAGCCAATGAAGTTGTGACCTTGATGAAGTTTAGAGAGATTACTGTAGTAGCCATTATTTTCAAATATTGGAAAATAATTTTTGGTAATCAAATCCTTTTTTCCCTTCATTATCCACTCATCTATCTATTCATTCAAAAGTTATGAAGGAGCTGAAATTCTGCACATCTACCTGAGGGCAAAAATATGTTGACATGCTTAAACGTGTGCCCACAACTAATTGGCTCTGACCCTAACTTGAGTCAAGCAGTTGGCATGGATCCTGATTACTAACTAATTACATCAATGCCATCAGACACAAATGGTATTGTCCCATAGAATAACATGCCAGATACATTAACAATAAACTACTTGATACTGATTCTTGTATTAGGCTTTGTCAGTTCAGCTGGATGTCCATTCAGTGTTGACAAATGTGTGGAAACTTAATTTAGAAAAAGTACTGTCTAAAGCACAATAAAATTAAACTCAGCTCTTTTTTTTCCTAAGTTTTGCTCCTTCTTGCTCTTGCAAAAGGAAAAAACAAAAACACCTACTGTTGTAGCAAGGTATAAACCTTGCTAAAACAATATTTAGTATTTAATTAATAATAATATTAGTTAAATATTAATATATATAAATAAAATTAAATAATAGTATTTAATTAATAATAATATTTAATATATATAAAATATATTGTATATTTTGTATATTTTTATATGTATATAATATTGTATATTGTATATATTGCTATACAAGCAGCTTGCTTGTGATTTAAGCTGTTGCAAGTTTCTCAGTACAACCTATGGTTTTGCAATTGTTATAAATTTCCTCATAGCCTTTGTTTTATTGCTGACTGTTTTCCAATTGAATCCCTTTTTCCCTATAGGCAGCACAAGTTGCTGACAGCTGATGCACACCTGCTACTTCTAGTCATTTCTACAGAAGGCAGTTTTCAGAATTTGTCATGTTTATTGACCCTATTTATATCAAAAGGTCTATTTTAAAGCTCACTGAGTGAAAGAAATGACTAGAGGCCCTCAGTCATATTTGGGTAAACCCAAAGTAACTTCACTGATTCAGGAGTTTAAAGGCTGGGCACTTAGGGGAAAAAGTTACCTCAAAATTAAAACTTTAATAGATGCTGAATACTTTATCAAAAAATAACTGTGACTGCAGGAATGGCAGTAGTTGCCTGGTTGTCTAATTTTGTTGTTAGTTCTATTATAACTGCTCATTTCAGCACAGTTTCATGAAGGGGGAGGTCTTCTGAAAATAAATTTTATATTCTGTGTGCAGTCCAGTTCTGGTGTCCTGACGCATACAAGGGTGACTGGTTCCATGAAGGCATTTTGGAGGACCAAACATGATCTGGTAGATACAGTAGCTGGCCACTGCAGACAAAGGTGGAAAGTACTTGACCTATATGCCAAGCTTCTTGCTCACATTCCTTCACTACCATTTGTGCTTTTTGAGGAAGTTGTTAGAAAAGGAAACACCTGCATAGCTCTGTGACAGAGCAAATGCTAGCTAGGTTATAATGGGTGTCCTACAAGTTCTTGTGGGATAAAAAACATCGGAAGTTATCTCGTCTGTTGAGAAATATGAACACAGCATATCTTTGGTCATGTGGAGCATTGTCAGCCACTTATTGGGTTACTGTGGGCTTCATTTCCCAAGCAAGTGCATGGTCTGTTATGTTCTTTACCTTGGGAGAGCCTCCATGCCAAAACTGGAATGTACAAAGTTTGCCAACATTTAGAGACATGGCACATGATCACATACTAATAGGCGTTATAGACTATATAATTCAAAGATAATCTGTAAAGGTAGATTTACATTGTTCTAAAAATGTAGCTCTGAAACAGTTTTTCTTTATGTAGGTTAAAATTGATTGCAGCTATGCTTTTACAGCTTTTGTTGGAAATAGTGGGATTTTAAAACATAAATGTTTATAAACAAATATCTTAACATTAAATATAATTCTTTCTGCAGTTTACAGGGTAACAGGCTGACTATCAAAAGAAATAATTATGTATTTATTGAGCTTCTGTGTCTGTTTTATTTTTAGAACCTTCCTTGGAAAACTGTTTTTCATTTTCCAACTCTTATCCAGTAGTTTTGAAAACCAAATAAGTCTGCTTAGTGTCAAAGGTTCCACTTGGAGAATAATTCTTAAAATGCCTTCCTGAATACCAATTCCAGCAGTTCTGCCTTATTGAAAAGTGCTCTGAAATCCTTAGGGATGGAAGATGTCAGGCGCTATATGAATGCAAAGTTTCATCTGTGGCAGATCTAGGTCAAAACCTTAGTAAGGGAAGTAAAATTCAGCTTTTCTCAACAAGTAATTTTTGTAAAGGGCAGTTTTGAAGTCTTCCTCAACAGTTTTTAGCAGCTCTCAGTCTATTAACTGACTGCTGTGTTGCTGTTGCTCCTCTAGAAGTGTTCTCAGATACGCAGCCTGAGAAACACTTTGCATAGATGAGGCTATAGATACCTGTTCTTTATGAAATGCATGGTGGGATGTAGGAATAGTAAAGAAAAAGACTGTTGATTAGATCTTAAATGATTGTTGAAGATCTCAGATGAGATACGAATTTTCATGATGGGTTCCTATATGAGTAAAAGAGAATGTTTGCAATGAAACTGAAATCTTGCCAAGACCAGCTTAAATCTTCTGATATATCTGATAAAAAACAGGTTGTGTGATCTGAATAGACTTGAGCTAAACAGTAATTTTTGGTTGTTATATATAGTTTTTGATGCTTCTCACACATACTTTCTCCCTCTGTTTATGAAATGAAGAAAGGAACAAAACTGGACAGTATACTGAGGGTTAGTTTGTTTTCTGAGACTCAACACTTACAGAATTTAAAGCGATTAGTATGGATATGAAAGTGGTAAACTGATAAGCTTGCAGTTTTTGATGGGTCTGTTCTATGAAAGTGTTCAGAAAACCCTATTTCTTTAACACTGATTTAAAATGTATGTTTTACCATCTCAAATGGCACAGGTGCTCAAGATGCCAAAATGATTTATAAAACCTTGTGTGTGATTACACCCTAAAATATTTCTTTTCAAAATTTAACATTGCCAAAAGATGAGTTATGCAATTTGTTTTATTCATAGCTGACCAAATTCAGGTACATGTGAAAATGTTTTTCTTTCTTTTCTTTTTTTTTGAGTTCATCCTGGTTTTTACTCACTTAAACTATTTTAATCTGTTTGAAATCATATTGTTTTCAAAGTTGTATATTTTTTTTAAAAAATCTTGTATATAAAATGTTAAAGTTACATCTAGCTATCTTAAAAATAAACTAAAATAACATTCAAAACAGACATAGCTTGAAATTTTTATTAGAATATTTGAGTACTGTTGGCATTATTTTCAAACAAAATTTTGAATTATTTTGTTGTTGTTCCTGAATTATTTTATTCAGTTTCACACAAAAAATAAATAACATTCAGTGATTTTTATTTATTAAGAAAAGTGATGTTAATTTCTATAGAGTTCTAAAACAGGGTTTAACTTGGGGGTTGGGAGGAGCTCTTTCTAATGTATAGTGTAAGTGACAATGCCCTTCACTTGCAAACTGAGACCATTTTATGTAGTTCAATTTTGAGCCAGTTTAATTACATGACAGATGGAGATTGTGTTTTCTAAGAGCTCTTTGATCATGATGTAAGAGTAAGAGAACCAACCAACAACAACAAAAAAAAGGGAATAAAATCTCTCCTGAAAATATTTTCTTATCTTTCCTGAGTTGTTCATTTGCTAGGCAGAGTCCCAGAAGGACAAATATTTTTCTTAGTGGAAATCAGTGGTATCTTTTATTTATAATTAATTTCTGTTTTGGTAAAAATTAGTTCCATGTTTAATAGATGTTATCAATCTTACCTTGTTTTCTCCTCACTGCACTGCTGCCATGGCAAGTATATACGACAGTCAAAGCTGTGATAACATAAAGACTGTAAATTTGGATACAAATAATCAGTGTAGATTGATTAGTCATCTAAGTTAGTCAAGTTACCAGGGAGTTCTCTGAGCTCCATGACTACCATGCTAATGGAATCCAAATTAATTTAAAATTGGCTTAAGTGTGTCTGTAAGAGGTACAGTTTTAACTCTTCAATTTCACCATATTTATGGTAGATATACATTTTTTTTAATACACCTGCTGTTTTGGTTCCACGTTGTGACTGCTAGAAACATTTCTAATCAGTAAAGACTACAGGTGATAAGGTGATAAGGTACAGGTAAAAGAGATCATAGGTATCACTTTACAGTGAAATTTTATATTCAAATTTTTGTTTGTTTGCTTTAAATCTCCAATTGTTCCTGGAGATTAATTCATCTTCAAGAGAAGATGAACTAATCTAGACTAGATCATCTCTAAACTAGATCATGCCTTTTTTGAATGAAAAAAATCAGAATTACTGTCTTTAAACTTGGTTATGAATGGAACTGGGAAGTTTGGGTGTACCTGAAAAGTAGCTGATTGACCATTATGGGCCTGGTCGGATTCGAGGTACTGAACTATCACAATCACAGATTCACCAATAATGCATTAACCATTAGGGGTCTGGTTGGATTCAGAACACTGAACTACCATGGTCACGGATTCACCAATAACGTGTAACCACCCTTACTCTAGTCATGTTTAATGAGAACCGTCATGACTAGGAACAATGCAATCAACTGCAATTTATTACAGCAACAGGTACACAGGTTCTTTGGATTGCTGATGATAGTTACTGTCTGCAAAAGCAAGCTAGCATGCATGAAATACACAGGTGACTCAGGTGCACAGCCTGGAAATTAATACATTAAAAGGCACAAAGACTCTAGAGATTTATAACCAAATGTTCAAATCTCACCCAAAGGTGTCCCAATGGGGGGGAAGAGAGGCTCAGCCTGTTGACTGGTCCCAGGAGTCAGGAGGTCCTCAGGACATTGTATTCCCTTGGGATGGTATCTCCCCTGATGGTAGTATCTTCCCAAACATCCCCTCTCCCTTGGGCCAATTTATATTATTTTCTATCTTTTAGGTGGAGCTTGAGTGACTCTAGTCAAGCATATCTTGGTATGTTATGATTGGTAAAAAGTTTTCCCGTCTCTGTTTAAAGTAATAGGCCCCGAGAAATTCAGAGTGCATGCTCAATGAGGGGTTGTCGCACCTTGGAGGTGGGCAGCTTTTGGGAGGGAGGTGTGTTTTGGTATTATAATGATATTATAATGAGCAAAAGTACACTAGGGTACAGCATTTGTCAAAACATGACAAGTCGTTGGCTCAGAGTAGCAAAAAGTGCAGCTTATTGGTCCCAGTGTGCACAAGAACAATTGAGTCCTCACCTAGTACAGAGCCTAGCCATGGTGCCTCCACTCCACTCTATGCTCCATACTGTTCCTTAGAACTAGCACACCAGGTTCCCCCAGCACAATAGCATCTAAAGTTGAAAGCCTAGGGAATGCTCAGGTAATACAGCTACACCCTACCCTGAAAGCCTCTTTAATGCTGTACATTTTCTTTAAAATGTGAACATTAGTTTTATTTTCCTAGTTACTTCAGGCAATTGCACCACAAGATAAGTAAAAAGCACCAAACAAACAAACAAACAAAAAACAAACAAAAAAAAAACCAAAACCCACCTCACAACACATCCCCATCCCCAAGTGTGTTAATTTTAAGTCACCTTACTTCAGTTAATTCAAAATGTACTTACCACTGTCTGCTAAAAGGCCTGAAATTTGTTGCATGTTCCTTTTATACCTTTATACAATTTTACAATTTCCTTAGTATAATCATATTTTGTGCATGGTAGTCTAAATAAAATTGTTCTGGCAATTTCTTACAGCTGTTCAGGAAGCTGATTTGAATTAAAACCTATTTGTACTTGTATCATTATTTGTTTAAATGGATAGATTTTCAAATATGTGGGTTTGCTTTTGCTATGTTAATTTTTGAAGTAGGGGTTTGACAAAATTACTATGTATCAGATGTGATTTGGGGAAAAATGTTATACAAAAAGCTGAGCCTACTTTATTGCACTGACGTCTATAATTAAGCAGAGAGAATATAGAAATAATCAAAGGTAGACCTCTAATTATAACCATATCTTCTGGTATGATTTAACTGTGAGAACTGATGCTGAGGCCAAATTTTCTTTTTTAGTTCATCGGGGGTGGAAAGGGATAGGTTCCTCTTTCAGGCCATTCAAAGAATCCTATTCTGAATGATCCTTTAGAGAACCCTTTTCTTCATTTTTCATGGGGGACCACTCGGTTTAAACTTCTGATATACCAGTCTCTCAGAATATCACCTAGTCATGTGGCCCTACGCACGTTTACTACAAGAGCAAAAATATTTGCTGACAATTGGACATTTTCTCCCCATTAGCTCCAATGGGATGTTAAACCAGCCTCTTTTAGACTTTACCACCTTAAAGAAAAATTTCTGTATAGCTTTACCAAAGTTTTCAGAAACAGCTCTTAAGATATATGTATTTTCACTATACAGAGAATTTAAGAACAAGTCCTTATAATTCATAGCTCAGTGAAGGCTGCTTTCACTAGTCTAGTAAAAAGTCTGTTTTTTTTTTTTCCTGAGTGAATCATAAAGCAACAGACAAATTTGCATCCTCTTCTTGCATCTGATTATTCAGCATATTTGTCAATTTTAGAATAAAGCTTTATAACTGATTGTCTAACTAATTAGAACTCTCATATGCCATATTACCCGTTAGCCTGAGGTTTATATATGGATTTGTTTTCTGGATTCTCCCTGTTGAAATTATGTCTGCTTACATTTGTTGGGCTTCATTTTGTTCTTATCTAAACAGATAAGTTTATAACTGAAGTATAAGTTGTCTGAGTCTTTACTACAGATATAAACATTGTAATAACAGAAAATACTTCAGCAAAATATTTTCCTGAATATTTCTTTTATTAGGGGGAAAAAGAGTGGAGATCATTGAAAAAATACACTCATAAAGATTTCTTCTTGATTAAAATTTTCATGAAGTTTGCTTGTGTTCTGAGTGTCGAGATCTCCTGGCTCTGCTTAATATGTTTTTGTATTTTCCTTTTTGGTTTTCAAAAAGTAGTGAAAAAAATAAAAATAATTATATGAAACAGGAAAAATGCATTGATCAAATGCTTAATATTTCTCAAATTACTAGTAATGAACATAGTATATAAATATCCTACTTTTTATTTTTTCCTAGATAATTGTTTTCTTATACACTCTTTTCTTATAAATATTACCTAGTTTAAAATCTCTTCAAAAACTTTGTTGTAAATGACCTACATGATACTATAATATAGTTTGAAGATAAACAAATTAATAAATATAATCAAATAACATTAATAAAAAGAAGAATTCTTTTTTGAAGAATACCTTGAGTAACCCTAGACATACTTCGCACATGAGGTACAGTAACAAAATAATTTTGCCTCATATTTGTATGACATTTTGAAAAATGTTAAATAGTCCCTTTCCTACGGAAAATGAAGACAACTGTTTTGGTCTTACCTAATGTTCATGAATTGATTCTCTAATTGCCTTATAGGGATTTGTGAGCTTGATATATTTATCTTGCATTGTTTGGAATATCTCACAGTTGCCAAATATTTTAACAGAACAATTTAGCAAAGTAAATGTTGTTCAAATAGTGGTGCAAGTGGTGAAACTGATTAATCACTTTCAAGGAACTCTTATCTACATTGTGACAAACATATAGCAGAGATGTAATGGAGTTAATATTCAAAAATAGTACAAATGGTTATGGATATGAACCATATCCATATAGTTCTTTAATACTTGAATGCTTCTTTAAATACGGTGCTTTAAGTTTTTTTGGCCTTTTCTTGTGATCTAATCTTTTGAGTTGGTCAGAGATTAACAGTTTAGTTTTTCTTTCTCTTAGGACAACTTAGTAGAGCTTAATTTGAACTTTCTGGTGCACATAACTAAGGTCATCAGTATCATACCTGACATATCAAAGTCTTTTTTTTTTTTCCCTTCAACAGAGAATCACGAGGATCTAAGGTGTGAAAACTTTGGGATGGATAACTAAAATTCATGTAGGGCATAAAATATTATTTTAATGCAGATATACTTGATTTGACCAATCGTTAGCTAATCTAGAAGTTTTGCTATGGTGCTTGAGCTACCTGAGGCTGAAAATAATATAATCACACACCTATGGCAATCTGCCAAAACATCTGTATTGTTTTCACATGTGAGATAGTACCTGCATGAGTAATGATTAAATATCACTTCATATTTTCACTCATTTAGGGAATTACTGAATTTACTGTTACATCGGACTTCCCAAAGTGATTCCAAATGAAATAGTAGACAGGGAATCTCATTTCTGGCAGTATAGCTTTACTCTGTACATGCCCAGGAGATAAAGGTGTGTTCAGTTTTGGTGCTGACAGCTGGCTGGGAGGTAAAAACTCCTTTTCTTACAGTACAATAGGAAAATATTAGGATTGATCCTCACACCAAATTTACTGATATGTGAAAACAGTTTCTGTCATAATGTCATTTCTATTTAGTAGTTTGTGGTAAGTGTTTTAGTCTGGTAACGGACCACAAGTTTGAGTTCACTTTTTCTGAGGAGTCAAATCCACTTAACCCCAGAAAGTGTCCACATTGTAGTCATGTAGCCACTTTATTTGCTTAAGGGGAAGCAAAGGAGGTGTGGATAGGTGGGAGCTTTCAATACTTTCTATTTTATTACGTAGTTTCATTCTTGCGTGGCATAACTTTAAACTATTGAGATAGTTTGCAGTGGATAAAGAATCCATCTGAACTTCAGTTCTGCTTTAAAGACTATTTATATATTCAATACTAAGCTGCAATTGCATGAACTACAGAATCAAGAGTGGGAAGTAGGAGCTTCTTTTGACAGATCACTATCTTAGGAATATCACTTTTTATTCATGATGATTACATACTTATGCATGTCTTTATGTACACAAGTTATGATAAACACTACTCATCTAATATTTTCTTCTAAATGTCTTACACAATCACTGCTATGCATGTTGGCTTGTCTGGTCATTGACAATCTTTCCTATTGGATTGTGTGGTAATTTAGTATAATTTGGGGCTGTGAATTCTGCTTGAGTGGCTAGCAGATCAGTGTCCAAATTCCCAGAAATTCCTCTAAATCACATACTTTTCTCTTCCCTTCTCTTCTCTATTCTGTAGGTCTTCTAAGATTACCAGTTTTTTAAGGAAGGATAATTTGCATCCACACTAAGACTAAAACTGTGCTAATTTTTTTTACATAGTATGCTGTTATGGGTTTGATGCAGCTTAGTACTGAGAATGGTTGTGATGAAACATTGATCTCTCTTCTGATCTTTTTTTATACTAGTATATTGAATCAGGATTTAAAAGATTTTGTGTGAATCAAAGACAATATTTATCAACTAAATTCAGTCTGCTGTACTTCAGGTATTTCTTAAACTCTAAATAAGTTTCAGAATTGCAATGTAATCATAATGCTTACATTATTCTTCTTATTATTTAATCCTTAATCCCCTTTTGTGCTGCTTTCTCTCTAGGAAGTTTATACTTAAGAAAACTTGCTTGATTCCTCTGTCTAGCTGCTGTTATAAAAAGAAGCAACATTTGACTCCATTTATATTCATATTTGTATTCATTATTCTTGAAGTCATGCAGTTTTGATTTGACCATTTACCAGTTCTAAATATGCTCCTGAATTTAAGCGCGTACTAAGGTAATGGATTTAGTATTTCCTTAGGGCTGGTGACTATGGAACATGTATAAACTGGAATTGTAGGGGAATTGATCTGTACCTCTAATTTCAATTTCTCTAGGTCACACAAAGAATTATTTATTCTCTCTCTCTTTTTTTTTTAATTCATTTACTCCTAATTAATTTTTCTGTCTAGTGTCTAGTTAAGCATGCTCATTTGCTTATTGAACTATTGAGTAGTATTGACCCAAGCTGAACTTCAGGTCCCTTTTGTTAAGACACATTTTATGTTCTGAAAGATATCTCATGTTATGAAACAAAAAAGGGAAATACAGTTTTAGTGATGACAAATGAAATAGGCTCTTTTGTTTGTTTTTACTACTGGGACTGATAAAAAGCATTTCATGTTATTCTGTGTCAAAGAAAAACTAGTCACTCAACTTTTACACTTCATTTAGCTGCAGTCAGATTCAAAATCCCCCAAAATCCAAGACGTGTCTAACAATGTTTTTTTTTTTATTTTTTTATTTTTAATATATCTACATATTTATTTGCATATACAAATTGTAAAAAAAAAAATAAAAGCTATAAAAGCAAGCTGATTTTTAAGCAAGTGTACATTGACCATCCTTTTAAAATCTCTGGTCTTCTCTACTTCTTTTTAAAAAATATCCAAACAAACACTGTCACAGAAGGTGGATCTCAAGTCTAGCTGGCAAATTTGTTAGGTATTACTGCATGAAACCTCTACTTGTAGATGAGGTGCAGAGCCTATTGGACACAGTGGTAGTCACAGAAGAAAACATAGTTTTCTGCGTTTGAAGAGACCATGCCCAGTGTGCCTCTGAGAAAATCTCCCTCCTACCCTCTCAGTATAGGTGCAGTAAACTGAGGCGAGGCTTTATCAAGCATGTCTCTTTTTCTTTTTTAAATAAATATGTATTCTTAGCTACATTATGTGGTCTTACAGCTCAGCATCTGCTTCTATTTACTCAATGACTGTGAAGGTCAGGATGGTGATCTTGGCAAATACATAAACACTAAGCAGAACCCCTGCTCACTTTAAAACGGATGATTAATCATTGCTTTCTTAATAGCTAGTGAATACTGTACTTGTGTTCTAACTTTCAACGGTGCCCCAGTTCCTTTGCATCTGTTGTGTTTTTTCTGCCTCCCTCCCATGTCCTAATTTGGGAAATGAGGGATTTTGGTCAGGATTTTCCTTTCCTAAGCTTTAGCTCTGTGAACCAGAGCTCTTTGTGTTATGTAGTAATGGACTCATGAATCATCTAAAAAAGGTCCCAAATACATGTATAACAGTATTGAAACATCACAGCACTATATTTCATATATATATATATATATAATCACAGCATTATATTGACTAATTTTCATATACCTGCTAATAACAAGAATTCGTGGTTCTGAAATAGGTGCATAAGTTTCAGTGCTTCAATGTCCATAACACTTCATCTCTGCTGCTCCTTCCTTATCACAGTCTTCCTCTGCTCCAACATGGGGCCCCCTCCCACAGGATGCCATCCTTCCCAAACTGATCTAACAGCTTTTCAAGAGCTGCTCCAATATGGTTCTGTATAATGGTGTCTGTCCTTCAGAAATGAACAGCACAGGTCCTCCACGGGCGGCAGGTCCCCCGCAGACCCCCTGCTCCTGAGTGGGCTCCTCTCCACAGGCTGCAGCTCTGGTCCAGGGGCTTTCCATGGGCTGTAGCCTCATCTAGGCCACATCCACCTGCTCCACTGGGGGCTCCTCCATGGGCTGCAGTGTGGAGATCTGCTCCACGTTGGACCCATGGGCTGCAGAGGGACAGCCTGCTTCACCAGGGGCTTCTCCACAGGCTGCAGGAGGACTTCAGCTCCTGCACCTGGAGCACCTCCTGCCCTCCTTCTGCACTGACCTTGGTGTCTGTAGGGTTGTTTGTTTCTGTGTAGGAGTGGCTGAGAAAGAAAGAGAAGTGTAAATTCTCCTCCTCCCCCCTCCCCCCTTTAAATCTTCTCTCACAGAGGTGCAAACAACATCACTTATTGGCTTGGTTTGGGGCAATGGTGGGTCCCTTTTGGAGCTGTCTGGACCTGACTCATTTGATGTGGAACAACTACTGGACTCTTAAGAGAGGCCACCCCTGCAGTCCCCCTGCTACAAAAACCTTGCAAATAAACCCTATACAAATATAATCAGTAATGCACTTCCTTGGGCAAACATATCAAGATGTTCTTTGAGAACATTTGCTCATGTCCTTTAGGCAATGTTTGGATGAATCCTGACAGTGAGAGGTGTGAGGCAAGCTAAGCTAGCCCAAGAAGTACTCATCCAGGGGATTGAAAAAGCTTTATCCTTGAAAAACAAGCATCTCCAGAATTAACAGACAAATTAAGATTCCTGATAATCTACACCTTAGACCTCAGCTGGTAAGAAATAGTGCAATTCAGTTCCTCTCTCCTTTTGAAGTAATGTCTGGTGAAAGATGAATAAACAATCACTGAAGAAAGCAAACTCACTTTCTCAGCTGGTATAAATGAGTACATCTCTGCGTAGCTGCAACTGTACTAGGATAGTTGTGCTTTAGGGTATGGAATATTTTTTTTCTTGCTTATTGTGTTTCATAGCAATTTTCCACTTATATATACATATATATAAATACTGTATTTTAACCTTAAGTCAAAAAGAAGAAAGATTTCTGACTGTGACCTTATTTGAACTGCTGAATAGAGACAGTTTTTCACCTTCAGACAGAAGAATGTGTGAGCTCTCCTCTGAAAACACTACAAAGACAAGTCACTTCTGTTTTTCTGTGAGGTAAACTGGCAAGGTTATGACATGTTGAGTTTGTGATTATTCATTCTCTCTGGATGCAATAACACTAAAATAAAACATATTAAGACAACAAATTTCCAATTGTATTAACTTCTATTTTTCTTTATATAAGAAGTTTAGTTGAATAAGGAAAATGCAGTGGAATAGTTTCAGAAATTCTTTCTGTCAGTTCAAAAAAAATGGTTAGACTTATTTAAATAAAAATATTTTTATACATTACATTAATTGTGGCATTATTAGGTGAGGTTTTCGGAACTGCATCTGCAATAGGATATGTATAGTGAAATGGAGAATAATTTTGCTGCCTGTTGGAATCATAGCCTGAGCTATGTTTGCTGTCTTAGCTATGCAATAGGAATTATTTCAAGTAACATTAAAGAATTTTGTGAAATGGCACCTATTCATCTTTGTATTAAGGCTTATTATTTCCACCCTCTCTTCTAAACTGCCAAAAGGTTAAGTGTCAGTGCCTTAACCTGAAATCTGGTGTTTTTGAACTGCTTAATATGTATTATGAATTTTGAAAGAAATGGTCTACCTTTCCTAATAATAAATGCAAATAATATGGCTGATGCTGTAGTAATTGACAACAGTCAATACCTGATGCTAGTCTGTGTTTTTTAGGGCAGTATCTGTTAAAGGGAAGTATGAGAGAGAGGATTCACTTGTATATGAACAAGTATAAACTTGAAAATGTTTCTTTATATACAAACAGCCCAGTCATATTTACCATTGTGCTAGAGAGACAAATCTCAATCTCCAACACTAAGTAGATTGGACAAGATATAAGCCTGTTCAGTTTATAATTTCCATTGTTATTAAACGTAATAGATGGATTTTATGGGAAACGTTCATGACCTTAAAAATGCTTGCAGGGCTTATTTTGCATACAAGTAGGTTGCATTTATACAAAGATTAAACAACTGTTTTTCTTAGAATAGTTTTTTCTAAACATTAATACTCTTGATCCTTCTATCTTTGTACCCATTAAATTAATCTAGTTTACTACTGCAAATAACACCTACAAAACTCTAGAATTTACCTTAGAGAAAGTGAAAGGGCAGTGGCTCTATTGATTTTTTTTTTTCCTTCTCCTCTTTTCCCCCCACCCCCAAATTCCTGATTTCCTATTTTATGTCATCTTGTCTGAACTAACAGATTTATAAACCATATCCTTGAACAGTAAAACCATTTGCCATTTGGTGGAATTGGCTGACATTTCATTTTTGCTGTGCAGATTGCAGATAATGTTGACATTATTTCACTGGGCTCTGTATTACATCATTAACATATTGGCCATGACTGAATCCCAAATACTTTCACTCTTGCAGTGTAATAATCTGCATTTTTTCTGTTAAGGAAATGATGTAGATTTTGTTGAAGGAAAATAATTAATGTTGCAGCACAGCAAAATTGAAATTACACTTAAGGAACAAAATGCACCCCTTACATCTGTGTTTAAAGAGAAAAAAGCAAAAAATCTCATAGATGTATTTATTGTTGGTATCCATAAATCCTAGAAATTAAATTCATAAAATTAAAAAAAAAAATTAAAACTTAGCCTTAAAACTAGATTACATCAGCACTGTAGCAATGTAGGACTAGTCAAACAGAGGCTTATAGTTTCTTTTTTGCATTACATGAAAATAAAAATTCACTGTGTTGTAGGTATAATCCCATTCTTGCCCATATGGGATTATTTTCACTGAAAAAGAAACCAGCTAGCAGGATCACAAAGTAGCTTTTGTAGACCAGGAGCACCGAAATCCTAGGCAGATTTTTATCAAGTTGGCAATTGTTAAGGAGGCCATTTTTGGACTCTATATCTACATCTATAAATTTGCTTGTAAACCAAACATTTGCTTTGAAAGTTTTACTCAGAATCATGCTGAGAGAAATGGAACTAAGAAACTGATATAAAATTGACGCCCTGATACAACCTGTTCACTGCTTGACAGATGAGGATTCCTTGTTAACATTACAGTTGACAATTACCTTTTCTTTTGTCTACCTTCTTTATTATTTTTCTTCATATATTTAATTAGATATATATTTCCAGACAGCAGAGTTTTTTTTTTCCATTTTTGTTTTGTTTTTGTAACATGTGGGTCACATGCTGCCATCCTTCTTCATGTTAAATTATATATTTATCTGTGTTGGGACTAATTGTCAACAACTAAGAAATAACTAAGAGGTTACTTATTGTGATCCAAGGTGGCATGTGTGCTACATACCTGGTTGGTCAGTAGAAGAAATTTATATATGTAGTTGTTTAAAAATAGAGGACACAAGAAATGTGCAGATTATTCAAGGCAGATTATTCAGTTTCTCATAGCCAAATAGATAAACTTTGTTTTAGACTTATAAATATGAAAGATGGATTTTTCATCAAAACTAAATCTTTGTCCTGTTTTGAACCCAGATCTGAGAAAAATCAATGGAAAGCATGTAAATTTTCTAATATATAAAATATACTCATATATATTTGTTCTTTAACCATTAACACAAACTGGAAGATGAGAGGTTCTGTCTAAACATCAGGAAGCATTTCTTCACTGCGTGCATGATGGAGCACTGGCAGATGTTGCCCAGAGAGGTGGTGGTGTCTCTGTCCTTGGAGATCTTCAAAAGTCATTTGGACAACCTGGGCAACCTGTTCTAGATGACCCTGCTTGAGCGGGGCAGGGAGGGGGGGACCAGGTGACCTACAGATGTGTCCCTTTCAACCTCAGCCATTCTGTGATTCTGTATCTAATTAACCAGTTTATTGAAAACATTAAGAAGAAGCTATCTGCATACAGCTTGAAAAATATTGTTTCAAGGTGCAGTTCTGTATCAGGAGAAGCTGAGTGATACGTTTTAAAGAAGGATGTGATCTGTCATGGTCAAGTAGCATTTTGTCTATCAATTTCTTGCAAATCTAATATATTTATTTTATTATTATTTTTTTTTTTCCTGAAGAATTGCACATGTATTTTCTGTAAATTCAGAAATATACCAAAATTAATACTTTTCAAAAGAAGAAAAGTCTGTTTTTTAATTATTATTTATTTTATTTTGTTTGTTTGTTTTTAATTTTGAATAGCAATTGTAACTGAATAAATGAAACGTGACTCATCTTCATTGTTAAAAGTGCACATGGTAACAAGTCTTGGATACACATGGAATTTATATATGGTTCCTTTTTAACAAGGTGTGAAGGAAAATATTGAAAGCACTTTATTCATGAGGAGCTATTTAAGGCAAAAATGCAGAAGTTAAAGCTGGTGATCAAAAAAAGACTAAAGAGCAGCACTGGGTACACCAATTATATTTACCATTACAGGTCCAATAAATTCTTTAAAACCTCTGTGATTTAAAAATAAATAAATAAAAGGGAGTCAAATTGTTTGAGCTAAGAGCGGGCAGAATATCCTGCATGGGTTTATGTAGAGAAACTATCTGATAATGCTTTGCAGTCCTGTCTGTGACATGTGATTTTGCATGCTGTATATGCAGTCTAATGCTACGTAGTCTGCTGTGCAGTATAGAATGTGCAAACAAAATACACTATTTAACCATAGTCCTCTCCTGATGAGTGTTTGTTTTCCCTTAGCATTTCCCCCATCCTTCATTTCTGATTCTCTTACACAACTTGAAAATTTTTTGTTCTTTAAACAGAGCTTTAAACTTCAGCTAGCAATCCTGGCATTCAGGGAAATTGGTAGATCTACAGTCTGGGAACTTCCCAAGGCTGCATTCTATCCTTTAATTAAGGAACATGTAGAGTTGTCCCAGTACTAGCCATTATCAAGTGGATATCTTCAACCTAACTAGACCACAGAAAGGAGGAATAGACAGGAAAAATGGGAGGATGAAACACCTCCTATACAATTCTTCCCTTCCAATGCCCAGGACTTTATTTTCCAGTAGTAGCTTGACTTCTCATTGCTTTCACAGCCTTTCTTCTTCCTCTTGTAGTACTGCTTATAAGACTTTTTTTTTTTTTTTTTTTTCAAAGTTGCCTGAAGCATGTATGTATTTTGTAACCTTTCTCATAGCATCTTTTAGAAGCACCTGTCTGTTTGGATTCATGAAATTTAATACGTGCATGTTTGGATTATCTTTTAGGAAATCTGACATCTTTGAGAGACAGGCATATTTTATATACACATAAAATATCCCATTTGCTGTAGCTAATTATTTTTGTATTAAAAACAAACAAACAAACAAAAAAACACAATGATTCCAGTCAGCAAAATGCAAAGCTGTTTTTTCAGTATCTAATAAATTAACTTGCAGAAAATAAATTGTACATGTATACTGTTGCTACATGGGTTGACCTTGGCTGCCAGGTGCCCACCCATCCCCTCTCTCTTTCACTCAAGAGGGCGGGGGGAGAAAATACGTTGAGAAAGCTTACAGATAAAGATAGGGAGTTCACTTACCAGTATTGCGAAAACAGTTTCAACCTAGGGAGAATTTAATTAATTTTTAACCTTTGTTAAGCCTGTTTTCCCTGAGGCTCTTCCATCTTGGCTGCTGGGCCCAGCTGTGCTCTGAGGTGGGGCCATTGGAACCAGCCGGAACTGGCTGTGTCTGGCATGGGGCAGCCCTAGTCTCTTCTCATAGAGGAGCCCTCTGGCCCCCGGACAGTGTGTTGGGACACCCAGTGCAATTGTAAATATACTGATAAAATAATTATTTCTCTATCACCATTTCATATTATATGAAATATTATTTCATTAGCAATTACTTCATCCACGCTTTATATGTAGATGAATTACTCCTTGCTTTTCAGAGTATGTGCTACACAGAATAAGAAACAAACTATGCATTAATCCAGATGTTTTGACATTTAAAGCCATTGCAACCTAAAACAAAATCATTTATTTCAGTACTACGCTGCAAATTATGAGGTAATTTCACCCTTTTTCCATGGGATTTATTATTTCAGTTCCTTAATCTTAACTGAAAAACTAGATAGAAAATATTAGAGCTATGTTTCCCCCTCTCCCAGTGGGGTAGTTGTTCACTTTTGAAATCATGAATGTGTTTTGGATAATCATTTATTGATAAAACTGTTTCTGGGATCAAATAAAAGCTCTCTATCTGTGCTGCCTGGATTTTATTTATTTTATTTATTTTAGCCTTCCAATCAAGAAATAAGTTTTTGTTTCTAAGGAGCTTCAGCATCTGTAAAACATACTGGCAAGTCTACGTTGATTTAATATATTCGGAGTTTACAAGTAGGGTCATGTTACTGTGTTTGACATCTGCAGGTGTGTAACTATATACAAACGGGCAATGTCTGGTTGACCTTTTCATAATGGATACATCTACAGTCTTTAAGGTGCCTCACTTTACTGACAGACTTGCATGTTGGTGCTACTGCAGGTAAATGTAAGAATTCCTTTTCAGGAAAATTGGCTTACAGTTGGTCAGTCTAGCAGTGGAGATTTACAGGAACCCCATAAGAAACATAACATTCTTGTATTATCTTGAAACCTCCTATTTTCACAGACAATCAAGTAAACAAATGTGTGTGGTTATTTAATCAGATGTGAGAGACTGGCTTTGTGGAAAGAACATTTTAGTCCATTGTCTGTAGTGGTTTAGGCAGGCTGTTCACTCTCCTTGCTGCTTAATCACAGCACTGCACTGGTGAAATCACAGGGAAATGACTGATGGAAGTGCTTCCCAGTTCAGTTTTCTACTTTGCCATAGATTTTCTGTGTAATCATGAACATTATCTGTAAGTTAACCAACCAGATGAAATGCATGTCTGCTGCTTTATGCTATGAAATTAAATATAAAGAACCTAGTCTACATAAGAGAATCTGCACTGAGTAAGATGAATTTGACTATCCCGTTCAGCTCCTCACTGTTTTCTTCAGTTGGTTTGTCATCGTTTGCTTTAACTCTGCCCTGAATTTCAGTTTCCCATAAGCCACCAAATTTTGAAAATAAAATAAAATAAATAAACCTAGCATTTTCCCCATATACATGTAACTGCAAGGCATTGTTAAGCATTTTATCTGAGAGAGTTTACAGTTATTAAAAAAAAAAAAAAAAAGTATATATTTCATTCCTGCCTTTACTAAATTGAGAATATCTTCTGATATTTTGTCTCTGAGTAAATGATGTCTAGTTGACTTTAGTGCGTTCAGTTTCAGTAAAAATACTGGGTGTAGCAAAAACTATTCTATACAGCACTTTAACCTGAGACTTGAGGAGGTGGAGATAACTGTTGCATCCAAGCTGACTGAAACTCACAGCCACAGGATCAATTACTTCGTTGTGTGGGAAGGCTGCAGCAGTAAACACACAGAATAACTGCACTTCTGAATTCTAATTTACTTAACCCATTCTGTAGTGTGTGATTGAGTCTGCAGTCACCCCGGGTACAAGGTAAATCTAAAAGTAGTGCTTTTTCTTTACAAAATTGGAGAGCAGACTCATTATCTTAAGAAGTAGTGTTGATGTGGTGAAGCATCTTTAAAAGGGGAAGAAGATTCTTTAGCAATCCCAGCTTATTTTTCTTCTCCTCCTGCTTGTATTGGTAATATTTTTTTCAATTCTTTTGTGTCTTTATGATACATGTGACGTTTCACATGTTTGATACTTTTTCTTTATCTTCCTTAAAAAACAAACAAACAAACAAACAAAACCCTCCAAAATTAGTTTTACCAACTCTTGAGTTTCCACTTAGTGTCTTGGATCTAATCGCTTGTGTTTATACCTTTGGGAATCTCTCCTGTTATCTTGTGCTTATACCTCCAGGGCTTCTGCAACAACCTGTCCATGCTCAAGCTCTTCATTTCTTTCTTAAAGATCACAAAAAGCTGTGTTATATACTGAAAACTGTAGTCACAAGGGTTTTGTCATAGGGCATTTGGGGGATGTCTGTTGTGAAATTATGCATGCTGACTGGCAACTTCCCCAGGCTAGAGATGATTCAATATCTTGTTCATGGTAGGGTTGCTCACACAGCTCAGCAGGTTTGATTTACAAGCCATGGTTAGGTTGTTGCCATGCTCATAAGCCTGAGTCTCAGTATAGTGGCAGACAGGAATAAAGAAACAATGTTTTCAGATTCAACAATGCACATTTCCATTGCTCTTCTGAATGGATTTTTGTGTTATTCAGGACAGAGGTGAGATGAAGAAAAGGAAAGAGAAAAAAAGCAAGTGAGACTTGAAACTAAGTTAGGTTTAGGCACCTAGTTCATAGACCAGTATCAAAGATTAAGTGACTATGTCTCATCCAGTAATCACTTCAAAACATTAGGTGCTACAATTAAGATTTACAAAATACATCACTTAAGCAACAATTGGTAAAGAACTGTGAACATAATTTTTAACAGATATTTATTGAATTTAGCCTCCTCTAACATAAATTTGAGGAGCTTATGTTGGATCAGATACAACATTCTGAAAGTCTCCTATGATTTGATACAAAGCCATTTCTTTATAAAGTGAGGCTAGTTGCACAGGCTCTTTGGGGAGCAGGGACCAGCAGTCAGTTTCCCTTCATCCTTCTCAGGCTTGAGAAGAGGGCTCACATGAATCTAATGAGGTTAATAAGTCTTAAGTGCAAGGTGCTGCACTTGGGTTGGGGCAATCCCAGATGAGTACAGACTGGGAGAAGAACTCATTGAGAGCAGCCCTGCAGAGAAAGTCTTGGGGGGTTCTGCTGGATGAAAAGCTTGATATGAGCCAGCAGTGTGCACTTGGAGCCCAGAAGGCGTGCTGCATTGACAGAGGTGTGGCCAGCAGGTCAAGGGAGGTGATTGTCCCCCTCTTTCAGCCTTTGTGAAGCCCTATCT
The DNA here is from genome assembly GCF_963932015.1 of Anas acuta. Lineage (NCBI taxonomy): Eukaryota > Metazoa > Chordata > Aves > Anseriformes > Anatidae > Anas > Anas acuta. The sequence goes on along the minus strand of NC_088981.1, from coordinate 74,650,736 downwards.
GGAGTACTGTGTCCAGATCTGGAGGCCCACGGCAATGTTTAGCTCAGTCAGAAAATGACAGTACAAGGAGGAATGTATTTATACTAAAAGAGGGTAGATTTATATTAGATATAAGGAGGAAATTCTTTACCATGAGGGTGGTTGGGCACTGGAACAGGTTTCCCAGAAAAGCTGTGGATGTACCATTGCTGGAGGTGTTCAAGATCAGGTTGGAAGAGGCCCTGGGCAACTTGATCTAGCGGGTGGTGTTCCTGCCACGGGGCGTTAGAACTAAATGATCTTTAAGGTACCTTCTAACCTGAGCCACTCTATGATGATCTGCATTTGCTAATGAGCAGTTTAAGAAACCTGTCCTTTCTCTTACAACTCTTTGGCCAAGTTTATTCTATTATTCTATATTGAGTTGTATTCTATATTATGTTATATTGAGGATGATACTACTTGTGTGCGTACTCCTAACCAAGATAGGACTTTCTCCTGCATGGCAAGAAACATGAACTTGAACGATCTTTCACCAAACAGGACTTGGCACCTGTATCCCAAGTAATTTTATCTTCCGTGGTCATACGAAGAAAAAGCATTTTCATAGAAAGTGGAAATGAAAGTACAGAGCCCTATAGTGATGATGTTAAAATATTAATGTCTGCTAAATCAGCATCTTAAGACAGCGTTATTCCACTTCATAACTTTGTGAGAAGATCAGTCAAATTCTTCATGACAGTGGCAATTCAAGTTATGTTTTGAAGGAGAATTCAGTGTTTAAATAGTTAAGGAAATGTTTTAGGAAATTTACTCTTGGTGTCATGGGGAATTTAGCTGCTTATACCTTGATAGGGGGACATCTTATTTTTCTGTGTATTGGGTGTAGCTTGTATGTGCTTTTGTCTCATACAAAATACTTTCTCTTTCCTGGGATGGAGGAAAAAAAAAAAAAAGGAAAAGGTATTTAGCTCTTCAAACAGATCACTGTAAGCCAGCTATTAAGGTTTGCAAGCAACTCATGAATTGATAATAAAGATTTCAGTAATTTTATGCAAGAGATCCTAAAGATATTGAAAAGTACCTCAGAAATAAAAAAAATGAAATTTAAAAGACATAAACTTCTCCCCAAAGTTACACGTAGTCAAGATAATTATCATTCATTGAGGGGTTTCAGCTGTATAAATAAATAATAATAGAGTATTTCCTAAAGTTTAAATCTACTTTCAGCAATTGTAGTTTAAATGCTAATGGATATATTTACTCTGTAAATGGATCTTAACATTCTTAGAAGAAATTAAACATTTGAATTTATTCTGTTGGTTAGAAGAGAACTCTAGAGAAGATTCTATGTCTTTTCAGTACATAATATATATATATATATATAAACCAAGACAACTTTTTTTTTTTTTTTTTTTTTTTTTTTTATTCTAACGTTTCAGGCTAAAGAAAAAAAATGTTTCATTGAAGTTCATTATCTGAGTGAATCCCTGTGTAGTGTAAGCTCTGTTCATTCAGTAATTACTGCAATATCTTTTAAAGCTGTAGGTCTGTTTTAATCATTCACTCTTACATTAATAAGATACAAAAAGAAATTTTCTTCTTGTATTTGAACTTTCTGTTTAGGTGCTTCTTCTGTTTAATTATATATTTCTTCATTAATACTATTTTTAATAGGGTCTAGAGAAGTAAATCCATAAGATCCCAGGCTAAAATTTAAGTAATGATAATGTTTAAGAAATTCCATTCTTGAAGGTATGCCTAAGAACATAGAACATAGGCTTATTTTGAATAAGGCTTATTTTGAATAAGCCTTATTTAACAAAGTACATCAGTATGATTTCAAAAATCCTTTAATTTCACTAAAAGCTTGTTGAATTCAGAACAGATTATTTGAATATTAGTAGAAAGAATAAGGTTAATTTTTTTTGTTCCATTAAAATAAAATATATGCTTGACCCAATGTTAAACCCATGCTCAACTGAATGTGTAGATGCATTGAGCCCTGCATCTACATGTACAAAAATACTGTGCTTTGTGTTTTGTTTACAAAAAAGCTTTTCTTTATAGTACTGAATTTTCTATTTCCATGTTTAGTGGTCCCTAAGGAATGGTGGTCATCTTGCTTACATACTTAATATTTTTTTTAAATTATTTTTTTATTGCAAAAATGATGTTTGCAACAGTGCAAAACAAAAGAAAGAGTGGTTGCCAGCTGTATCTTTCAGAAGCACTTTTGTTAATTTTAAGTTATATTTAACTGTCTAAACCTTTCCTTTATGTAAACCCCACCAAAGATCAATGAAACAAATTTGTAGCACACAGTGGTTCTACCTCAAGGTACTCTGGGAAGTTTTTATACCGTTGTTGGACATTTAGAGTCTATGATCTGATGAAAGAAGGAGAAAACACAAAAGCAAATTTGCCCTCCACTGAAAAGTGAGCATAGCACAAATATAATTTAAAAATATTATAATTAAAATTATATATAGAAAGATAATATAATAAAACATTCTGGGCCAGCTTTCAGTTATTTTTTATTTTACCTATTTACTTCAGTGCTATGTTATTTATTAGCAACTACATGCTGCTTAAGTTCCAATATATTATCTGGACTGCAAAAAGCAGGGACTGCTTCCAGTTAAAGATGTAGAGCAAATGCTTGAAATTCAGTCCCCAAGTCATACATAAAGTCATATAATTTCATGTGTTTCTTTTTCAGTGTCCATTGCTGGGTCTGAGGCCACTGGATAAATTGTATAAGAAAATAACCTGTATAAATATCTCTATATTAATAAAGAGGAAGCGTACATGCTTGGGTGATATAGCAAGAGGATTGTTTCTACAGAGACTTTTACAAGCAACAGTTTCTTTTGCTGAACCATATTTTCTGTTTGGTTGTATAAATATTTGCTCTCAACACATACATTACAGGCAAATCTGTTCAGTGTCCTGAGTCTTCATTGCTGGGAATTGTATAAGGAATTCAAGTAGAGGAGACTACTAAAGATAGGAATACTTAATTGGTAATAAAACCTTCTCCTTTGGAAGACTGTAGGTTTTCAGGGATAAAAATAGGCTTGTCCTATTTTTACTATATTTATTATCCTATTATCCCTAAAAGGAATTGCCTTATGTCACTATTTAAAACAAAACAAAACAAACAAAAACAAAACAAACAAACAAAAAAAACAAACTGATAATGGAGTCTGGGATTCTCTGCAGGAGGTAACTGGTGAATACCTAACCTGGTTGTTCTTCAATACATAGATACGTTGAATTTTTATTCATTATGTCAGCTATCAAATCTTAAAATTTATAATTATTTTTTCAGTACATTCTTTCTCAGTCAGAATGTATCATGACAGTTTTGAAGCCAGATATGGCCTTTTGAAGCACTGAGCCTCATACATATTGGAACAGTGGGATTAGCTGCAGTGGCAGAAAAACATTTCTATTCATATGGGAGAAATAGAAGGTGGTAGGGGTTAGAATGGCAAGAGAGTTGTTATCACTGTAAATGCACCTTTAATGTGTTGCTTGGAAGGCAATTAGCAAGCAAGTACAGGCAGGATAATAAACAGACATCACTCCATAGATACCAATGTATTTATGCCTCTGTACAAGCCTAATATGTATAGTAATACATATATATTACTGTTGCATGAATTTCTCAAAAAGGCTGATTGAACTATCTTTATAGTTATATAGCTAAAAGATAGTTTTGATAGTTTTAATATCTAGTTGAGGTATGTTAGTTCTGAAAAGCTTCAGAAAAAGAAGATCAAAGATACTGAATGGCTTCCATGTAAGAAATAATTCAGTAGGATACTTCTCTTAACCTACAAAAAAAGAAGCAACTGAATGGGCTTATAATAGGGGACTGTAAAATAATGACTAGCATGGAGAAGGTGAATATAAAGGTGAGTATAGAATAACTGTTCACCTTTTCTTCCGATACAAGAACCAGAAGACATCAAATAACTCTAAAAGACAGTAAGTTTCTTGCCACAGAACGTTGCGGGTACCAGAAGTTCACATGTATTCAAACAGTGACTTTATTTAATGGGTTTTTATTCCATGGATTTGCCCAAAGGAACCTCTGGGCATGTGAGAACATGTGAGAATGGTAAAATGATATGTATGCACATGCCCTGGCATGATTTCTTTGTGGGCTATCATGACTGTCTGTTTATAGGGAGAGGATATTGAGCTATACAGATCTTTAATCTGAAACATGATAGCTTTTTACTTGATCATTAACTGAATCCCTAGCTGAGTGACACTTTTTGTCACTATTGTCTGTCATTTTATATACACCAGCAGTTAAAGGAGTTTGTATGAAATTATAGTGTCCACAAAGAGAGAGATTTTTTTTTCTAGAACCTGTAACATCCAACTGAATGATTTGATCCTTTGTATGTTGGGATCATCCCAGCTGTAATGAAAGTGGGGAGAATTGCTGTATTATTTTGCTTTAAGAAAGATTTAAGAAAGATTAAAATAATATTTAACTGCATCATTCATTTAAACATTAAGATTCAGTTAACAGCCATTTGTGTTTGTTTATAAGTTATTTTATACTTATTTATGAGTATTATTTTGAGTTGGGAGCCTTTTAATTCTTCAGAAATATGTCCTTCAGTAGTGGTAGTGTGATGTGCAGTCCCACCTAGGGAGAAAGCTGGCACTGGGAAACTGTAGCAACATGAGCCTTTAAACCTGTTGAAGGAGGACAGTATTTGGCAAGTGTAACACGCTAAGAAGAAGAAGGGCGGTCTGAAAGCTGAGTAGTCACGGGAGTTGTAGATCTTGTTAGAAAAGCTTTTGTAATTTAGCTACTCCTGCCCAACACTGTATAGGGCCCAAACAGATGAAGGAGAAAGGTTGGTGCACAGACCAGACATGCTTTACACTGATGGTTACTTTTCCCGGAGAAGAATTGCCATTTAGTTGAGAAAGAAAATAGCACCTTTAGGAAGAGAAGTCTCCCTGGGCAATAGCACTGATCAGAAAGAGAAAATAACCAAAAAATTCAATGCTTCTCGGCAGCCATTAGGAAATGATTACTATTTCCTTTAGTTACTATATTGAAAAGAACAGTCTTGAATCAACTTTTTCACTTAAGTTCAAGTCAAATAGGACAATCTGCCCTCTTTCATTTTTCTTAACCTTGTGAAATTGTACTAGGACTTATGATTAGGTTGAGGTTGTGTGTATTTCTGTAATACTTGGAAACTACTATATTTAATAACCATGCATTCTTCAAAGATAAATAAAACCTCCTGTCCAACATAGATTTCCTACTGTAGTTCATAACTTACATTTATATTGGGCTGATTCACTAGCACTTCAGTTTTCTGAAGTGTACAAAAAGAGAAAAAAGAAACATAGGCAATTATTTCTCTTGTTCTTTGAATTTGGGACTCTAGCAATGATAGTGTTTTAAAGTGGAATAGTAATGTTAATAGATAAGGTACTTTTTGTATAGCTGTGTTTATTTCTAGCTTCCAACTGCTACAGTTCAAACATCCTCAGGGATGTTATGCTGACTATAATTACACTGGCTCTCTGGGTTTAGAACGTTAGACTGTTATAATGAGTAATTAAATGATGCTGTATACCGAGCTCTCTGTTATGATCTAGTTAGAAAAACATGATTGAGTGTCATTTATTAAAAAATTTTGCCAGGCACCTGCCTTAGGTTGCTGGTTTTCGTATATAACTGATGCTAATATATAATCGATAAGGAACACACTGAAGATACATTATTAATATAGTGGCAGTGGGCCAAAGCCATAAGAGATCATTACAACCATCTTGCATAAACAGCTTGCTTAGCATTATAAATTTTTCCTCATCAAACCACATTCTCATTCCTAGATGTTATTCACATGAACTTAAAAAAGAAATTATTAATGACAACATCCATTGTGTAAAAAATGTCTAGAAGATAAAGGAAGTAATGAACAATTGAAGGAGTCTCTTGTTTGGTTATGAAATTGGAATATATATATATTTTTTATGTTTCACAACCATTGTTTGCAAAGGCATTAACTGATTTGTACTCCTAGAGGAAGAATACATGCTTCACTTTTTGTGATGAACTGCTGGTGTAATGAAAGGAAAACTCTTGGTAAATTTTCCCTTGATCCAAATAAAGTTTACAGAACCAATATCATGATATCTGTATATAGAAAAAATCCTTTGGCAGTTTAATTGAATTTAAGAGATGATATTTCAAACATATTATGGATAGGGAAAATAAATCTAGAATAAAACATAATGAGAAAAACACTGGAGTAGTTGAGAAAGCTGGAAAACTGTGTAATATGCAAGCTATATATAAACTTAATTTGTTAACAAAAAAGTGAGGAAAACATGTGTTTTAATCAGTTATTTAAACAACCAGAGGTCTAAGTAGAAGTGGTTCTGTACACAGTAAGAGTATTCTAAAACTTAATAGAGTATGTATCCTCTCATATATTCTCTTTTGGCATTTATATCCTCTACTTTGGTAACATCCTCCAAAACACTTCTACCACAGTAATTTTTACCATGCTATCAACTGCCCTCTTTCTCTCTTTGTAAAAAATGCCAATATACGAGTGTCACTAGTCAGGTTATTTTCTTTCTTTTGGACGTGAATTCTGGTTTTGGACTCGAACATTTGATTGAAGGAGCATTTGCACATGATGTTTTTGCTACCTGTTACCACTTTCTTAATTTCTTGATGGCCTCCTTTCAGTCCAAAAGTTGATTTGGAGCTATTTTATGAGCCTAGTTACAGAACCACAGGTGTCTCTGCATTTATAGAAACAATTGCTTTGTCTGACAAAATTTCTGTACCCTTCAGAGAAGGTGAGATTTTTAAAAAGATTAGACTGCTATAAGCAGAAAAAGGAGATTATCACTGCAGATAAATTCAAAACACCCACAGAATGAAATAGCAAAGTTGATTTGTATCTGTTTTTAAGACAGGAAGATACCAGAGTTCCTTCCTTCCTTCTGTCCATCTGTCCATTGGTCTGTCACAGTATATACCTTATTCTTCTCAGTAGTAACTCATTCTTCAATTCCTGACATGTTTTACAGGCTTGAGGAGTAATGATATATTAAATACGTGAAAGAAGCTTCACAAAGTCACTTGGAATGATAAGGTGTACCTGTGCTTGTGTAGACATTATAGACTTAGGCTGTTCTTGAGAGTACTGGTTTTAAAGATGTCTACTTAGACTCTTTTGAACTGTCAGTTTTTCTCCTTTCGTCTTATTAGGGATTCTTTTTCTTTTTTTTCAAGGTTGGGCTGAGAAATCTTGCTTGACAAGCTGATATTAGTTTTAATTTCTGCTTATGATAATTTATTCTAAAATGACATGATATTGTGAATAGAATTGCTTAGCAGCCCACATTACATATATGTTATAGATGGTCTTGCTTAGTCACAAGATAGGCAGGTTGCCAAACGCATGCAAGGCCACAAGTGGAGATGTTTAGTCCCAGTCACGCTATGATGTGGATTAGCTCCACAGCTATGGTGCAGCTTGTAACTCTCACCTCTGTCCCTAAGAAATGCATTGCTGGACTCTGTACACACCAAGTGGAGAGTGAGAACGTTTTGGAGGCAGATAAAATGGAGTGGGTGTTGTATGTTCTTAAGTGGCAGTCTGGGAGAGAGATGGGCAGGGATTTAATGCAGTGATAGAACTAAGTAGTCACCGACAGGGGCAACAGCTAGGAGAGGTTCATTTGGTAAGTGGTAACTGTTTTTTAGAGGTGTTTGGATGAATTTAAAAAGAGGCTGCAAGCATCTTTATTTCACATGAGAAAAAAAAAAGGGGCTGCAATTTGGAAGTGCAGTGGTTGCATGAGGAGTAGAGGAATGAAGTTGTATGTGTGTGAGGAAAATCCCTTCAGTCTGTGGCTTCTAAATCAGGTATTTGTCCTTTCCATAACATTCTATTGGCTATTATGAGAGGGCTTTTTTTTCTTAACACAAACATCCAACAAAACAAAAAAAATCATAGTAGTTTCCTTACGGAAAGCTTGAGAGCATGCTTCCATGCCCTTTATTGAAAAGACTGTGCTTAGAGAGTTTTTGAATACACCACACAATGTTTTCAGCACCATGACTTTTGCAGGTCTTCTTGACTCTCCTAGCTGTTGATTATTCTGATGCTCTTCTGGGTTTATTTTTATCTCCCCTACCCTCTGCTCTCCTCTTAGGCATTTAGTTTAGCAAACTGCTTCAGGTAGATTCTTCTTACAGTCATAATCCCTGTAGGTTTTGATATAATGCTTCCACTCTGACATATTGTATTGCATGTTTGTGAAACACTGCAACTAGGTTTTAGATAAATGCTTTTTATTGCGCTTTAAATTTTTGAAATAAAATATCTTTGATAATACCTTGGCTTTCTTTCACCCTAGTGTGCATACTTTTTGTTGTTGTATATTTGTTAGATGAATCTGTCTTGTTGGTTGCACGTTATTACTACACTCTCGGTAGAAGTTGCAGTACCTTCCAGTTCAGGTGCTGTGTTTATGTAATTAATGTGCTTTTGCCCTCTCTCAAGTAATTAAGAGTGTCGAACCTAACGGTGATTTTTAGGACTGGTATTACATTTCCCTTTTACTGCCCTTTGTTAATGGCCCTTCTGTTAGTGAGAGTGCTTATGTCCCAGCCAAACTGAATTAATTCTTAAATGTATATTTGTGAAATGTTTTTGTCAAATGCACCTGTTAATAGTACATACATGATGGGGGTGTTCATTCTGCTCTGTTTGTGTTCAAAATTATTTGAAAAATTGTGTATCAATTCCCAATAATTCATATCTATACTTTGACAAATAATGTTCATAGGATGGAATAAAATATTTTTGTACTATCAGGGGGATCTGACTGCAGAGGACGAGTTTGGAGTTGAAAGACAAGGGTAGAGGCAACCACAATATAAATGATGATCACTTGCGGGAAATCATTAAGGGTTATGTAAGAATATTTAAGAGTGTTGGATATTTATGTTCAACAAGGAACAGTGACCTCTTTCAAGATAAAATTCATCTCATCTTAAGGAAGGCTATGTAAAATAACCAACTCAAAAGTGACATCTACCTTATTAAAAATGAAACAAAACCAGATAAAAAATAAAAATAAAACGAAAAGTAACAGTAGATGAAATTGAATTCATCTCAGAGAGTGGGATTGAGCTGCCATAACACAGAGACATATTGCTTCCAGCCACAGTTCAAAAAGTGCTTGCACCTCCACTGAGTCTTGCTGTATCTGCCAGCCTGTACAGGTTTCATGCTGAAATAATCTTAGGTTCTCTGAAGTAGATGCCTATTTTCAGGCAACTGAATTTTGTTGTTCTACCCACAATTGTCTTTACACCTTAAGTAGTAACTGTGATTGCAAATAATCTTAAATTACTGGGGTGGTGATAATTTATTAAAATTAAACTACAACAAAACATTGAAACCAGTGCAACATAAGTAACCCTCTGGCTCAGAGTTAGAGAGAGAACACTGAGGCTTAATGAGTGGCAGATGTGAATCTTTAAAACACATAAAAAGTTAAATGAACATTTTAAAAATAAAAATAGTCATATTCAGTGTCTGTAGTAAATTTAAGTTGCTACTTGCCACACAAAGCATGGATGTAACAGTCTTATTTTCTGAGGGCAGTGCAGCTTCTGAATGATGATTGTCAGACGACCAATTGTTTGTGCCAGACTCATGTATTCAAAAAGCTAGTGCCTTTTGATCTTAAAAGGTGCCCAAAGTTTACATCATGAAATTGATTTAAGAATGAGGTTTTGGTCTCTTCTTTTCCTACACTGAAACCTATTACAACCTAAATAATTTGTTGCTTTGTTGAAAAACAAAAATTATTTAAGGGCTTTTCCATATTAAAAAAGAGAAAAATAGGTAATGCCACAACAAAGCAAAACTTGTATTTATATTAAGGTTTAAATAAAAGGAAATAACTTGGTCAATCAAGTTCCTCTTAATTATAGGTGTTAGGGCTTTTGAAATGGATAAAAATGTTAGTGTATTTTGACACTTTCAAGGCATTAAATACAATTGTCTCTGAACTTTCTGTGTAATAAGTTTGAACAACATATCAATTCTATTATACTTCAATAAAGGAAGAAAAAAGACTTTTATCTGTCAGCTGTGTAGGAAAAATCTTGAAGTTTTTCGATAAATTGCTACTTATGATGAACAAATACATCTTTATATGACAAAGATGAAATGGAGAGAATTCAGATAACAGTTTTGAAGATGTTCTCTCTCAGCCTACAAGCCACCTATTAGATATACCTGTATTACATAAAGTTGTCTGCTGCAGTTCACTTCTTTATCTCAGAAACAGGCAAAAATTCCCGCCTCCGGAAGGTAAAGCTGTAGCTCTTCATATTTCTAAGATCATCAGCCTAGATTACAAGGATTGTGCATGGAGGTCATATTTCTTTGACTTGTTTTGTCTTGTAATGTTTTAAGCCACCTTAGAAGGGGGGGTGTATGTCCACAGTGCTACACTGAAAACTCCTTCTTGTCTCTGCAAAGAGTGAAAATTAGCACTGATACTTTATAACTATTATCAAGTAAGGCCCTCTAGCTCTTCCAAGTGAACAACAAAACCCTACTTACCTTTTGTAGGATGCAGTAATTTTGCAGAGCTCATTTTTCCAAGCTTTCTGTTTTCCAGGCTGAAGTATCCCTTTTCATTCACTCTTGCTGTGGAACTCGTTATATACATTGTTGCCTTCTCTTTCTCTTTTCCAATTCTATTAAGTCACTTTTAAAATGAGCATGGTTTGGTTCGAGGTTCAGATACACATTTGCTAAGTGCCCAAACTTAGTTAATGGAAGTTAAGAAACGGAATGAGTGAGATGTACTGGGCAGATGCATAAGAATAAGGGTCTAATTGAATTTGAGACATATTTGTATTTCAGAGCTTCAGAGTCACCTATATAGGTAAGACATAAGACCTGTGAAAGACATACTTTTTACTGTACCAGAGACCAGGTGGGGTAGCTTCAGTTTTGTCAGCCTGTATGAGGGATGTGTGCATTGAGTCCTAGATGACTGTGCTCAGGTGAGCTAAACTGTGCTCCAAGATCCACAGAATACAGCAGGAACTTGGACTCCAAGCATATCTATGGGATTTTAAATATAGGTGTCTTAATCTTTAATTTCAATCTATTCATCTGTCCCCCAAAGTGGGTTTAAAAGAGATGCAGCATGCAAGATATTGTCATTGTCATAGAAATATTTTCTATATTTCATTGTTCACTAGAATTTCTTGCAGTTTTTTTTTTTTGTTTGTTTGTTTTTTGTGTATGTGTGATATTTAGACTGTTTTCCAAATGGAAGTAGTTACAATAATATTGTCGATACCTTACCCACTTCTAACTACGATTCCTTTCTGGAATACCTGAAAACAGGGGTTGCAAAGGTAAGTTTTGTGAAAAAGGTAGTTAGGTAGCCCATTTATATATCTAAAGCAAAATGGCCTTCAATTAAGAGACTGTTTTTGTTGGAAACTGACAAATCCAGTTTTAAGATACAGAATCCTTGAGAAATTAGTTTATATTGTATATGGGGTCCATGGAACATTGTTTTCCTTTTGAAAAAGAAAAAAATAAAGTCTATATTTCTGAGGTTGAAACAAACAAACAAACAAACAAACAAAAAAAAAAACAACCAAAAGTCCTGAACAGGAGAAGAAGCTTATCATACAGGATGAAAAATGCTTTCTTAAACCAAGTATGGTAGAATAAAAGCATGGAGTATTTTAACTGTCTAGACCTCTGTTGTTACAGATGGGACTTCACAATGGAAAAAAGAGTTAAAAACATTTCAAATACATATATATTTTAAGTATACTCTTATAAATAAATAAAAAGTAAAGTTAATACTGTGGTCATACTAAACAAGACTTTGTATTCTGGTATAAAGATGTTTCTGTCTGGAAAAGCTTGGCCATGTTCTAGAAAATTATATAAGAGGAGATGATAAGAAGTAGGTGTTGATTTATATGAGTTAGTATTTATTCCATAAATAGGTTTTGTATAAGTAGGATGCTCCTACTTTCCTGCCAAAACAAGTTTTCAATTTTTCCTAAGCGTCTTCTAATTCAGTAATTAAAACTTAATTATGAAATTAGTGAACAACTTCTTAGGGGATAATTATCACATGAGCTAACAATGTTTTACTGTTTTGACTCAATACAACAAGATATCTATGTAGCTGGAGATCAATCTAAACCCCCAAACTCTTGATAAAGTTAGTGCTGATTTCTGGTATAGAAATGGGAACAGAGTGAAAGTATATATATACTGTGCAAGTATCATATGTACATCTGGATCGCATTTTAGTCACAAAGAATATAAACACCTCCCCTGTCATGGAAAAGATAAGTTAATTATTAAGGAGAAAAAAAAAAGTCAAATGTTCCGCAAATGAGAGAGAAATGTAAAGTGTTCAGTATCTCTGTTCTTCAGATCAAAAGTTTTTACCTTCTACGTCTCTACACTTTCTGCCCAGCACCTCTGGTAATATTTCTACAGGCTGTGAATTAAACACCATTGGTTTTGTCACTGGAGAAGTGAATCAGTATCTCTGAGATGTGTCATACTGAAACATGTCTTATACCTCATGAAACATTTTTTCTTGTGTATTTCAAGATCCCACTAGAATCTGTTCTCCTTGTGAATCTGCCTTAAATTATTAGTTTCTGAAACTCTCAACTTTAATATGTATTAATGTGTTTTTATTGATATTTATCATAGTAATTTTATTGATATTTATCATACTAATTGAGTGTCTTTAGAAGTATTATGAATCTGTAGCGTATATCTTGTGCAATATCTAGAAGATAAATAGCAAGCAAAAGCTTTCAAGAAGCTTTAAATTTTAGAATTATTTCTTGTTATTTATAGAGTTGATACAGTACATTTCATTTATTTATTTGGAGAACAATGTTTTAATTTCTGCTTATATGTCATAAAGTATAAGTCATGCCTATACAGTAAGTTGCATTGAAATTCATAATTTATCTCAAGTTACCTTATGTACCTCTATTGGTGTGACATGGAATATATGAGCTCAAGGAATCTGAATATAAGTTTTTAAAGCTTTATATATAAATTTGCTCATTCTAGGAGCTGATGCACCTAATAACTCAGCTTTTGAATAAAAATTATTTTGTTTATTGTTTGGTTGGTTTTAATTTTATTTGATGTTGTTTTTTATCCACATTAGCACTTGACAGTCTCGTTAAAGAACCATTACTTTCTTGTTACTTGGAATTTTTATCAGCAGCATTTATTACTTGTGTACTTGTTTGCTCATACTATTTCCTTGTTTCTGTACTCACTTTTTTTTTCTTTTTTTTCTTTTTTCTCCTTCTGGTTGAAGATTCAAAAAGGAAGTATTTGAGAGGCTACAGAAACACCAATACTGTGCAATCCAAACAGCTGGTACATTAGAGGCAGAAAGAGTAAAGAATATTTTCCAAATATTATTCAATAACACACTGTAGTCTTCAGAATTTTTTTCCTAAGTACTTAAGTCAAGATCCTGTAGTAGCACATACCATATTTTAGTGAGGGTAGTGATACATATGGCATTTGGTGAGTTTGTTACTAAGAAAACATAATGACTTATCTTCTAAGAAACACTATTATTTAAACCTTCTTGGAAACATAAATATTGAAGTGAAATGTTATCGGATGTAATTCTTAAAAATGTTTATTTGTCACATTCAAAACTTTCATCAGTTTGACTTTGAAGATTGATTTTTAATTTTTTTTTTTTTTTATGGCTATTTTAAGTTTTTCTGCTGTTTTATTGCATTTTTGTGTCAATGATTTCAAACTGTTTCATTGTAATAATCAGGAAACATTTTGAAAAGATGAAATGCTCCAAGCAGTAGTGAGGAAAAGCTATCTCCTGTTAACCTTAAAGACAACGTGGAAGCAGTAAACTGTTCCAGTTATGCATTATATCATGGAAGTAAAAACTCCATGTCATAAATGAAAATTTTTTAAATATTTTAATGAAATATAAATTACTGAATGCTTTTTTCACCTTAGGATATCATGAAGAAGAGAACTTTATTTCATAACCTCTATATACAGCCCTTCAAAAACAAGCCACACTGTTTCCAGTCCCTGCTAAACAAGTGGATTTACCAGTTCCTGCCTCTGCTTATTCAGAGGTCACTGAAGAGCACTTGTAAAGTTCTACTTTTTCCATTAAGAAACAAGTTTTTCTTGATTCTTTGAAAGTCACTGCCATAGCAAAGATACCATAATTCTCCTTTTTGTTTGAAATGTCTGTGGGAAGAAAAGTAGTTCACTAAATATGAGCAATATGGGTACTTCAGATAGACAATTGCACCTTTCTCCATAATGGTATTCTAAACACCATTTCAGTAGCACAAAGATTGCAAATATATATTTTAAGAGTTCTTAATTACAAAAGAAATTCTCCTGGTTATAGTGAACAGTGCAAAACAGTTTTTATCTGTAGAATAATATTTGAGAAGCTGCATCCCTTTTGTTATATATTAACAGGTTAGGTATGTCCTTTTTTGTTTTCTTCTCTCCTTTTTTAGATCACATAATACACTTCATAAAAATTGTTTTGGGTTTCTGAAGGATTCTGTCTGTTAAAATCTTGAGAGAAGGAAGAAAAGAAGGAAAAAGCAGGTTCAAAACTTATTTAAATAACTTAAATATGTATAAACTTCTGAACATTTAAATATTAAGCATTTAAAATTAAAAAATCATGGTGAAGCTAGTGATGATCGCTTATACATTTTACTTTTGGAGAAGTTTCTGCACAGGGATCCAGATGCCCCAAATTTCATTTACTTTAACAGATCTCAAGCCATTCAGCAAGTTTTGGTTCAGACACTTTTGTGCATTCATTTTCAGGATCAAAATTTTAGTGTTTATGTGCTTTTTTTTTTTTTTTTTTTTTTCTTTTTAATGCCCAAAGCCATGGTAATGACAGTGCTACTAAGGCTTATTTTAAGAAAGAAATTTTATGAAATGCCATTGTAATTTTAAACTTAGGCAAACAAATTCAATAAGGTTTTTGTTCCCTGATATTTTTGGAAAGAGGAATTGGAAGTTGCATAATTTGAAGATTCATATAGGTCTCTTTTATTGGGGGGGCGGTGAGGGGGATGGAAGTGGGGGAGGAGATTGCTAGATTCTATAGTGTTTGCTTTGTTGCTTTTAAATTATATGGTGGGCAATGCCAAAGTTATCTGGATAACTCGGAATTGACTCTTAAGGGACTCCTGACTACGACATGACAATACTTGATGCTGACTGTGGATTAGGAATTATTTGACCAGATAAAACAAATGGAATTCAAATGGACTGTATAACACACTGATCCCATGAAGTACACTAGCATTGTGGAATGAATCTTAGAATTAATTCTTAGGATGAATCTCAGGAAGCAAGTTGTAAGGTACTGGCTTATGAAGTAAAGTTATCTTCCCACGTCTGGGAAGAAAACATGAGTTCTGACCCTGACTTTCTCTTCTATTTAAGCAGTTTCTACATGACAGCCATTGGATATAAAACAAATTCATAGTCTGTCTCTTATGTCACTCCTAGCAGAGTACCTATGTGATATCTTCAAGATTGCTTGTGTTTTCTGGATCTTGTAGACTGAAAATTCTTCCACATATCATTCAAGGTTGAAAATTGTGATGTATGTCAGAGTATTTCCTGATGGCCGGGACATTGTCCTAACAGTGAAAGATATGGGCTTAGAGTTCAGTAGATAACGGAACCTCAGTTTTCTACTTTATAGGTAAACACTTTGTTTATTTGAGAAATGTTAATTAACATACTATCACAAGTGGAATGAAGGTGTCATTGCAGTTTGCAGTTTGAACTTCCACAAGTTAAGAGCCTTTTGATTTTAGTTTTTAGGCACTTTTCCAATTCATCTTTAAATGCCAAAGGATTGTAGCATGAGCTTCATATAGCACAGTATTTCTCTACATGCTTGTATACCTACAATTCCTGGAAAGCCTTTTAGTTCTCAAAGGAATTGTCAAGCGATTCCTGATGACTGTTAAACCATGGGTTCTGTGAATTGCTTTGGAGAAATTAGGTGTGCATCTTTTCTCAGTCCTGCCTGAAGAATTGCAATGGGTTCACACACTGGGTTCCTTCTCCTGACTCTTTAACCTATTAAAAATAAAAAAGTAAAGGAAAAAGAAAAGGAAGATGTTTTTTGCTCCAGTGTTTGCGTGGGGATTAGTACTAAATAGCCCTATTTGTAGGAGTTAAGTTCAAAAGACATCTACTTTTTGAATGTCTTCTTATTCCTCATGAGTGAATCACTTTTATTTTTAAAGAAGATGAAAACTCAGATAAAACTTTCTTTGGGTTACACTGTATACAGTCTGACTTCTCAAATATAATCTCAGATACAAAACAATATTTTAGAAAATGAGTAAATAGCATTCTTGTGAGGAAAGAAAAAACAAAACAACTTAGCCTAATGTAATACTGGTAGCATTTTATTTATGGTTTTGATGGGTAAGTTAGGTTTTGTCAGTGTTTTGATGTATTTTATGATTAGTATTTTGATTTTATGGTTTAGTATTTTGATATATTTTATTCTAGAAAGAATACAATTAAGTGGTCTGTGATTCACACATATTAAGACTAATCTCTTAATATAATATAAGCAGGGAAGTTTGAAGATTGTAACTATCCAGTAAATAGCTTATGAAAAGATATAAGGTTTCTACATTAATTCCTATGAAAGTACTTCTGTAAAATCTAAGAATTTTAGTTGGTATATTATCTTCCTTAATAAAGTTTGGAGGAAAAATGTTTTCTTCATGGAGACTGAAAAGCTTTTTGTCTGAGTGTTGGCTTCCTCTTTTTTAGAGAATAGTGGAAAAAAACAAAAGTGTAGTGTTTTAAGACAGTTTCAAACATTTTATTAGTGAAAGTATTGGAAAGTTCATTTTAGAAAAATCTCCTGAGGCCGTTTTTGTAGTCACATTTCATTTAGAGTTTGTTTCCTTTTGTTACTGCTAGTCATGAAAGACTAAATATTAGGCGAATATGATGATTGCATTTAAATTATTGAGTATATTGTGAAATAAATTGTTTAGTGTGTCAGAAAAAGCTAATGAATATCCTTAAAGTGAAAGAAGAAAAACACTCATGGACAGTACATTTTAACACTGTATAAATGTGTACAGATATTCTTATTTTGCATGTCATATGTAGTCATGCTCTGTTGGCATTCTTCTTGAAAGAGTAGTATTTATAAAGAGAAGCTATCAGAAGCAGTGTTTTGTATGCATGCTGCATATCCAGTCTAGTAATAGTATTTTTTAAATATCATTTTATTTATGATTTTCAAAGTAAATTTGTCAGCTGTGCTGATGAAAGGAAATATTCTGACATATGTTGTTTGTCACATCTGACTTAAAGGTGTTGGAATGCATCAAATTACATTTATAATGTAATTTTAAATATACCTATAGTCATTTGAATTTACTACATACTCACTGCTAAAAATCTTTTTCACCAGTTGTATTAGATAAAGAAGCTTTATTTCAAATGAGATCTGAGTTTACATGTATTATTTCTTTCTGTTATCTCTTATTATTTTCTTACATTTAAGAAAAACAAAGTAAAATCTTTCTGTTTTTATTGAATTTGATCTGATTTTGATTGAATTTAACATTAAATGAGCAGGATAAACCTAATATTGACTGGATATTTTCCCCCTCATATATTGTACAATCAGAAAATATATAGTTCTGTTTTAAATCTGTGGATATTTCAAATCTTTTTGGAGAAACATGTCTTAAAACTTTCAGTTTCATGCAATGCTACTAAAAATATAGATCAAAAGATAACTTAGATACTTAATATTGATATTTCTATGTATTTATGTTGCAAGATTTGAAGGATTCTCTGATCATGTCTTCATATATTGATTCCACCTTTGAAGTAAATTAAGTCTCATTTCAAAATGTTACTGATTTTCCAATACCTGTGCCTCCATTGCAATGTTGAGGTGTTTGGTTCATCTGTATTAGATGAGATAACTTATTTTTCAGATAAGTTTCTTATCCAAGTTTACACAGAAAATAAGTGGCAATGAAAATAAACCCTAGCAATTCCGGGTGCTCCTTCCGACCTCCAAATCCTATCTATGGATAAGGGATACTCCTGAAGTGTATTGTCTTTTCCGAGTGATTTATCCATGTAAAAAGCACTTAAATACGCAGTTTTCCATGTCAGTTGATCCTTTTAATCTTTTCCCTGTTGTGAGATTCAGAAGGGTTTCAATATAATTTTGAAAAGGAACAATAAAACATGGTCTTGTACAGATTCACCTTGGTATATTCTAAAACTCTCTCTATATAAAACAAAATGTTGTTTTATAGAAGATACTGTAAAAAAGATTTTTTTTTAATTTGCTTTTAATGGATTACATGGAAATGGTTTTTCAAAATTTTGTTCCTGAGGGAAATAAGTGGCTAAGATATAATTTTATTCTGCAACCACACATCAAAGCTGGCAATGTTTATGAAGGTCTCTGTAGCTCTCCAATCCATGATGGGATTTGAAACAGAATAATCAGTACAGCCTATGGCACATTTGATTATGGCAAAAATACCTTTAGCCAGCAACCCTGATCAGTCAGTGTAGCTCAGCACCTAACAAGCTTCTTTCGGTACCATCCACACCATGTCAGTGATATTGGGTCTTTCAGTTGAAGCTCTTCAGTGTCTGTTGGCTATGGCTGTATTTGGGGAGCTGTCATCACTTCATACTTGCAAAACCAGTCACTTTTAGTAGCATCTATTGAACTCTCTGAATATGCTTTTGTCTTTTTGTTCCTCTACATGATCCTTTTCTTTGATTACCAAATGTCCAATTTCAAAATACAGAGAGCAGATACAAGCATATTTTAATGGTGCAATGCTTGATAGACCTGTTTGATTATATCAAAAACCTTTTTTAGAAATAAGTTCTTCACAGATACCTATTCTCCTATCTCTCATCCTTCCAGTTAATTAAACAATTTCTGATACTTCACATTTTCTGAACCAAGAAAGAGTAAGAATAATAGATTTCTTATTTGCAGATTAAGTTTACATTTGGGGAACATAGCTATCTTATGCTCAAAGTATTGATCTGAGGTGTGGATGAAGAAATACAATAATTTCATTCCTATATAACTCCTTATAGATTGACTAACATCATTTAAATGTCCTTTATTTTTTAAAACTAAAATGATGGGAAAAAAAAATCTTATAGGGCAAGATAAATTATTTTTAAAAGTAAAATGTTTTCCACGCACTTGGTCGCCTCCTAAGTACTCAAGATATGGGTTTGCATTTTTATCTTTTAAAGATTACTGTAGTATAAAATAATAAAAAATGTTCATGACAATGTGACTGATATTACATTTGTATTAATAATGTGTTAATAAAGAGTTTATCTTCACAGCTATTGCTAAAGATGAGCAAATTGGTTCATGGTAACAATAAAATGGCTATAATGTTAAAAATTACAGCTATTAAATACTAATGTGTGTATATGCAAGATCTGTATCAAGTAATTTTGATATTAGAAAAAAATGAAACTTCATCTTACTTCAGGTATTTACAGATCACAATTAAAATAAAAGTTATGATTAACGCTATTGTTTCCATAACTTTGTTAATGTCAACAATGTAGTATTAGAATAAGTTCAGGTTTAAATTTATCTCTCATGATTTCACATTTGAAAATTAGTGTATCCTGAGAGTGCTATACCATGCAAGTTTTATAGCTGTGTATATGGTTTCATATTTCAATATATTTCAGTGATATTGGAAAAGATTTCTTTTAGATTCAGATAATCAAAGTAGTCAGTAAGCTTCATTTCAATTGATATGTCAGAGTATGACCTGACGTAGTGTGGCTTTCTGTTACATATTTAAATGTTTAATGTTTTCTGAAGACATGGACTGCAAAATAGTCCATAGCCACTGTAATTAAATAGCATTCATTTCTACTGGAGCAAACTTGGAACTGTATTAGAAACAAAGGAGATTTTTTTTTGATTCAATATCAGCCAGGCTTGATGTGTTGTTTTTTTTTTTGTTTTTTTTTGTTTTTTTTTATATAGTTCCACTTGGACACTTTTGAAATTTGTTTGAGTGTTGCTTGTTTGCTTGATAATTTAAAGTAGGTAACAATGTAAAACACTCAAGACTGACCCCCAGTGTGGAATGTTTATCAGGGGAAAAGAAAAACTATGACATTTTTGTGCAACAGAAATGGAAATCTGAATCATTCATGTGCTTACCATAATATTTCTGAAACTAGGTAGTTATGAGCAAGACCAACGTGTATTTTTTGTTGTTATTTTGTTTTTGTATATTTTTTTTTGGGGGGGGGGAGGGAATAGTGGGGGTTAATTTTTGACAAAATATGTGTCTGGGTTTTTCGATTTGAGGAAAAATGATTTGAAAATCAGAGAAAGCAGAGATGGATTGTGAACTAAAATGTCAATTCTTTTTTGATATTTTTGGTGGAAAATGCTGAGCTTTTCGCTTGAGCATTCTCAGAATATATATATATATATATATATATATATATATATATATGTATTTACTTGTAAAATTAAAAGAAAAAAAAAAACAGATTTACCTTTTCCTTGAAAAATAATGACACCTACATTATTCATCCTAATCGGGGCATTACATAAATTGTGCTTTTTGATAAACTTGTACTGGTATCTTTTTTCCATTTTTCAACTGTTTTTGGAGAAACAGTTACTACATCAGTATTATACCAATGACTGGATTTTCCTTATTGGTCATGTTAAATGAATTTGGTCATGTAAACATTTTCTCAGTATTGACAACTGCAATGAAAGTTGATTAGTTGATTTCAGGTTCAGTAAAAGCAGTTATAGTATATCAAGGTTAATAGGAGACCTGAATCAACCTGGATGTCATTGTTAGAGTATCAATATCACTGATACAGTATTTAAAGACCGTCTTACAATCGCTTTTGCATATATGGCTTGTATTGTCCTGTCTGAAACATTCCTAATCACAGTGATTCTTCAGGTGTTAATCACTACCAGAATTTTGTGAGCTCTAGCGAAGTTCCTATCATGACAGTAAAAACCTGAAAAAATGTTCAGCTATAGTCACCTACTGTACACAGTCAATAAAATTTTACGTGGTACAGATTGAGCTCTAGTTACGTGACGCCATATTTCCTACCCTTTTTGTTATAGGGCAGAGATGCATTGCCATATCATTAACACTGTAAATGAAGACGTCATATATGAGACCATTAAAGCAAGCTAAGCATTAAATAGGGATTTTACTACTCCTTTAAAGTTTTCTGTCTTTATTGTGAGGTAGCAGAGAAAAATCAGCTGTTTCGTCTAGGATGTGCTGCTGATCTCTCAGAAGAACTTGTGTTTCTGCTTGTTATGGATCTGCATGTGGTGTTAAAATAAGACAAATCTCAACACCTATATTTTCTCAAGCTGTTAGACAGAGATAGGCACTGGCTTGACTGATTGTTCACGTATCAATGGCAAGATATACGACTGTTCTGTGTGCTTATCTGAGAGCATGCAGTGCATTCCTCAGCTTGATTATTAATGTCCTGAATGAAATGGTACATTGGTAGCAGAGAAAAACCCTTGCTGGGAGGGAACAGCATGATTCAGTCTGCTATAAAAGCTTTGGGAAGCCAGTATCCCTTTACAATTGAGTGCAGCTGAAGTGCAAAGCCAAACCTTTTTATTCATTTGCTTTCAATTTTATTAAAAACATCTAGTGTAATTTCTGGCTTGTCTTCCAGTAGGTTTTTTTTTTTGTTGTTTGTTTGTTTTTTCTTGCTACTACTTACATATTCAGAACAAATATAACAACATAAAAGTAAGGACAAGGCAGTTTGAAGTTACCCATGGAATTTCTACTTCCACCTTAGGCAACAACAGAGAAAGCACCCTGTAAAACTTCCCATTCCTGTAAATGCCTGAACTCGTTCATGTGCTGAGTATCCTGAAAATATCTGGAGCATAAACTTCCACACATGCTTAAAAGTGCTCCCAAACAGATCCAATAAGGATCTGTTTTACGACTATGTTCTGAAATTCAAAATGTAGATATGTCTCTGTCTAAGCTTCTACTCTGCTTATTGTGCAAGTTCCCAATCGCAAACTACATTCAAGAAGTTCAAGGGAAAATTCTGGTGCCCTGAGTGAAGTTCACCAAATCTAGCAGCTACTATTCAGTATGGAGGAACATTTTCAGACATTTTGCACGTTAGAAGGATATGGTGCAGTTTAAGAACCTGTTGATTCTCTTCTTAGTGTGAAAATTACAATGAGCCTACCACTTTCAGCATCCAAAATATTTAATTATGGGATGATGCTCTCCCTCCAGCTTCAACAGACAGATACAGGAGTAGCATAAAACTGAAATGAAAGGAGACTAGCACAAGTTTGACGTCTTGCAAGTTAGAAAATACAAACACATTGTCTAATCTATATTCTTCTGGGATTCTTTTTTTTTTTTTTTTTTTTTTTTACTCAGCATTTATCTAGTATGAAACATGAAAATATTCAGAAGTAGGAAAACAGAAGCTATGGTTTCCTTCCTCCTAGGAAAATATCCTAATCACAGGACAACAAAAACAGGTTATTCTTCCTACCTTTGGTTTTCTTAGGAATGGAAATTTTCTCAGACCATATGTTGCCAGCTTTGTAGGGGATACATTTATCACAGGGACAGAAAATGTGTGATTGAGGGAAAAAAAACACTGAATGGAGCACATGGGAAATTATACATGCTACTGCTACTTGGAGGAGATAGAAGAAGACTTTGACATCTTCATAATGTTGTCTTACTATCATTACCATTAGGAATTACACAGATATGGGAGGTCAAAACACATTTTTATTTTTCTTATACTGAGAATTATGGCTGCATCTTTGACAAGGAATTCCCCATCTCAAGAATTTAAGAGATGAGGAGAATGAAAAATACAGAAATAAAGAAGGAAGATTTTAGTGAATTTAAGAGAAATAGAAATTAAAGAAGAAAATCGTCTATTGTAAAAATTGCAGGTAGAAGAAAGATGCATTGTATTGCTTGTTTCTTCTTATGAATCCATTCTCACTTAGGATATGATCTTTTTTAATAACAGTGTGATACTTATTTATTCATAAACGTTTGAATAAATGTTTTTCAGGTACCTCTAGGAAAGTTTACAAAATTTGTCCTAATTCTCATCATATTCATGGAAACGTTTTTTTTTTTTTTTTTTTTTTTTTTTTTCCCTTCTGTGTTAATATATATATTTAGCATTAATTCATTATTTTTTAGCTTTTTGCAGTATTTTTATTTTTTTTCCCAAATCAGAATAGAATTCTCCTGTATGTCACAGTCATATTTACAGTGTTTAGATGCAGTAAACACACAAGATCTTGTTCATCAGATATGATTACAAAGAGAGAGGTGGGACTTGATTCAAAAGTAGGTTGCCTTTCCTGTTAATTTTGTATTATTGTTTAAATAAAGATGGTCAGTTTTTCAGTTTTTAAAAGTACTAGGCCTATATTTATCTGAATGTCATCCAAGTTACTTTTGTTTTAGCATCTGAAGTATTGTTAACGTTGGCTACTGATTATGTATAATCTTATATGCTCAATCAGGCTGGATCATTTCCTGATATAGCCATATTTTTCTTACACTTGTCTCTTCCATCAATGTCTCATTTTCAGTTTTAGATTACTAATATTTAAGTAATTACTTGTCATGTCTCATCTCACTGGCTAGTACTTGTGCTTTTAAGTTAATATGAACCGAGCCTCTGTCTCTAGGGCTCTCCCTTGGAATTTAAGAGCTTATCTGCAGGAAAAAAGTTAACACCTGTACTTCCTCCTGAAATGGGAAACAGCCTGGAAGAAGTAGAAGGTTTGCAAAACTGAAAAGCCTTTTTATGTTTAATAATATCTGAAAGGGAAGGAGTTAATAACTAAATACACATTGCTTTAGAAATGGATTATCCAGTTGGGTGCCCAACAAGACTATTTACTAACTGAGGTAGTTTGCAAAGTTCAGTCTTAATCAGCTCCTGTACATTCAGATGCTGAGAACTTCCTGATGAGAAAGCAATATAGTGTTGAATAAGATTTTTTTTTGATAATACAAAGCCAGGTAGCAACATGATTACTTTCAAAAATAAATGTGCACACACTAAGAGAAAGTGAATGACAAACATTTATTGCACTGATGCAATGTCTGATTTGTCCTTGTATGATAATCAGTGTCTGTCCTCCACATTATTATTCACAGATTCTGTTAGCATGAGGACAGAAGAGGCCATACTGATGCTGACCTTTTTGCTGAGCCATTTCATGACACTATAGTAAGGGCATATCTTTAGGTTACTTTTACTGTCACCTTATCTTTGGCCTTTCCAGACCCATGAAATTGTTACCCCGAAGCATGTGTTAATATCCATTTCATGGACAATGACGTCTCATGACAAAATGAGAAGGGCTGAAGTACGACACTGTTCAAAGATCTTGTTTGGTTCATTAAAGATGAAGTCTTGCTCAGAAACATTCTAGATATTTCCTGTCATTTGGGGCATGTCCTACTCTGGCAGTATACTTGGCCAATCCTTTTGCTTTGTGATGGAGCTTTATGTAGAGTATAGTTGATTCCTCTGTTGAGAATGAGGCTAACATATACATGCAACTCAGTGCAGATGATGAAAATTTGAATCTTTGGTCAACATATTTATCAGTTCAGGCACACAATCATGCTAAAATGTCTATACATTTGTATTTTAGAGGCAGTAATATCTTGTGCTGCATTTCCAATGAATTTTCAGTTCATTATAGCTGCATAGTAAGTCTAGGAACAATAGAATACAAGACTCCAGAAATCTTGCCCTTGCACATCTGGAAGCGGTAAATTCAGTCCTTTTTAACTATGTAACCTGTTTAACTACGTAAAATAATTACATATTCTTCATCCCTATTCTATTTTGCTACTAAATAATGTGGTTATTTTATATTGTCTTTTATTCCCAATAGTAAAGTAAATGTTGTAAAACCAAACAAAAAAACAGCACAAAACATTTTCCTTAAGGTAAGTTTGATTAAAATATTAACTATTAAAATATTAAAATATTGTTAGCTTATAGTTTGATTCAAACCTCACTGAAATCATGAGATATTTTGCATTAGTTGCACTGTATCAGGCTTATTAAGCTACCAATCATTACAAATGTTCCTGTATGCTATTTTGGCTTAATAGATTTTTTTTTTTTCCCTTTCTCCTCTCCCTCACTACCAGGAGGTATTTTTGAGTGTGTGGAATCTGGTCCAATGGGAGCAGAAGAATTAGCCTTCAGATTTGCTGTGAACACAATCAACAGAAACAGAACTCTTCTGCCGAACACCACATTAACATATGACACCCAAAAGATAAATCTCTATGACAGTTTTGAAGCATCCAAAAAAGGTAACCTTTTGCATATTTAATTACTTTACTTAGCAGATGACTCCCTTGCTTTACCTACTTGAAAAATTGGCTGTCCATAAAACCATATACAATGACATTGTACAAGGTTGTGCCTCACATCAAAGAAAGGTTTTAAAGCCTTTTGAAGACTGTCATGGTAACTATTTGAAAACTTAATATGTCAGCTTTTCTCCCACTATTTCTTTATATGAAATCTTTACAAAAGCTATTTATTTAGATGTTTAAAATTGCAAATCATCTTTTTTTCTTTTTTTTTTTTTTTTTATTATTATTTTTTTGAGCTTTGTGATGAGGATGTTTTTGAGATCGGCTCCTCTGGAATTAGAAAACACTACCACCAGACTTTTCCTGTAAAATGCCAGCTGCTCCCAACTTCCAGTGAGCTTGGAAGAGGAAGGAAGTTCAGCCCACAGAACTAGTTGTTCAGGGGTATAATCAAGACTATATGCCATTAGGCCTATAGTGGCTTATTTCAGAATTGTTCGTCATGTAACAGAACCCTTTTGTACAGGTGCAAATGTCAATGTGTTTTACTTGAGCTGCATTGCATAAGCTGTAATGTTTCAGTAACTTCCTCACCCATGTAGGAGTTATCCCTGTGTTAGGCTTTCCCTGAACATAAAGTACTTCTTAACACCAGAAGTGAACATTTTATAGATGGGAATATGATATAGTGTTTTCAATATTACCAGCAAAACTTAATCTGAGGCCATGAGGTAAATAAAATCGGGATCTTAAGTTTCCGTCTGCTTCCAACATTTTTAGAGGAAAGCCTACAAAGAAAGCCCACTCCTTCTGCTCCAAATCTAGATGTCAACTTTTATGACTTCATGGCTAAAATTTCATTTCCAGATATTCAACAGGGTTCTAATTCCATTTTAAGTATTTCATCACTTAAACTACATCTCTGCTAATATCTTTAGCGTATGTATGTCTTGCATACTTAATCAGCTGTGTTTTTCAAAGGAGAGCAAGCAGTTATAGTATTGCACATTTTATATAAGCTTAAAAATTAGGTCTGTTCTTTACCATGTTGTTACCAAGTGAACATCCAGACCTCAGCTCAGAAGTTTTCTCCAAACTATAAACAATTTTCTTAAAAAAAATAAAATAAAAGTGAACACTTCCTAAATCTTCAAATCTTTGCTTCTCACAAAAATTGTTTTGAAGTTGCTTTACATTCTAGTCTACAACATTGTGATGCCACATGCAAGTTGTACTCCATCATTGCCATGCTCTAGAAAGTACAAAACGTAGTAAATTCTATATGCACTTTATAGGTGAAAATACAAAGATGTGATGACAGAACTTAGTAGGACTGATTTTTGCACTGTATTACATATTCTT
This sequence comes from Anas acuta, assembly GCF_963932015.1. NCBI lineage: Eukaryota > Metazoa > Chordata > Aves > Anseriformes > Anatidae > Anas > Anas acuta. Next base: position 74,623,816 of record NC_088981.1, on the reverse strand, counting down.
TAACAACCTTTTTTTTTTTTTTTTTTTAATAAATTGTTGAGCCAGTTTTATATGAATGTTATAATTAACAAGAAAATAAGGTTAAAAGGATAAGAGGTCAACCTTATGGCAGGTTTCAACCTTAAGTCTGCCAAGTGATCTAGTCCACAACATGTCATACCCTGTGAAGACTTTATGCAATACAGAATTTTTGGTGCTAAGTAGAATTAAAACATTTATAGCTACATTAGAAATGCTACTTGGGAGAAGCTGCTGTGTCAAAATATGCATAAAGTACAACTTTAAAGTGACATATAATACTGATTAAAATCAGTCTAGAAACAATGAGAAATATTTTTTTCTTTTTTTTTTGTTGCAACATGCAGAGTTAATCTTGCTAACCTATTTTTCCTGTTTATTAGTCAAATTAACCATTCTAATATAAGTCTATCTCTTCTTTGCAGAAGAGATTGTGAGAAATAGGGTGAACTAGCCTTCTAATGCATATTTTTTGAATTGTTATTTCAATGTATTTCAATGTTTTGGATGATGGGTTAAAGAAGGTTTTGAGAGAACTCCTTCTATCTCAGCCAACAGTGAATGAATGGGTTGATCCTTAATTCTGGCCTCTCCTTTCTCTTTTCCTCCCCATCTCCCAAATTCAACTGCTTCCTGACTCCAGTGCATTCTGTCTAGTGCAATTTAATGACATAGTTTCTCTTCATTCCTGAGGGAGGATGTAAGGAGTGGAGATACTTGTTCTGGGTTATATTGAATAAGTCTTTCTGGAGATGACAACACTACTTCTAGTCCTTACTTGGGGTAAGGCTTGAAGGCTCCAAGCTCCAGCCATAATACTGTGTTGCTAATTCTTGATAGAATAGAATAGTTCAAGTTAGAATGACAAAATGTCATTGATTGGATATATTGAATAGATTGGATATATTCATTGTTCCCACTTGCATCTTGCATGAGAATGCAAGTCTTTATTTGTAACTAGGCTGTATCAAAATCTGTGTAATCTTCCAGTGCTAATAGCTTTTTGCCTCATCAATTCACAATACAGCCAACTACATTTGTGCTGACAGGTGCTTTAGTTTGGAACCAAAGGCTAAAGGTTAACATAAAATGGTTCATTTTATTATGATGGCTCCAACGCAGAGTTTTAACAATGAGGTTTAAGCATTTGACTCATTTTGTGGTTCATGATTATGTCCATTAGTGAGCAGGCAGGCACTGCATCAAAAATAGCCTGTTTAGACCTCTTAGTAACACATACTTTTGAAGTTGAATACAAATGAAATATTAATGGATTTTTAAAGGTACTATACCAAAGAGCAACCTGAAGGCAAGATGATATTTCCAAGATACTATTTCAGTGAAGAATAATGTAAATGCAAACAAAATATCTCTCAATGCAGTACAAAAATTGGTATGCATCTGATGGAGCCAGTGCCGTATTAAATCACGTGTGAAAGCATTGCATTATTCAAATCTCAGAAACAGAGGGGGAAAAAAAAAGCCCATTGAAAAGCCATCTGGTAGCTATTGCTGTTGTTAGTGATCCCATTTACTGACATTTGCATAAAGCTTGTTGATTACTCTTAGGAAGGGCAATATTAGCATAAATGTTTTTTTATCAAGCTAGTCATTTAGGCCCTGATCCGATATTCAGTAATGCAATGGAGATCCTGTGTGTATATGAGAAGTTCATTTAAACCACTGGTACTCTGCAACAATAAAAAGGTATGCCAGCACAGTTTCTGGAATGCACTTGAAACACTTAGCAGTATTTTTGTCATGTTGAAAAGGACTGACGTGCACAATTAAAACAATTAATTTTGCTTTGCTGAGAAAAAAGTAATGCGGCAAAATTTGTTTCTACTGCTTCTTTCCTCAGCTGTCAGAAACATTGATGGTAATGTAACAATATTAATTAATCAAACCTCATATAAATACTCACATCCACATTAGATTATGGAAATACTTTTCACTGCTTCTCTCTAACAAACAGGCTGTTTTCTTAGAAGGCAGAACCTGTTGTGTTCCAGAACTGCACACTCATAGAGGTTATTTCTATAATGGCAATTTGAACTGGATCAGGGCATGGGTTGAAGCACTGGTCTCCAGTACTGCCTAATTCTTCTGCCTTATTTCTAGCATATGTCAACACATGTTCTGCAACATAATGCTGGAGCATACAATGGGAAATAATACAGACCAGAGACTGCTAATGCACAGGGTATATGGGGCCACCCTACATTGGAAAAACGAACACTAACCCATTGTAATGCATCAGTATCATGACAGTGACTCTCAGGGCCAGTTTTGTGTTTATTAATATAGGTGTAGCAAAAAAGTATTTCCAGTGTTTAAGAACAAACACTGAATTTTTTTTTCTTCTTATTTTCTATTTTTATTTTTTACACGAGCAGATAGCATTTTTCTTTTAGGGAAAATGTTGGTCTTTTTCTAGTCAACATGTATACTTTTCAGATACAGAAATTCAAATGTTCATTTCAATGTAATTCATCATTTGCTTGACATGTAACTGGAATTCACTTAAGATACATAATTTCTAAGTAATTAGGATCACAATAGAAATAGTATTGATGCATTGAGGAGGATGTTAACATTTAAACAGCCTAGACTAGAATACTGTCTCATGGCCCTTTTCCAAATGGAAGATACAGCTGAGCATAAATCTCTTCTCTCATCTGTGTTTTTTATAAGATGCACAATTGCTGGCCTTTGTGACTTCCACTGACATAGAAGTGTTTACTAAATGTAGCTGAGCACTATTTAGATGTGAAGTGTTGCTATTCATCAGTTCACAGACAATGTGTAAAAATGTAGTCTGAAGTTGAAAACTTTGTAAAAAAAAAAAAAAAAAAAAAAAAGCATTATAGAAAGAATATAATGAATATAATATGAATTGTGCAATACCTTCTGGCACACTGCCTTCTTTCCTCTCATCATTGACAGACTTCTGTCTCCTCTTTAGCCTGCGATCAGCTGTCCCTTGGGGTGGCTGCCATCTTTGGACCATCTCATAGCTCCTCAGCTAATGCTGTGCAATCCATCTGCAATGCTTTGGGTGTTCCACATATCCAGACCCGCTGGAAACATCAGGTGTCAGACAACAAGGACTCCTTCTATGTCAGTCTCTATCCAGACTTCTCTTCACTCAGCCGTGCCATCCTTGACCTTGTGCAGTTCTTCAAGTGGAAGACAGTTACTGTTGTTTACGATGACAGCACTGGTAAGGCTAAAGCGTTACCGTTACCTTCTACAAACGTTACCGTTACCTTCTACATATACAAGTAGAAGGAGGAGTGGTGTCACTACAGTTACAGCTTTATTTTAAGAAAACTTAATCTAAATTACAAGAAATTCCATTGGCAGGGTAGTGTATAATAAATATATATTTGCATAACAAAATATATTTGTATATATATGTGTGTATAACAAAATGTAGATTCATTAGAGTAAGTATTCTCAAAAGTATGCTTCATTTTCTGAAATCTGTGTGTCTGGGCTTGCAGCTCTCAATAAATCAGTCATGTTCTATCTTTGTTTACCTCAGTATTTTAGCAGTTGCTAACAGCTATGTCTTTTTATTTTATTTAAAACTTAGATTTTGAAGAAAAATATGTTAACTTGAAAGATGTACTAGAATGCCTGGTCAAACAGAACAGTTAAATTCTATTGCTGCTTCTGGCATTAGCTAAGTTAGAAATCAGATGCTATGTTTGTTTAGAATTTCATTATCTTCATTTTCAGAGAGATTTGCAGAAGGAGCTCTGTTTTTGGCTGGTATGAGTTGAAAACAAAGTTTGGAGGCTTGTTTTGCAGATAATTCATATGAGTTAAAAATTAACTCCTGATTTTCCAGCAGAAATATACCAGTTTACTACCTTTCCCTTAAATTCACCTTAAAATTTCTATTTTGCCCTGAAAATAGCATTTGATTTGAAAAATCTTTTTAAAAACAAATCAAAAAAGGTAAGTCTGATTTGAAGTTTATTTAGTGGAGGTCAGAACTAAAAGCTGGTACGAGCTTTTATCTCCCAGTAGTGGAAGACACAAGGAAGCCACCCAGACAAATGAGATATATTTAATCTTGGAAATGTTACAAACTTCTTCCATGCTTATTGAACTGACACTGACAAGGAAAAAATGAGCCTCAAACCAATAAATAGTTTATTGGGCTGGAAGATTGTTGATACTTTTGTTACGTAACAGTACCATCTATCTAAATCTGAAATACAAAAATGAAATTAAGGAAACATCAATATGTGTTACATGGTAAGGCTACATGTAGTGAGACTAACTCTGCTAGATAAACCAGTTACAGAAAGACAGAATGACTGCTTCCTATTTAAGTTCAAATAAGGTGTGTGTGTATCTAGCAAACAGTGAGAAGGGAACAGTCAAGATGGCAGTGCATAAAGCACTAACCAATTTATTTCTTCATGCCTTTAAAGAAAACAAAAACAAAAGCAGGTCAGTGAAGTTTAGAGGCTGCCTTTCTAAAAGTTTCTTGACTGAAGGTATCAAAAGCATAATCAAGCTTCTGATTGCAAGTTTATTTTTACAGACTTAAGGCAAGAAATATCGAACTTATTTTATTATTTATTATTATATTATTATTATTATTTATTTAAATATTTATTGTTTAATGGGCCCTCTAAAGTCCATGCTTTATGAAAGAGATATGTTGTTAAATTATCTGATCTTATAAAGAATGCTTCAAAGTCAGTTTATAAGTAGAAATAGGAATGAAGATGGAAATTTCTTTTTTTTCCTTGTGTTTGCTGTGATCTACTTGATCTACCAGTGACTACTGTAAACACTAGAGAAAAAAGAGCATGAGATCTTTTTTAAAAATATGTGTGTGGAGATTAAGAATGAATAAGGAACTTTAGGAATTTATTTATTTATTTTAAATAAGCATAAAGTATTATGTCCTGAAAATATTCACTTTATATTTATATTTTTTTCTTGAGTTTCCAGGCCCTTCATATTAAGATACTTGCTGTTAACAATAACCTGCTGATAACATTAGTCTCAGCTACGTCTTTTTTCTTGAAATATATTGCACTCTGAGGAGACAGAAAAAAAATATATATATAATCCTCTGTTTTTTTTTTTTTTTTTTGTGGCTATTGCTGTAAGTAAAATTAAATTATACTTTTTAAGACTGTCAGTTTCTTTCTTTTTTTTTTTCTTTTTTATTTTTTTTTAGTAGCATCCCCTTTGGACAACTCATAGATTTCAAAGACAGGACACACCACTGGGAAGTTCATAGCAACATTCGCCTTTGAAGTACTTATGGAAACAACTCTTAGCTATGAGAAAGTGTCAGTCTTAAAGCAGAGTTTAAATCTTTTTATAGTTCAGCTGCAATTTTTTTTTATTTTTTTTTTGTGGGGGGGTGAGTGGTGTGGAGGGAAGAAACCTTTTGAAAGGAAGTACTTCCTTCATCTGAGGAAGACACTAACTCCAGCCATGGGATAAGATGAAGCTGAGTTGTGAACCTGTGCCTGAAACTGAACATGATAGTTTTGTCTGAAACTGAGTATTTTAAGACTCCTTACGCCATTAAGAAATAATTTCAAATTCATTAAACCAAATACAATGAAGGCAAATCATTTATAACTTTGTATGTTTCTTTCATTTGGCCAGTGATTTCTTAATATAAGATGGATATCATATTTTCACCTCCTTTGTTTGTCTTTTAGTCACCCACAGTTTATTCTCCTTTGGAAATGCTGTTTAGGGTGATAATGCATGCCTTGTTTTATGATAATTTTTGAGCTATGGATTTTCTTCTTCTGAATGGTCAGTTCCCAAAAGGACCCTGTTCAAGACAATCATATTTTGCTATAGCAGTAAAATTTGGACATTGTTGCTAATTGTTAAATTAGTGTGTGTGTGTGTGTCAAATTTACATTATTTATTCCTATTATTACTTTATAAATATGTATACAAGGAGAGATGGTACTTTAAATATAAGTAGAAAGCATGCATACATCTGGATTCTTCTCAAGATAACATTAAGTCAAGACTGAGGAGTTGCACACACGCCAAGTTCTTAGAAGACTGTAGGTCCATTCTGAGGAAAGATAAACAAGTTCTTCATTCTTTCAGTATTTGTTGAGCAACTGGAAAAAGCTGTGTGGTTATTTGACACTGCAATCAGTAAAAGCCCATGACACTCTAGTGTCATTCTCAGGAATGCACTGGAAACTGATAATTCAAGTGCACACTTCAACTGTTCTTACAGCACCATTGTGTCCTACTGCATGCATCTGCTGTAAATGTAATCTTATATGAAGGAAAGCCAGTTATGTGACTGTAACAGGATGAAGATAGTATAGAGCATGACAATCCGTGGTTAGAGCCCAGTTTGAAATAAAAGAGAAATTTGGAATCCCAGGCTCCCTTTACAACAGTGAACATCCACCCATCTAAGTGATTACTACAAAGAACATTTATTACTGGTTTGTTTTTTTCCCTAGTCAAAGTACTCTCCCTGTATTCTCTGTGGAGGAATCACTGTGTATCTTGCTACTAATTTAAGAAAAGTCATAAACAAGTCGCTTTTAATGCATAGATTGGACCCTAGGGGTATGAACTAGGTGCTTCTTTCAACTCTTCCCAGCTTTATTATGCAGAAATGGATAAACCAGAGAAAGTTAATGTGTGGAGTCCAGTATGGTCAGAATATTGGGTTGTCTTGTGCTGATCAACCACGCCTCATTACAGGCTCCTGAAGCAGGAGCAGGAGAGGTAAGCTGGAAAGCACAGGAGAAACTGGAAGTGGTGTCCCGCTGAAATGGGGACAGAGATGCTTTTAAACAGATATGATCAGTAACCCTAGAGTGAGCAAAGATCTGGCTGAATACAGCATAATGAGAAAGAGTCGAGCCTCTACAAATAGGATGAAACAGATGAATAAGCTAGAAAGGTTAATTCTATCTTGTCTCAGTAGTGTTACAATTGGGATAAGGTAATGAAAATAAAAATGATCACAGAATATGCAAAGGCATTAATATAATGAAGATTTCTGTCTTGGTGCTATCTTAGGTCGTGAACATTGTGGCAGTTGGTAGATGAGCCTGTTTTTTCAGGGAAGAAAAAGGTTGTCTTCTTTTTCTGTGGATTTGTGTTTGAACACTACTGTACTGACTTTTTTTGCTTCAAATAATAGCTATGTTCTGCTTCCTTCTATGATTTGTTTCTCCCTTCATCTTAACTCTCATGAGACTTTTTTCATGTAGTCCATCTGTTGTACAGACTAAAAATTGGAATCAGGCTCATGAACATTTTTCTTGCTAGTCTAAAGATAAGTATTGTTTCCTGTGATCCATCTAAACTGCAAAGTACGTTCCTTTTAACTAGAATTTACCATAAAAGAACTGGCAGGATGTAACCAGAGGTTGGCTATTTTTATATTTTATTTATTTATTTTTGTTATTTTCTTAAAATAACTTATAGACTCTTTGTTAATTAAATACCACTAAACTGTCACTGGATGCTAATTAAATCATTTCAGTTTACAGATTTGCTACAGTCAATTGTCTTTAGGAAAGAAAAGGGGGAAAATGACAGTATATTCATCATCTGCGTGTCATAATGGTTTAAATTGGTCTCAAAGCAGTAATTTATCTTCTTCAAAATATTAAAATTTCAAGTACATGTTCCAATTTCTATGATAAACATAACAGAGTAGACAAATTCCAAATAAGTTTGTGAATCCCAGAGAACTCCAGAGCAAAGTATACGTGAATGGTTAGATTCTGGACCTTTTAAATTATGCTGGAACTTGTATTGGCAACTAATGATTTATACAGATTACGTTGATGTAAACAGGGTTCTGATTTTTTTTCTTAATTAACATTTGTTTTGGTCTTGGGTGAATGAGTATAAACACTAAAAATCTGTTGCATCTATGAACAGAAGCCTAAGCAAAAGCCAGAAAAAAATCACTTCAGAAATAAAAATGTTTTCTCTTGGTCTTCAGTATTGAAACAAGTGATTTAATTCAAATGAAAGAAAAAGATGCCATTTTGTTGATATTTTATAAATAAAACTAGAATTTTCTTATTGAGACCAGTATTAAAATGCAATTTTTTTATTTCTATATTTCATGTATCTTGTTTTCGGATATTTTGATTTTTTTTCTTTTCTTCTTTGAAATTATTGTAAGTTTATACTAATAGAAATTACATATCTTAGGGAAAATGAGTGTATGGTGATCATAGGTGAGTAACATTGCTGAAAGATCAAGGACAAAATTCTGTCCTTGAAAAAGAAAAAGAAAGTAAAAAAATTACTGATTCAAAGTAAATCTTAGCTCAGGAAGAAAATTTCTGTCCATGTATTATATACATAATGCACTCTAAAGATGAGAAGTGTTTAAGAAACTTTAGAGAACAGTCATATAAATGAAGAAGGACAGAAGATGAGGTGGCCTGAAAAGGCTGTTCAAATCTCTGTTTCTCTGTAAATCAACTGAGCAACCCCTAAATTCATGTGAAAAGCTGTTTTCTTTTATAAACAAATCTGCATAAGTAAGGTCTGTCCTTAGCAGAATGAGAAAGAAGGAATGAAATGTGTTGAGAATGCTGTGTTGAACATTCATGAACACGTATATGATGAATACAATAATGAGACAATAAAGGTCTCTTGGCAACTGTTCATTTGTTTTATTGACTTTCAGTAGTATTTAAGAAGCTATCAACTGACCTGAATCTTTTTTTGCTTTGGACTCCAACTGTTGGCAGAAATTCTAGTTATAAAGGCATTCACTTTCTTCAGTTGCATTCAGTATATCTTTTTATTTGTACTTCCACAATAATAAACCATTGTTTCTCATACCTGAGCATTGCTTCACTATGAAAAATATTACAAAAACCTCTCATGTGTATGGGCATAGGTTTAGTGTAGGGGAAGTGGATGAAAGATCTTGCAAAGAAAAAACAAACAGAAAAACCTATCCTGTGTTACATGGCATAGTTAATGGGACATTTAAATTATTTAGCTAGAAACATTTACATTTAGGTTGAAATGAAAGAACAGATACCCTTGAAAGGCTATGGAATCGCCATCTTAAAAGTGTTTTTTTTTGTGTGTGTGTGTGTGTAGATTTTTTTTTTTTTCTTCTTCCCCTGAATGGAAACATTTTTATACTGCCTTTGGTAGACATAAAGAAAAAGACAAGCAATTGTTACCACCTAAGGTCACTACTAGGACAATTTCCACTGCTACTCTGATGATTCTTCTGACTTGAGTGAAGCTGATGCTGACTGCACATTCTCTACTGAATGTGCAGATATACTATGATATAAATTACTACTGAGTAACTGTATTGATAGTGATTCCTCAAATTGGACTTATATTAGCTGTCTGTAAGGTAAAAACTATACCTATGTCGATTTTTGTGTATATTGTCTTTTGTTTTGTGCAGTTTTATATAACATTTATTCTAGCTCTTTGAAGTACATGTAGAATTTGAAGTACTGGTTGTACTTGAATGTCTAGGTGGGTATCCTGTCTGGAAAGCTTGTATGTAAGTCTTATCAAAGATTCAGAGTTGGACAGGATAGCTTAGCACAGCATGTTTAATGTAAGTATTTTTGTGCATTTCAATTTGTACATTATAAATTAATAACCAGTTATTCTGTTTTTATTTTATTTTATTTTATTTTATTTATTTTTTAATATGTTTTTAATGGAGTGAACTGGATGAATATCTAAAAGAGAGAGAGATGGGGAACTTGCTTCTCATTCATATCAGCTGGAATGACACTGCTCCACATCTGCTGAGCCACTGAGTCAGACATGGACTCCATTTACATAAAGACACCCCCAATTTAATGGAAACTTCTTATTGAGAACAAGGGCTTTTTAGTCCTTCCCTAATAAACTCAGATTTGGTAGGGCTGTAATAATTAATATTGCTAATAATTTTGATCTGTTTTTAGAGAATAAGGAAATATTTTTCAGATTGATTACATATTGCATAGTATCTTTTCAGTACAGAGTGTTTCAAGTACTGTGCACAGTAATTTCATGTGAAAATATAATTAGTGAGTCTGTGCTAAACCTAATTGTGGCATTTGGATTTAGCTGATTACTTAGTATGTTGCATTCCTTTTTTTAAAGAAAGTTCCTGTACCATTGGTTCAGTAAAGATCAAAAATATCTTTTCTGGTGCTACATAAAAGTATCAGAGGTAAGGGGGATTCTGTGAAGTTAATATTTCACTTTCAAATTCTTCTTACACTTTGGAAGTTAAGAATTGCTCTAGCTATTGTCTGAAGAGAAATAAGTTAAATTCTCTTACTCTTTTTGGTAAATGGACCTGTACTTTGAGAATAATTCTACAGATATTTAAATTAAGTCTTTGAAAAGAAAATTAACTGTCATCATGTTAAACATAATACAAGAGTCCAGCTCATCTTTCAGGAAAACATGTACCAAAGACTCCCCCTTCTTTGGCCAGGAATTGAATTGAATTTGGACTTACAGGAACAAGATACAACATTTGTCTTAATATAAAAATAAAGTACATTATAGAATTTTTCTACAAACCTAAGGAACACAAGTGGAGGCCATATTTCCAGAAACTGGACTGTCAATGAACACACTCTAAATGATATTTGTGGGTTTGAATAAACTTAAGAATTTAAATAATATAAAACTGGCTAGGGAATTTATGATCAAAATTATTGTTGCTTGCTTTCTTGAATGCTGGTATACTTATTCAGTATTTTCAGAAAATACTTATTCAGTATTTTCAAATAGAGAAAATATGTGAAAGGCAAATCAATTTAACTGAAAAATGAAAACGGGAAAATGGAGACATAATCTCACATTTTGTATGTGGCATAATTATAAACATCTCAGATTTACCCTAATTTAACTATGTTTCCACCTCTATAACACTATTACATATTTTGTCTCTGGCTGGAGGAACACTGTGAAATGCGCTTGAGAAGTCAAGCCCTTTGTGAATTGCTCTACATCAGTCTCAGATCAAATAATCCATTTTAGCTTCATTCCTAGAGTGTTTTTCTCTCTTGCACTTTTATCAACTTTTGTAGTAAAAAAAAAAAAAAAGCTGCTTTTGTTTCCAAGAATAAATGTGCTTACCTAGCATTGTTCCAGTTTAGAGTGTTCATTTGTGCTTCTTTTCAAACCAATTCTATCGCAATTTCTAGTAATTATATTTCTTATTTATTTTGTTATAGTTTGATACATTAGTGATATTTCTATGTTATGGCTAGAAATTGCTGCTTCATTTTACACTGATTCTGACAGCTTTGATACAAGTTGTTTTGTCCTTTGACTGTAGTAGATCTCTCTTGCTCTTCATCCTCAACTGCACTACTCATACATGTCAGCCACTTCCCCATCTTATAAGAATTCTTTTGAATTACCTAGTACTGTTAATTGTCATTGCTGTCATTATCATCACATTGAAAATAAAGCTTTCAGAATGTGTTCATTTCACAACTGCAAAACTGAGTTACAGTGGTATTTCAAATCAGTTATATCATAATACATATGTAAAGAAATGTCATATACGTTGCTGGATAGCAACACTAGAAAAAACATGGCAAATCTAAAATAAAAGTCAATGTTTTCTTTATTTTCAACATTTTCTTCAATGATATAATTTTTTGCTTTTATTTTCACACACTAAGTGTAGAGGTGAGGGAAAGAATGGACAGTCCTCTGTTTGTTTTTAGTTGCTGTATGCTGAAGCTGATACTGTGGGGGTAAGAAAAAAAAAATCATTTTCTTCATCTTCTTTCAGTGACCTTTCCATGAACTTAAGACCTCCTGTATTAATTCCCTCCTGTGGAAGTGTGTGTGATGGTGTATAAGGTTTTTTCACCAGGGTGCTGAAAAGTCATTAGAAGTGAATTGTTACTGGAAAGGTTCTGAATTGGAATCAGCTCTTTGAAACTAACTATAAAATATATGTATGCATACACATGCTCTGAAGTGCACATTTCAGGAAAACAATAAATCTGATTATTGTATTGTACTTCAGTTGCATCTGGTTATGCTGAAACAACAATAAAGTAAAATGGATTTAACATGCAGATGGTAAGATCCAAGACAGAAAAACTGATCTGTGAAGTAGTACAGTGGAACTCTGACTGCTGGAGTTAAATCTAGATCCCTGGTTTTCTTAAGTGATTTTTAACCAAGAGAAAATTTTGAAAAATGTTTTCATTTGAAAGTAGCACATCTTTTATTTGTCCTGTCTTACTGGGTGACAAAAAAAAAAAAAAAAGAAAAAGTTTTTCAGTGTTATTAAAACTTCTCTAGCAATATGCTCAAAAGTAATGGCTTGATTTTGAGGGGGGACCTGGGTGAAGCCAGGTGTGGGACTTGATGATGATTGTGGGTCCCTTCCAACTTGGGATATTCCATGATTCTGTGATTTCCTATGAAACACCTCCCCTCCAAAAGAAAACAAAAACAGAAAACAAAACCAAGTTATTAATAAACTGCTGAACTGTACCTTCTTTAAGTGTGTTTGTATAACTGAAAGACCATATATGGGGAGAGTGAAGCTTGGAATGAATTCATCAACATACGAGAAAAGATGTTGACATAGTCTAAGTGTAGTTAGATTTACACACAGGAGTTCTCCTGCAACTCTGAAGAAGACTTGGTGCTGGTAGATCATTTGGGGGCTTTGATACGAAGGTAAATACAGGGAGCTCAGCACTACAGAGCCGAGTACATCTAAAATTTTTCTCCCAGAAGAAAATGTTGTTTTCATCCATAAGAGACCTCCAGAGTTCATTCTGGCACATACGAATATTATCATGGATTACTAGTGCATCTTGGCTTACCTTAATAAATCTAATTTCTAAATTTTCATTTGAAGTTAATCTAAACAGAACAGCCATACTCCCTGAGAAAGGGTTTATTAAATATTATTTACTTTGGCAAAACTGCTATTGAAATCAATTACAGATACTTTTTTTTTTTTTTTTTTTTTTTTTCTGATATAGTCCTATCTTTTTTTTTTTGTTTTCTGTTAGGAATCAAAATTAATAAAAAAAATACATAAATACATATAACACACATGCATAATATTCTGATTGTTATCTAATTCTCAACCGTAAGACTGAAAAATCATTCTAAAATGTTCAACTCTAAAGCTGTTAATAAGGACCTGTATTAATCACTCTTACAGTGTGGAGATAAATTTTTCTGGATTATGTATCTCTAGATGTTTTTCCTTAAAGCTTATTCTCCATTAAGGACACTTTACACCATTTTGATACAGTATTTAAGTAGATTTAAATATAACTGATGACAAATATAAGGTTGTTTTACTCTTCTAGAACTGGGTAAAGTGATCTTAATGTAGTAAAAAGGCTAAATATGAATAAATGAAACTGTATAATATAAATAAATCAAACTGTCCTTTCCCTTCATTTGTATTTTCTCTGTATTGTTTTTAATTTTTTTTGTTTGTTTTTTTTGTTTGTTTTTTGTATTGTGTTGATATATCCAAAGAACATAGAGCAGTCCACTGTTCATGTAGTCCTGCTAACAGGTGCAATTTTTTTTCCTAAGCCCTTTCACTAGAGATTTTATTTTATTTTATTTTATTTTTTATAGAGCTTGAAGACATAACTAATCTAGAGAGTTCATGGGTAATATTTTTAAGATGTTCAATATCAGTGAATCACTTTATAGCCATGAACTGTTCTGGTGGGTTTGAAGCATGTTACCAATGGCCAAGAAATTGGCATTCTCCTCCCTCCTATCCATACTCCTTTCAACATCCAACACACAACGATATTTTTCTGAGACATAATCAGAAAAATTGGCAGAAGGGCTTCTGGAGAGAAGAAGGGTACAGAGAGGTGTGAGAGGAAACAACTTGCTTAAAATAGAGATAGAGATCTGAAGATAGGAGTAGCCTTTAAAAGAGCATTACTGTTCTTTTGTACAGAAAAAGGTTCATCTGTTCAGCCTACTGCAAAGCCCATTTGCTTGCATTCTTCCTGTACAGCACAAAGGCAGCATTAACGGAAATGATAAATAGTTTGATGAGCAGGCCAGGTGGCATAGCAATGGCTTGCAAGACTGCTGAGCTGGAGACACAGGTTTTAAAACAAACTTGGGGCTCTTGCTTCCTGGACTGGTTGAAGTTGAACATGTCTAGGAGGTAATGTGATTGATCTCTTTGGAGGAAGATGCCAGCTGGAGAGCTCACAAACTGCTCCTTCAGGATTCTCCTTAAAGATGAATTGATGGCAGCTTCTGAAAAGAGTTACTCACACCGCATTCTTCCCAGCCATTCAGAGGTAAGACTCTATCACAGTGGCTGCTTAAAGAACGGATTGAGAGTTTAAAGGGAGAGGAAAAAGGTGTCCCTGGTGAAAGAAACTGCAGGAAGTACATTCCCAAAATACAGCAACTATTTTTGTACTGTTGAAAACTAGATTTGTTTAGGAGCCTGTCCACGCTATTATTATTATTATTTATTATTTACACTGGATTTCTGTAATACTAATAAAATAAGAGGTTGCATTTCATCTGAGGGCTATATTTTATTTTATATTATAAATCAACTGTATTGAAAGTATTTCAGGCTAAACTAGACAGATAGTTCCTAATATGGTGAAACTAAGGATTTGTTTTGTCCTTAGTTTCACTATCCGTGTAGTTCTCATGTGATGTTTCTCCATTCTTTGGAGGCACTGGTACTTCCTTTTCTGATTAGCTACACAACCTGCATACCTGCCCTTTTGAAACTTTCTGTTGCTTATCCAGAAACCTTTTTTTTTTTTCAGTGTGTGATAGCTCACTACTTTTATCCTGAATAACCAAATTGTCTATTTCATTTAATGGACAACAGAACTGAAGAATAGTTTTGGATTAACGGTAGCTCAAAAAGTTACAGCTAATGTATAATACTCCACTCTTGTTTGACCTAGGACTACTTTGGTTCCTAGCCATACTCAGAGAGTAAAAGTGGAATCCCAGAGATGACTGAACACTGTAGGAAGAAGTAGTCATCTCAGGAGTCTTAATCATCCAAAAGAACCATATCGTCATGAGGGGAAAAAAAAAGTAATACAAAAATTGTGGAAAATGCAGAAGAAATTTTGGCAACATCTGAAAAAGAAAGCAGACAAAGAATTTGTCTGGCATTGCCTGATGTATTCAGGACTATATGCTAAATAGACTAAATAAACTAGAGCTCCAGTTGTTACTGAAAGACATTAACTCTACTGAAGAAATTTGTAAATGTATGATGTATTATAGCTCTTGAAAATTGAGCTGGAAACACAGAGTATTACTATAAGGACAGTGGCAGAATTTATTCGTATCATATATAGGTTGCCCATTTATTTCTGAAGCATGTATTATTTTGATATTATCGATAGCACCAGTTCTAACATTTTTCTGGATTTCTGGGTGCAGAGGGGAAAAGGAGAAGATAAGTGACAGTCAGGAGTTAGTCAACATTTTGATCCAGGTGTTGTTTTTCACATGCAGGACCTTGTTCTTTTATGTTATCATAGAATCATAGAATATCCTGAGTTGGAAGGGACCCTTAAGGATCATCAAGTCCAACTCTTGACACCGCACAGGTCTACCCAAAAGTTCAGACCATGTGACTAAGTGCACAGTCCAATCTCTTCTTAAATTCAGACAGGCTCGGTGCAGTGACCACTTCCCTGGGGAGCCTGTTCCAGTGTGCAACCACCCTCTCTGTGAAGAACCCAGTATCTTTTCAGTACTTCTGCTTTCCTTTAGTAATGAATAATTTCCCTCTGCTTAATATCTAACCTAGAAAAGAAGGGGAAAACATGAATTTCAGAATGGTTAGAAAGCACTGCAGGCAAAGCAATTTAAAGTCAGGGGTTTCACTTAATTGCTATTAAAAACAAACTTTTAAACAAGGATTTTGCTACAGAAATAAAGGATGCAATTATGTGTAATACCTATATTTCCACTCCTTAGGCCAAAAGAAAATTGTGAATTTTCACCACTACTTACACAAAGTCCATCAATGTTTAACCTGGGAGGGTTGTTTTGTGGAACAGTTTCCTGCTGCTTTGTGTATAATGTCTTTTTCTGTCATCCTGGGCCACAGTCCCTCAGGGATGTTCTGGCACAGCATGCCCAAGGCCATGGTCTTCCTTCCCCTCAGCTGGGCTGCCCTATGACACAGAACTGTCTCTCTGTAGGAGTGGGTCTCCAGCCCTGAATGGCTGCTATTTTGTTTCTCTGATCCCTTTGAGCCATGCTGCCTTTTTTGACACCTGGTGGGATTTCTCTGCTGGAGCTGGTTGTGACCACCACTGGCCCATGGTGGGCCACACTGGGCCCTGCTGTAATTTGTACCTTGTATGAACAGTAATATCCAACATATTTCAACTCCGGTCCCTTCACCCAAGCATAATGGAGAAGAAAAGGTAAAGAGAATGCATGTTTTTGTTTTTCTTATTAATTCTGCCATTTTCACTGAGGGAATTCAGGGCAGCTTTTCCAGGAAAAAAAAAAAATAGACCTTGCCTGTTTTCCTTCTAAGCTTTATATACTAGATGCAATATAGAAGGAAACTTACAGCCATTGAATTATATTCGCAAGAGCCTGCTTTTGAAGTCAGAGCCACACCTGCAAAATGTTTAGCTAGTCTCATTTCCCAGCACTGCTTGAGTGAGGACATGCTGCTTCTCAGCACTTCACCCATCAGAGTTCTTACCTAGAAATAAAAGCACCAGACACGGGTATGTTCATCATGATGTCGATTTTGTTCTGTGAGGCATTCCTTTGCAGTGAGTGGCAGCGGTCATGGCACAGTGTCACTATCACTGTGTCTGTCCCACCATGTGCTGCGTGCAGGGGGCCTGCAGTGAAGGCCACTGCCCTGTCTTGCCCAAGGGTTTTGCTTTTTGACAACATGCTCAAGGGAGCCTCACAAGCTGGAGCTGTTGAATTTGTGCCAGCATGGATTTGTTGATTAAAGTGTGGAGAAGGATGAACAAATACTCCTTGTAGCAGATGGCCCAGTGAACTACCAAAGTTGGTAGACTGGAATATGTTTTGTGCCCGACCTAATTAATCTGAACTTAATAAATATTACTGGTGGCAAGAATTGCAATGAAAAATGTATGTCAAAGTCCAAAGAATGGTAGAATGTGTTACCTGTAACTATTACTAGAATTAAGTATGCTTAAAAGCTGTAAGCAAGAATACTATGTCCCAAACTTCCTTTATCTTTAAAATATGCTTTGAGAAAGTCTAATGGTTTCAATTTGTGTCCTGACAGTTATGAAGAAATAAATACTTAATTCATTTGTTTTCATGCACCCCTGTTCTGCTCCAGCACTGAGGTCTAAGTGAAGTACATAGGTGTGCATTTGCAGGTTTTCTTCCCCCCATTCTGATGTTCACATTTATCTGGTAGTTTCTGCTACTTCTGTACTGCTTTCCCAATGTAGTGCTTTGTTTATTGCTCATCACTTCTCTCTCAGATACATGGGTAATCTACGAAGCAGATACATTAGAATGCTCTCCTTGAGTGTATTTAATTTCTTTGGTAAATCTGTAGTCATGTGTTTTAAATTTTGATGGGATTTTTTTCTTCCTCTGGGGAAGCCTGATCATGGCAAGACCTATGAAAAGGAGGACTTATTTTATTCTTGAACTGTCCAGTTAGGGTCTTGAGGAGAACACGAAGTGGTGTGCTCTTGGCTCTTCATCATGGGTAATGCTCTGAAATACAACAAAGGTAGTTTGGAAGAAACTATTTGAAGTGTTGACTCTCACCTGCAGCAGTCTCTGTCAGCCATACAGTATATGTTAAATTCACAGGAATATTGTAAGCTCCTGTAAGCCGTAAAAAAAATTCTTACCATTCTGTAAGAAACCTTGGGCCTTACAGTAAAAGACCAAAGTTCTAAAAGGTAGCAATTGCATTGGTGCAAGAAATGGGGAAAATCAAGGGATCTGTCAATTTAGAATGTCCTACTTTTGTTTGTTAAAATTTTGGAACCTATGGGCTTACAACAGAGAAAACTAGATACCCTTTCCCCTTCTTTCTCTCCCATTTTAACTTTTCTTGACAATCTTAACTGTTTCTCCTGTCTTCAACTCGAGCAAAATAACACCTTCAAGTACAAGTAAGACATACAAGTTAGGCATTTTGCCCTTCTAAATAAACAATACTCCAAAGGAACAGTTTGCAGTCAAGAAAGAACAATCAGATTTCCTTTTAAATGTTGGTGTATGAAAAACACTGCATTTGCTACTTGTATAGAAAACTTAAACTTAATGAATCACTTCAGTAACTTATACAATTTCATAGTTGTTTCCATAAACATAAGTTTTGTTCTGGAGTTTTTCTGATTCCAGATAACTGCATCATGGAATAAAGCTCCTTTTTTTTTTTTTTTTTTTTTTTTTTTTTACATAAAAAAAAACACTATTTAAAGCTACTTTTCAACAGCAACTTCTTTGCTGTTGAAAAGAGATTCAGTATAGAAATACGAGAACAAGGACTAAAGCCCAGGTGTTTCCTCTCTAAGATAGTTGCCGTAACCATCATAATAACAAGTGTCTGTTTGTCTTTCAGTAAGCAACTCCAGCTGCAGATTTTGATAACAGTGCACTTAAGAGTAGTCTACAATACTTTATTTATTCCTGGCCTCCTGAATGAAGTAAAATTTGATTCATTTGGGGAAAACAAACAACAACAACAACAAAAAACACCACACATACACACAAAAAAAGACAAATGTATTTAAGATTGCAGAGATCCTGAGGAAAAAATTCATCATGCTGTTATCCAACAACTGTGTGGTTGAGATGCAGTTTGAAGTTTTCCTCATTTTGGACAGCTGCATATTTTATAATCACTGCTTCAATTTAAGACTCAAGCAGTGATGCACTTCTGAATCTCCTATCTTCAATCACTCTTAGCATATTTTGGCAACTAATATTTATTTTCAGATATTTTTCACTTTTTCTGTACATTCCATAGATCTTATTTTTTGAGGGAAAACAGTATAGAAAATGGAACAATCCAGTTTCTTTATTTTTCTTAGTCTCAAGGAACTGGGAAAGGCTTGGGGACAATCCTAAGTGTTTTTGTTGGCATGTTATTGTCTTTAGTATTAATAAGGACAGTGGCATATGCTAGATTTTGTTTGTCAAAGTTTTACTTTCAAACAGTTGTTCTAGGTCATCATAAAATGAAGGTAATTTGTTATAGATGGATAAACTTTTCAGCTAAAGAAAAAAACACCTCCTCAAGGTGGCTTTTAAGTGTATTTATTCAAGGTCATTTAGAAATCAAGTATTAAACCCAAATAAGCTTCCATTAAATACATTAATTCATTTTCTGTAATACCATTATGACGTTTGAGGTAAATATGGCAAGTTTTTTTTATTTGAATTATAGTTACTAAAAGTACTATTTTCACAACCGTGTGGGCTCATAACTGCCATTTTCTCAGAGGTCACATACATTCTAGCTATTACTTCTTTTTGTCTTAGCAAGCATGTACCAGTTCTAGTCGTGATAAAGTACTTCAGTTTCCATATCTGTTCTGCCCTCAGGATCTCTACTAGAGATAGCCAATAAGAAAATTCTGTGATTTTTTTGTTGTTGGATTTTATTTCATTTTCAAAGCAGGACAAACAAAATAAAGGAAAGCCAGACAAATCTAAAATTAGACATACCAAATATAACGCAATATGAGTCAAAATTATTTTTGTTACAAATTTTCCAGTTGGCTTTTTGTAGCAAACAATTAAAATAATCTGGAACATATGGAATTATTTTTTTATCCCTTCTTGAGCGAAAACATTTTGCTCTAACCTTAAAATTTTGACATACTGTTTTGTAGAAAAACCACTATTGTTATTTCACATCATAACTTTATAAGAAAGATAATCAGCACATACTGTCTTACTGGATTTATTTTTTCACAATATTTGAAGTAATGAAGATCATATAGAAGTGTTTCATAGAAGATGGAAATTTGAAAGATAATTTAGCTATCAGTAACAGTTGTCTCAGTTTGAACAATGTGTGTGTGTGTGTGTGTTAGGAGTGTTACCAAAAAATGTGATGAATATGAGATATTGTATCCATCACACAGACTTGTGAGTGAAGAAAAAAATATTAAATTGACTGCACAGCAAAATTGTCCTCAGGGAATTACTACCCATCTATCCCAGAGCTATGCTAGTACTTTGTTGCACTAGGAGCTGCTCTTTCTGCCCCATCACAAACCCCTCAAACAAGAACGCATTTGGATAGACTGCTTAAAATTTTGTATGGATTCAGAATGTTCTACAGCCTTCCTCACTCTGCCTTTGAACCTGAGACATCTACTGGATTCTTCTGCTGTATCTCCACACCTGCAATCTTAGTTTAGAAAGGTTTTGTATAGTAAGCTATAATTTCTGTTTCTGTTAATTTCAGCATTGAGAAGTAATGTGGATCTTTTGCAGGGTCAAAAAAAGGAGGGATGATTAAACAGAGGTGACTGACATTATCTTCATTATCTTATCATTCTCTACTGGTCTGATTCTGCTGGAAATGATTAAAGCTGTGATTTTTACAATCTAAAAGTATCATAACAAAATATCACAGAAGTATTTTGTTGTTAAAACCTCTCAATGTTATGTTGTTAAACAAACACTATATGTTGGAAAAAGACTATATACAAAACAGAAGTAAATCTTCTGTATAGAAGAGGTTATAAAAATTTCTTTTAATACTTCCAAGTTACATTACATATTTTCCTGAAATCAAGACAGTTGATGTCTTGACATCAACTTTGACATCCAGTCATAACCAGGGAGAATATGTAGAGATAAAATACTATATTTATATTTTTATGCAATGTGCTTATGATAAGTAAATAATAATGAGAAATTAATATTTTTGATGAAGTGAGCTATTTCAAATTTTACAAACACTTAATTTAGGCCATGGCCCTTCTGTGAATTAAGTCCTAAGCAGAGATGCAATATTTTGGCAGTTCAGTCTATTATATGTGTTCAGGAAATGTAACGGTGAACAGTAAGCCTTGTTACTGCCAGTATATATAGCATCCTCTAATGCAAGAAGGAAGTTAGCACAGCACAATACATCTGTTTTGCTAGTGTTAAAATAAACTGCTGCTTTGTAGGAGACAGTCTTTACCCTGTCATTCTAAGACAGTTCAACAACTTAATATGCACTGTTGGTCACAGACCAGTCAATGATATGTACACAACACCATGCGCTGTTGTGCTGCTATGAACAGCAATATTTTTGGAAAAATGTTTCTGCATCTACTTCCATTGTAAAAGTTAAGTAATTCAAAATAGGATTGTGAAGTATTGAAGAGGAATGCAATGACATATGTCATTTAGTCATTGTCTTTTCTGCTGTGTATGTATTTTGTTACCTGTATAAACAAAACAGAAAAATTCAGTTAGTACTATCATACAGATTATCCAAGAATGTTCTACAATGCTGAAGTGATCCACAATTTAGTATGTGAATCTAATAGATTAGTTAGGAGACTGCCTACTCAGATTACAAATTCTTAGTCTGAGATATCACTTTAACTGAAGTAAAATAATTATATACATTCTTTGAAGAGGAATATCATAATTCCATGAAGGAAGATTTGTCTTTTGTAATGTAATCCTAACTGAGGCTGCTTACTGTCTGTTAATATTAAGGCAGAAGAAAGATGTGTGATAAGAAAGTACTAAGAGTACAGAGACTTTTTTTTTTTTTTAATACTTTTCTGTGTATCAGTGGCAGCATACTGAGAAGGGAGAGAAAATCAGAAAATTTCAAATGTTTGTGGTAAGTTGTCCTGCTAGAAAATCAGGTTCTTGTTTTGATAATTTTCTTTTCCTTTGACTCCTCTATTTTCTTTAAGGCCTTATTCGATTACAAGAGCTCATCAAGGCTCCGTCACGGTACAACCTGAGACTAAAAATCCGTCAGTTACCAGCTGACACGAAAGATGCAAAGCCATTGCTAAAGGAGATGAAAAGAGGCAAGGAATTCCATGTAATCTTTGACTGCAGCCATGAAATGGCAGCAGGCATCTTAAAACAGGTAATCCTCATTTTGCTTTAGATAGCCTAATCTTCATCCCTAATACATAAAAATAATATCTAGTCTTAATGGCATTTAACAAGCAGTAAAAGTGCATGTTAGTTTTACTGAGGCCTAGCTGAAAGTCAGCCAAGGCTTTCAGAGATAATTTTATTGGTGACTCTAATGGTAGCTGCTTTCATTATATATATATATATATATATTTTTTTTTTTTTTCCTTTTAAAGATACAGATTGATTGTTCCATGTGTGGGGGAAAGGTATTTTACAATGCATTTCACAGAGGAAAGACACATCAGAAGATGTGTCAGTGCTACAACTATGAAGAGTTGGGGAATTGATTAAAACCATTTTATTAATTGGTTTTAAATGCTTGTTTAGAGGTTTTTTTTTTTTTTGTAAAATGGCTTTTTTTTTTTTTTTTTTTTTTTTTCAGTTGAAGCTTCTAACTTGTGGGCATCAGGTAGTGATATTTGTATAGTATATTACCAAATGAACACATTGTGATCCACTGAAAGGATAAAACTAACAGATATTTTTAGAACCATATTCTTCTACATTACTATAAGGACTGTAAAGAATCTGAATACATTTGGATAGGTGCTTTCAAGTGTTAGCTGTGTTGCATAGTGTTAGCTGTGTTGCATTCAAGTAAGATGAGTAAGCAAGATATAGCAGAATACCAAATACTTACAGTCTTTATATTGCAGAATCAGAATCCAGTGGTGTCTTCCAAGGAAAGGTGGCGATACAGTGGTGTACGAAGGATGTAGCTCATAAAAAAAGCTTACTGTAACCCTGAAGTGTGCGAAAATGCATGCCTTTGTGTATCTCCTTTAGCTTTGTGAGTGAGTTCCAAAGACTGGAAATTCCTCAGATGCTGTTTTTCTTCCAACGCCCCCCCCCCCCCTTTTTTTAATATATATTTCTTAATTGAGTTATAACTTGCAGTAATGACAAGAAAAATACCTAAAACAAAATAATATTGTACATTTCTAATGCACAGCTTTTAGTGACTTTAATATTGTTTATATTGTGTTTGCTATCATACTGAATAATTTAGTTTGGAAAACCAAGTAAATACTAAATAAAACCTCTAAGATTTGAAAAAAAATAAATTCATTTAAAGGTACTTCAGGGTACTGTTTTGGGTACAATTAAACATACATGCATACTATCATTTGTTACTTTATTATGCATTGATTAAAATACTCCTATTAATTCCTAGTCGCCACATCTGCTGGTGGTTTTTGCTCTTCACTTAACATAAGCCAGCCTAATTAATTCGTTTCATCCAAATAATTAAATGTATGTTTAATTATTTTAACATCTTAAAAATGCAGATGGTAAATATTTATTAAAGGCATTACAAAGCTCCAATACTAAAAATAACTCCATCAATGTATGTTATTTATACTGCACCTAGTCCTTTTCAGGTGAAAAGAGATTTTTCTTTCAAAAAATAAAACATTGTTATAAAAACTTTCCTATTTTTTATAGGAGAAGAAAATAAAAATGAGGAAGAAAATAAAATGCATTCTGTAATTAATCATGTCCCAAGACTCAACAATGAACATTAAATTTCTTTAAATCAAATTATAAGCTGTTTTTATCAAGCCTCTCCTTTCACCCTAAAGGTTATAGAAAGAAGTTAAATGAACAATTCTTTCATGAGTGTTTAGATCTTTTTACAATTTCTGTAATCTTTTTCTGTAATCTGTAATCTAATTTTCCATCCAGCACCAATATTGCAATGTTTTAAGTATGTCTAAAATTGGTAATTCTGGAACTGAGTATGAGCTCCTGCTATCAAAATTGACAAAAAGTATGTTAAGACAATTTGTTATTTAGAGATATAATTCCAAAAGCACCGTGTATGGTTGCTTACTAGAAATGTTAATATATAAAAAAGGTCTTTATTTATATAAAGATTCATTTGAAAACCATGAATTAAGCAAATTTTGTGGGAGAAATGGAAGGAAGAACTTGGGGAGACATGACAAGGGATTTAATTTTGGGAGGGATTGGAAGGATTAAGAGTGAAGTTGGCTGGAATAAAAACAGGTTGGAAATATAGAAAAAAAAACCAACAACACAGTACTTTGAGAGGCCAGTGAAAAGAAAATTACTGTTTTTTGGCCAAAAATACATTATGGAATGGAAAAGAAATTCCCGCCATTCAGACCACATAATTAAATCAAGGCAAATCTCAGGGGTAACTGCATCTCTGGGGAAACAGGGAAGGAAGACAATATTTAAATAGTTAGTGGAAGCACTGGAATAATGAAGGCAGAGCATTGACAATGTTTTCAAGACAAAAAAGGATTGATGTCTTTTGAAAAGTGAGGAAAGTGAGAGAAAAAATGTGGAAAGGAGACTATACCAGAACATAGAATAATGAATATTCTCGTGGAGAGATTATTTGGAGAATGAAAGTCCCCTTATAAGCAGATAAGGTACAGAAGTTGCTACGTATTCTGCTAGTGAAACTTTGAATCAGGAGTATTTTCTTTCATGGCTGGAATAATGTACATCTAAAGCATAAGCTTGGGTTCTTGCTTTAAATGTACAAGTGTTTTAAATATAGGAAAAAGATACCTTAGCTTGAATTTTTTTTTTTTTTTTTTTAAAGCTAGCTGTGTTTGGTGTTATATGGCTTCTAATGAAGTTGTGATATTTCTCATGAGATAATGGTTTTCCTGTGTTAAGCAGAATTTAAATTGCTGTTGGTAGACTATACTACAGTTCTATATACAGGTAAAGACATCCTTTGGCAAAAACTGTAACAACACTTTTCCAATCTTGTCAAAGATAAAAAAAATTCTGATCTGCAGCTGTCTTTTCAAATTTGTTTTAGCTTTTCACTTTTATTTGGAAAAGAACATACAAACTAGTCATTTTCTCAGACAATGTTGCAAGTAAAAAAGCTCTCAATGCCTTCAAAACCAATAATTCTTTTGTATACAGATTCTGCTATTGTGACAATTGTATAATTACTGCCATCAGTGCATTTGAGGAGGTATAACTGGTAGAAACTTGGCAAAGAATTCTGTTTGTAATTCTGCGGAGGGAAGAGAATATTCCTTATTTGTTTGTGTGTATATATATATATATATATATATATATATATATTACAGTGCTAAAATTAAGTAAAAATTACTATAGGTAATTAAATGCTTTCATAAATCATACTAGACTATTGTTGCTTTTGAGCAGAATAAGAAGATATTGTTTACCTGTGTCTGCTTTTTGGGTGAAACTGTCTGTAATGAATAGTGATGAGACATCCCTAGCTCATTACTTTAAAAGCATATCTACAAATATTTATTCTTATACTGTTAACAAAAAAGTATGAAGTTTTAAAACACACAGAGGATCAGTAACTATTTGATAATGCAAAGTTAGAAAGACAAATGAAGTTGCTATGTATTCTGCTAGTGAAACTTTGAATCAGGAGTATTTTCTTTCATGGTTGGAAAAATGTACATCTAAAGCGTAAGCATGGGTCCTTGTTTTAAATGCACAATATTGTTCATCAAAATAGAAAAACATATCCTATAAGGTTATTCTTTTCAAGGGGAGGGTTCAATAATGAATGAAAATATTATCAACTCAAAATTTGTGTGGCAACTTAATGCACCCATTAGTATGTAAAACTATAAGCCTTTTTCACATTTACTGCACTAAACAGTCTAATAATATTCTTTCTATCAGAAGATCTGCTTCATAAATTCCTTTAATAGTCAGTAATCTGCTCTAGCTGCTAGGAAATGACTTGCTTGACCTAATTTTAGTACAATTCCAACCCTGTAGTCTGATCCCAGTAGTGTTCTTCTGCAGCTTTTCATTTACCATGTAAGTGTGATAAAAATGGATTGTGTGTCCTCAGAAACATTAATCTTTTGTTTATTTTTTTAAGGCTTTAGCTATGGGAATGATGACAGAATACTATCACTATATCTTTACCACACTGGTAAGTGGCTTATAAAAACATATGGTGACATCTAACAAAGATGTCACTTTCCTTAATTATATTACCTTACAAAGTGAAAAAAAAGTCTCTCTGGATTGGAGTGTAAGTACATGATGTTTTCTCTGTTGAGTTTTCTTACTTTCAATGAAAACTCATCAGAATGGTATAATTATTGTTCAACAGCATGCCTGGCAAACTGACAGACCTGAGAAAATGACTGACTGTAGTATTACAGTTTAAAAATTTCACAAAATAATTTGTGAAGCTCATTAGAACTGTAAAGACAAAATACCCTTGCAAGTCTCTCTCTTACTTTAGAAGGTTAAATTGTGCTATCACCTATGGATTCAGGGTTGCATGAAATGAAACTTCCCTCATTAATCCTAGGTTTCCTGTCTTTTGCTGTTGGTGAAAATTGCTTCTTTGAGTGGTATGTTGTCCATACATACCATGCATTTAATTTTTATTCTTAAAGCTATATTTAAAAAACAGGGTTTCTGTCATTTTTATATCCTTATTGGAACATTAGCTGTTTTAGAAGGGACAGGGATTATATGCATTTGGAATTATCAAAGAATACTTTAAAGCATGCAGACAGATTATAGATTTTGATTTTCCAATGTATCTTTGGAACATGCATCACAAATTAGTTGTTTTGATATATTAATTGCTTCTTACCTTACATGTTGAAAGTCCTGTCAAATAAATTTTCAAGTCACAGTGTTTACAGCAGTCTTCTGCATGCTCTCCTATGATTGATTCAGGATCTAATGCTGTAGCTCATTATGTGCCAACCTGTGTGTTTCTGTAATATATGGATATAATATTGTTTTGTACATTTATTATATTCCAGTGTAAACATGAATGTGTTTGGAATAAATAATTACACCTGGGGTTGTGAGTTTTTTTCACAGCAAAAATAGAGAGCTTTTAAAGGCAAAGATGTAACATAGTTAAAGTTATTGTCGGTCTTTCCTTCACAATAGAATATTTTGTTTCTTTAGAAAGAGGACATGAGTTAGGTTATTTGTAAATGTATAACTCAAAAGCATTTTAGCACCTGTAGCACCTTAGGTGTCATGGAAAATGTTATTATAATTACTAGCTATAATTGAAAATGGTTAGAGACTGCTTGATTTTGGGGAGGCTCAGTGTCAACAATGAATAATGAATTATACTCTGTTTTTTCGTAGTACATATTATATTTTCTTCAGTTCTAGTTAGTAAGTAAATGGATTCAGACAAGTACTACACCTAATGCTACCATTTAATGGAAATGTAAACTGTATTATACAGCCAACAAGAAAAAAATAAATATAAATTAAAAACAAAGTTTAAATGATTTTGAGAATGTCTGTGTTCAATGAAACTAAAAATATGTTACGGAACAGTAGTGTCTGTGATTATGTCATCTCATTATATCACTTCAAAATTTTACTTAAAAGGAAACAAAAAATAAGAAGTAAACCAAATGAAAATTTGTTTGGGTTCAGCTAAGAGTTGTCATGACTGTTTTGTTAATCATTTTTTTTTTTTAATTTTATTTAATTTATTTTTTTATCTAATTAAAACTTGATCTTTTACCTAAATTTCCCATTGTCTACTTTATTTCTAAGGATTCTATCAAAGAACTGGAATAATCATGAGTTTACTTGCTTGATCCAAAATTTGATTTTCTTCTTTTTCTTCATTTATGTTTGCCTCTGTGTGTGCTGAAGGGAGGTAAATATACATACGTGTACATACATATATATTAAAATTACATCAATTGGCAAAGGTTATGCTTGTAGAGAGAAATTACTAATCAAAGATATGTCTGTTTGGAAGTATGATTGATAAATGTGAAGAATACTTTTGGTTAAATGTAAACAATAATCAAAAACTGCAAGAAGTGTGAAGGCCGTGTACATTCTCCCCATCCCCCACTCTTATTTTAGTGGTTAAAGGTCAACATATTAAAGTTTCATATGGACTGAAAATAAAAGGAGACTGTTCTCTTTATTTTTATCATTTAAAGTATGTTTTGGTAAGCCAAAGAAGAAATGATTAATAATAATATTTGTAGCAATTATTAATAAAATTTATGCCTACTGGAACATTTCTGACTAATAGGAGATATAGTTCTGCAACTGAACTTACCCTAAACAGGCTTTTTTTTTTTTTTTTTCCTCAGGACCTGTTTGCCTTGGATGTGGAGCCCTATCGGTATAGTGGTGTTAACATGACAGGATTCAGAATTCTAAACACGGAAAATAGCCAGGTGTCATCTATCATTGAAAAGTGGTCTATGGAGAGATTGCAAGCACCTCCTAAACCTGATTCAGGTTTGCTGGATGGATTTATGACGGTATGAATATCACTGTTTAGTGTTCCTGTCAAAGGAAAAACTTCATTTCTGTGACTAAAATTGTTTAGAGGCATGAGGCCAAATATTACTTTAATCTTTATTCAAACAGTTGCTGGGGTGTTTGTTTTAATATTCTGTAGACTGAAAACATAGCATATTAACTTTATTAAAAAATCACACATACCATATTTTTCTAAATGATAATACCACATTGTAAATGTATTAATCCAGTCTGTATTTCCCTTCTTGGCAAAAGTAGTGTGGCATCATGTCAAACCCCAACAAAAATCAAGCTAAATCACAATGTCTCCTCAATATTTTCTTATTTTATTCATTTAGGTATCTCTTTCATAAAGATGTTTACTTTTTTAGTAAATGAAATTTTTATTATTTCCCTTCTGCATAATCCTTTTTTATTTATTTACTTTTTTAAAATGAAAAGTATAAAGAATTTAATCTTTCTAGTTTCTGCACAATGTCCAGTTTCTGCACATTAATGTAAATAGTATGATATATATATATATTTTTTCCCTTCCATTGCCATTATTCTGGTCTCTTTAGTTACTGAAAATCAAAATCACCTTCATCCAAATAAACTTTCATTGCTGGGTTTTAAGTGGCTTTCTGTTCATTAGTTAAAATTAAATCTAATATTATAGTGGTAAGGAAGGATTTATTTGAAAACATATCCTGCATTCGGACCAATTTAATTTTCAGATTTATTAGAAGTTATTGCAATGTATTTATTTAATTTTCCACTTTGTCTGGATCGGGGGTGATGTGTAACACCTTTGCTGACAGAGTTCTACTGCTCTTTAGATTTTTAGAAGCCTTTTCAGATTCAAATATTTCATATTTGAAAAAATGCTAGGCTCTGTTCCTTGAAGATTGATGTCAGATTTATATAACAGTTGTTTAGATTGTGTTAGATGAGTCATGTAACATAAGTAATCTTGTGAATGTTTTTTTCTGTTGATAACATATAAAGATTTAATGGATATTGCTACTAAATTACACTTGATATGAGTTTTTAAAAGTTAATTTTTTTTTGTCTTTTTTTTTAGAAAGTTAACTTTTAAAACAAAAATATTTTATTTTGTTGTTATTAATAGTGTACTGAAAATGAAAATTGGAAACATTTTAAAAATTAAATTATGCAATAGTTTCGTTGTGTTGCACTTCTGAAGTATTGTATGATGGGATCTGTAAAGTTTCATTGTTAATTTCTCTAAATAATTTCAAATAAGCAAATGAACATGCCAATATTTTAGAAATGTTTGAAGAATATAGGTAGTTCATACAGAGCTGATGCTTTGAAGTCATTGCTTCATGCTTCCATTTTGCATTAACTCTTTAATTTGACTTTTACCCTTTTCAACATAAAAATTTTAGCAGTTCATCTCACTCACTGGAGTTGTATATTTTATGCTTTGATCACAGATGTAATTGACCTCAAACCTTTGGATGGTTTGAGTGCAAACAATAGTTGTATTACCATGGGGTCGTGGTCAAAAAAGTCACACAGCGATAGAGATTGGAATAGAGTTCTGTGGGCCAATCACATGTTTTTCATCTTGTGGTGCTCTAAAGAAAGTGTCACTCTCAGAAAAGATTCTGGTGTAAGGCAGAAGCTTATTATAGCTAGTGTACTGCATAAGACGATACGTTACAACATTACTTTCCCTCAGGACAGAAGAGGATAAATAAGCGCATGAAAAGCATACAGGATTATTTTCTGGAACCCTCTTTGTACTTCTAAATGGTTTCTGTAGTAACCACAAAAAACAAGTATTCACACAGAATGTTGTGAATATTTTAGGGGAATTGTTTATGGAGACGAAGCATCTAAATGCAGTTTGATTACCTGGGTTTTAGATACCTGAGAAATGCAGATAGCATTTAAAGGTTACTTAAAGGTCTAATAATCTTGATAAATTTTAGTACTTAAAGAGCTTTTATAATCTAGCTTTTAGATACAGAAAAGGCATACACAAGATGTAAGTTTTAAAATAAATGTCTATGGAAGACATAAAAGTAATTTATGTCATGACACTGTTGCACAAAGTTCTTCCTGTGCTCAGTAGAATAAAAAAAGTCATTTTATTAAACTATTGTCAATAGTTTTTAGGTTTGTCAAATTTGACTGACATTGCACTGTGGCTAATGTGTATTTAAAGTCAGAAATGCACTGAGGAATTAAAGTTGCTGCACTAATTGCTGCTGAGGAATACTGTATGTAAATGATATGGGCTGAAATAGGAAAGTTTTATTTTCAGAGGTTGATGACAGCTTATTCAGTAAAACGGTAGCAAAAACCTGCTGTTTTTTAATAGGTTAATTTAGCTTGATCCAACTAGCTAGATGCCATTTAACAAGATGTTTAAACACCTGAAACTCCAGTTTGCCAAATGAAAAACTAAGGTTTGTATTTCTCTGAGTAGAGACCTCAGGCAAATCTGATTAGTTTCCAGAGGTGTAAAACCAGGCAGTTTTGGATCACAAAGTTTATAAGCTCAGTTGGTTTGTATTGGTAAATACTCAGAATTTGGATTTGTTGTGTCAGAATATATACATATTTTCTTTACACAAGCTTCTTGTGATAAAAGGTTTGCTTGTTTATTCATAAGAATCAAATATGCATGGTTTCTAGTAAGGTCTCGGTGACTTTCACACAGTAGAACTGTGTGTATATGTTGATTTTAATATGATACATAGAAATCCTGCGGAAGGTTCAGTGATTTTCTATTATTGAAGTGGCTTTTATATCATGACTAAAATATTAATAGATGTCATTTATACTTTTGATAGTTCTTTCATATTTATTATTTGGTCCAATGAAAATCAAAGTGGTTCTTTCTTATCCTTTTGCTCTATTTTGCTATATGCTATATTTGTACCTCTATCATACATATAGCATAAATACATGTGCACATGTGGTTTAGCTTAGTAAGCCAGTTAAAAGATTATATTATTTTCTGTAATCTGTATTTTTTTTTTCTGAGTATCTCAGCGGTCTTGAATTTAAAAATGCTCTGATTATTGTTTTTGTATGGTCACAGAATCATATGATCAATGAGTTGAGTTGGAAGGGACCTTAAGGATCATTTGGTTCCAGCTCTCTGACTTGGACAGAGACACTTCCTACTCTTTGTCCTCTCAGACTTTACAAATGGGTTGATTTTTAGTGTGTTTATGTGGGTGTGTGCAAAAGTATGATGATAGATTAATGTATGTAGACTTGTGCTTCTGTAGTCTTGAAAGTATTTCAACACTGCAGATTGCAATTCAGAAGCAGAGAGGCTGAAACTAGTCTGAAACAGAGGGAATCTTTGACTTGGAATAAAAATATATTTTTTCTTCTAGAAAAATGAATTTATAGTGTAAGTCTAAAAAATAAGAATTAAATAAAAATATGTATTTTATGTAACTAGCTTTTATTTCATAAAAAGTTTTGGTTTTGCAAGGGTTCATTCTGATTTAGCCTGGAGAAAAAAATGAATTTTAGATTTTCCTGCAAGACAGAAAGAAAAAAATCTTAGTAATGATTACTGAGTAT
This sequence comes from Anas acuta, assembly GCF_963932015.1. Classification (NCBI taxonomy): domain Eukaryota; kingdom Metazoa; phylum Chordata; class Aves; order Anseriformes; family Anatidae; genus Anas; species Anas acuta. Next base: position 74,591,827 of record NC_088981.1, on the reverse strand, counting down.
TTTTGTTAAATTCTAACAGTGCTGTCATCTATGCTGTATTAATAAAAGAATATTCTGTAGAACAGAGGAATAATGCACAATTTTCAAGAAACTTTGCCTTGGTATACCTGACTCAACATCAAGTCAGTCCAAGTGGCATACACTGAGAAAGAAGAAACCAAACCAAACCAAATCAAAACCACAATAGAACAGCATAAACGCACTCCTGCATTTATATATGACAGTCATCATTCAGACCAAGCAAAGTAGAATGTGCATAGTGATAGAAGTTCAGAATTCTTCTACTGTACAGCTATTAATCTTCCACAGTGTTCTATGCCTCGAGTCAGAACTTAGCATTTATAATTAAGATGACCTAACAAGTTCAGCTTCTTCATTAACATAAAGTGTTCCGTACTAATTGCTTTTGCATATCATTCAATTTAGCTATCCGCTTTCATCTTATGTAGGAAGGAGTGTGCTTTTTTCTATTCAGATTATTAATTCCATGCTTTAATATTCACTTTAGTAGCTTTATGCGGCAGGTGCAGGAAAGCACTGTGGTACTTGAAGAATGCTATAGATCAGGTCAATATTAGGTTTCCTCAGAAAAATAATAGAAAAATTACAATTTGTAAAAGTTTTTCTCAGATAAAGAGAGTAGATCCCAGGAAGTTTTCTTTAAATACACAATTGAAAAAACATGCAATAATCGCTGTGAGAAATACATTTCTCACTTGTGAATGTATTGTAAATACATTTCTCTCTTTCTCAGTCACAAGTATATGCAGTGCATTCCCACCAAAAAGCTGTCTCAGACAGTCCTTCATGATACAGTAAAAATGCACAGGTGATAATTGCCTTTGAATTTTAAAAGGGAAGTGAAAGAGTGAATAATGTTGGATTTGTAAAAGCATAGGTAATTTCACCTGAATAGTTCTCCATATTTGCATGCCCGATACGTTTGTATATTCATATAGTCTTTGTTCATTTCCTCTGATTGTAAGAAAGCTTCCACTAAGTGGCCTCTCAACATCTAAGTCCCATGACTTTCCTGTGAAGTCTAGTTTATCAGAATGTTAATTTTAGCTTTGTGGTCAGGAATATTAGTTTAATATTCTGAGAAGTATTAATGAATTTAATCATAAGACAAAAAATTGTTAAATAAAAGAATGGCAGAAGGACATTAAGTGTGGATGCACAACAATAGTATATTTTCAGTTACATTAAATTAATATGGTTGAAAAATCCTGTAATGAATATGCCTATTGTTTAAAAAAAATGTTAAATGGTCAACTGTAATCAGGTGAAAGAGCCTGTAATCTGCGAGAGCCCTTTGGCCTACTTTTTGATAAACCATTATGAATCACGTTAACTAATTTGATTAAGTTAATTCAGTTGAAAAGTTTACTTTTTTTCCATTCTAGACAAGATTGGATGAAATTAATAGGGTGAGGAAAGGCTTAGGACCCATCTGAAACTGAAATTAAGAAAAGTAGTTCATTTTTTTTGCCATGATATAACCGAAGTCTACTCAAGTTTTTCATGAAAATGAGAAGTAGCTTTCATACCAGAGAATTGGACATGAATAATATGGATGGCATGAAAGACAAGAATGTATTGCTGCTATGAAAGACAAGAATATATTTCCCAGGTTCAATACCCTGCTCAAAAAACATTTTACACAAGGAAATTTTACACAATCTTTGTGTCTCTGATGCATTTTAATTGAAGTTAGGTGAGCAAAATACTACAACAATAAAGGGATAGATTAAATTTAAACCAAACAATATTAAAATAGAGCTTTTAGTTACTATCTCAAGAAGTCAGGGAGATGCAAAACTGGAAATGTACACTGTTAGTAATAGCAGTAGTTTGTATATCTGGTTCATGTTTTAATCTAATTTTGTTCTGGACCTCAGTTTCTTAAGTATTTGTGTATTAAGTATCTTAAGTATTCTACAAAATACTCTGCTTTCCTTTCTTCCCAAATGAAGCAAACATTTATGATGCCATCAAGGTCTTTCCTTCAGCACTCTTCTGAAGTTTAATTTACTTCATTTGACTCAATTCATCCCTAATGTCAGGATTTTCAATGACTGTACAAACTGATTTAAATATCTGCATTATTACACTAGATACAAATCCTTCACTGTGAAGAAGAAAGTTCTATTAAAATTCAATTTTGTTTTCCTTTTGGAAAATACACTTCTATTTTTAATCTCCGAGTAACCATAGATTAATTGCAAGTATGATATTTTCACTTGTTGAATTAGTGCTTTAATGAAGTTTAGGTGTTCATCTAGAGGCGTTAACAGAACTTGCAGCTGCTTTACTTCCTACTAATTCCTTAGAGTATGCTTTGATTTCTTTAGAATAACAAATTATTTCATACTTGTTTATATTTGTGATTTGAAATGGCGATCTTTTTGATTTAGTGTTATTTTAAGTTATTTTATGGAAGATGAAGAGGGCTTCCAATTTGTTGAATAACTTGTTAGAAATTAGTCATTTAATTCCGTTAACAGCAAGAGGATATTTATGAGACTGCAATTTCTTATCTCTACCTAACAACTGAGAAATAACAGTTACATTTGAGGTAGCTAGTTAAATAATACTTCAGTAACTGCTAGCAGGCACTGTGACTGGACAGAAGGATTTGATGAGAAAAGGGTGTTGTTAAGTTTCTGAGTCTGAAAAAATCCATAAAAATAATGAGAAATACTCATTACAGAAAAACAGCCTTGGATTTAGAGCTTCAAAGAGGATAGCTTGTTATGTAGACAGCTTTATAATTATCCCTTTAGCAAAAGGAATTTTCTGGATTTGCTGATGAGATGTGTTCAGTAAAACACTGTGGCAGCAAATGCGTACTTCAAAGAAAACACTAAACAATTACTTATTACTCCATTACAAGCTAGAAGTCTCCCTTAGGCACAGTTAACTTCATGAGTTTAGGGACTATGTGAGATTTTGTGCTGTCAGATGTTTTAGAAATATGTCAGCTATTTTGAGAATTAATTACATTATTAAATATTTGACTCCTGCACGTAGTCTTTCTTGCTATTTTAGGAGACAAGATCTATCAGAAACTTGCAATTCTGTCCTTGAAGAGAAGATATGCCCAAGTGTCATGTAGCATTTAGCAGAAATAAATTGCAGCTTCTCCCATATGGAAGGTTTAGAATCATAGAATATCCTAAGTAAGGAGGAAACCACAGGGATCATCAAGTCAGACTCTTGGGTCTGCACAGAACCACCCCAAAACCAGACCATGTATCTGAGAGTGTTGTCCAAACACTTGAACTCCAGCACAGCACTTCAGTGCCATGACCACTGTACTGGGGTGCCTGTTCAAGTGCCTGACCACCCTCTCAGTAGGTGAAGAACCTGTATTCAACCTGAACTGCCCCTGTTGCAGCCTCTTGCTGATTGCATAGGATTCATCCAGATGTGGTTTGAGGATGTGTGCAGTTATTTATAAACATAGTAACACTCATACAATGCTTGTATGTTAGAGCTCTCCTACTACATCTTTAGAAAGTAATAGAGGGAACTCTTAGCATAATAGCAAGTAGGGACATGGAAGAGCTTTTGCAACTCACAAAAATTCATGTGTAGTCTGTAAGACTAGCATGGAGTATTTTTTGAAATAGGAACTTAAATGCCTTTAGTTATGAAATGTGCAAGTATCTGCACTGTATGAAATTTAAAGTTTGGGGACTGTAACCCAGTATACCATAAACACCTGTGTCCAAGAAGATAATTGTCATAAGAGAAGCATTTTGAAATTCATTGTAATCATTTATTTCTGCACTATATTTATTGTAACTTTTCACAAAAAGTGAAACAAAATGCACTGTTACTTTTATTCTGTTTCTTTGCCGTTATGGTTAAAGAATGATGTTTTTAGGAGCAGCATAATGAAAGCTGGTAATCAGCAGACTTATTTGCAGGAATGAACAACTCTAGAAATCATTAGGTTACAGTTGTACAGGATGTGGAATGGTGGCAGTGGAGCCATGAGTTACTTCACAACAAAAGTCATTTAATTTGTGCAGTGAAGGGACCAGCAATTTAGCCCCATGTGCTCCCCAGCTTCACAGTGGCACTGCCTATTAGTTAGGGCTGGTATGTACTCAACAGTGAGGTTGAAAGATATGTTGTAGGTAATATCATGGCCCAATGGAAATCATTATGTGTTTAATTAGGCTAACCTTTAGTTTGCTACATTCATGCTTAGGTTAGATATGGTAATGCAAATACACTGAAGAGTTTTTTGTTGTTTTGTTTCTTTTTTTTGATGGTGAATTAAATAATATAAGTAATAATGGAGTGAAAAAGAGTGACAATTGTTTGTAAATATGTCTTTGGATATTCAGGTTTTTAATTTGGCCATAGTTTGGTAAGCTCTGACTGTCTCCATTCATTGTGAAAAACAAGAATGCGTTACTTTTTCTGTTACGATTCATATTTTCTAATTACTAGACTGGTTGACATAGCTGGTAGAAATAAACAAGCTTCTGGGCATACCATTCTCTCTGATGAAAAACATAGAAAGGCATGTGAGTGAATGTTTTCCTATTTCCAGATGTATATTGATTTGCCTAATAAAATGTATTACTTCTTCCTATAAATCAATTTTTGCTTATTTCCTTAAGATGCAACAGTTTCTAATTTTAGATGGGTTCATATAGTACATGTAGTCTTCACGGGGATTTTCATTCAGATACGATAAATGTTTACTGTTTTAAATTAATCTTGGGGTAAAATTTCCTGTCCAGAACACCAAGAACTCAATTTCAGTGCCTTTCCAGATGCTACAGGATATTTTTCCTGGCTTCCACCTGCCCTTCCAGAAGCGCACAGGTCTCCTATAAGTCCACAGTCATGTCTGCCCATCTTTTGTGTGTGTCTCAGGTACCCTTGAATATTTCAGATGGTGCTATATGCCTGTATTTAGGCAGCTTAATCAAGCTTCTAGCTAGAATTGTAGCAGTGAATATATTTTCCTCTTAAACAGACGTGGGAATACAGTGGCCACAAGTGCACAGACAAAGCCATTAAACAGCATGTAGGAATATTCAAGCATCAACCTGAATCTACATGTGAGTACCTTCACATCAGGCTGGAGACAAAATTAATATGCTTTCATTATTATATGTTTTCTTTGTGCACCTGAGGCCTCTGCAGCCCCAAGCTACACTCCGCATAGGAACTAGATGAAAAAATACTGTGCTAAACGCAACTATCATGGTGTAAAATGGAGATTTCACTTTTTATAGCCTTCATACTCCCATTTCCAAAGGCCCAAGAATATATATAGTACGTAAGCAACAGAGACAAGACTGTATCCTATTTCAAATAAATGAGGGGCCAGGTAATATCCTGGAAATAAATAATAATAAATTTTATATATATATATATATATATATATATGCATCTTAATGCTACAGAATTATTCGATCAAACCTAGTGGCTAAATGCTACTGGAAAAATATTATTTTGAGAAGAATATGATGTGCATGAGATTTCTCTCAATATTTATATAAAAAAAACTACTATTAGTTTCTATTTCTTCTTTGCAAATATTATACCTTAGTGATTTGATTGTTGTCAATATTACTTATGTAAAATATAACCTCTCCTCTCCCTCAAAGGTTTTATTTGACACATGGGTTCTTTACAGACTGTTTATACTTGCAATTATTGTGATTCTGCAGAGTGCAGATGTTATGTATAACAAAATTCATACACTGTTCTAATCTTAAATTACACCTGACAATTAATGCTAAGTAGTATAATATTAGACTGTTTTAATATTAGATTGTCTAATAATATTAGACTGTTTTGGATTTCTTAGTCTTATGTTTTGTTAAAATACTACAGGGCAATTATTCTGACATAATTCCATAGTTTGAATTATTTTGCAGTCATATTCCAAATAAAAAATAACTCTGTATCTGAAAGAATATTCTTGCTGAGAAGAAACATTTATTTATTGATCTTTAAACTGAAAAAAATCTTTTTATTACAATACTTGCAATTTTTGTCCTAGTCCATTGTCCTGCTCTGGACAGTGTGATTTCATGTTAACATGTGTGTTAGAAGTAGGATGTCCTTATGCAGGTAGTATCATAGTATCTAGAATTGAAAGCAGGGAACATCAAGTTAGCAGCTGGAGGACTTCTGGCAAATTATTTCATTAAGTTGTTAGACTAATTCGGAAGGTGATATCCGCAGACTTCCTGACTGGACTGTCCTGGACTCCTTGGGGAACCTGGCAAATCTATATATACTTTTTGACCAGTGGTTGTTGTACCAGTGGTACAAGTTTTCTAGTTTGCAGTGTAAAACTGCTTTTTACATACCAGGAATGTGTTGGCTTTTACTATTTTGTGGTCTATTGATTGATTGAGCTCCTGAAGTATTGGTAAGTGTAGAGACACGGGGAATTAATTTGGTGATATACATGGTGATATTTATAAACTTAAAAGTCGACTGTAGATACATATACCAATATGGTGTACATAAAATTACATAGGCTAATTTATTGTGATGCTGTTCTTTAAACATCTCATTCTCTGGACAACAGCAAGAATCCAAGGATTGCTTAAGAAAAAGAAAAACAGCAAATACACTTCAATACTTGTTCAACACATCAGACCTAGAGGTCTCTAACTAGTAAAAACATATTTTTCATGTAAATCTGTTTGTGTCTTATTCTAGTGGAGTAGTGCCCTCTGGGAAGACAAACTACGGGAGAAAAATATTGTTGATTAAGTACAAGCTATGAAGTAGGCCAAGGTTAGATAACAAAGGCTTCAACAGTCAGTAATGGGGATAACATTAAATCTTTTGAGTTCACTGGGCAGTTGAGGTACCATGCTGGGAAAGCATACACCGTAGTTGGAATTTCTTATGAGGGGGTGATTGCATATTATTATAAAAATAGTTATGCTAAATGCATGGAAATTTTATTCCAGAAAATTAAGGCCCCCTCTACCAGATAATGTCTCATTGGAGGAATGTAATGGTGGTGAAATAAAATCTGAAAACATTATTTTCCATTAAATAGTCCGTTGACTTTCCAGATAGTCATCGTTTCCACCACAATGTCTGTGGTCTTTTTTTTTTTTTTTTTTTTTTAAATCAAGCTCAAGCAGTTTTGATATGACTTGGGGAGGTAGTTCTTTGTTGTTGGTAAAAGGTTTGATTCGTTAAATTATTATGCTTTTCAATTCAGGTTTAATTACTAATCCCAACTGGGATTTCTCTAGTGTGCCTGAATACGTGTGTCATAATATATTAAATAGTTTTATTCAGTTTTACTGAATAAATATAAATGCCACCCTGTCTTCAGTTTGAATTTCAGTATCTTCTGGTATCCACGTGCATCTTTAAACATTTAATATTTACTGGATAATTCTGTTGTACTAGATAATTCTGGCTATATGGTTCTGCTCTTCAGTTCATATATATTTTTTTGGTGATTAATTATTAAGCTTTTCTAAAGGGAAACACTTTAATGTTCTTTTTGACACTTGGTAAAAATTATTAATGTTTATAATATACTGTGAGCAGGTATATTATTTCCAAAAATGAAGAAAAAAACCCCACTTTATTAAGAGTATCTTCTTGGTACTACTAACAGCAGCTGTCATTATTTTTCTCTCTACAATACTAAAATCCATACTTTTCTAGTAACTGTTATTCTGCAAGGAATTTCCATTCAGTTATTCAGCAAAGATGCTTGCAGGAAAGGACATAAATATTCTGTGTGTATCAAACAATATGGAAATGTAGGTGTTGTCCAGAGTGACTACAATAGATTGTCTCCAGACATTTGTACGCCATGCTAAACTTGATGCTGTTTTTTTTTTTTTTTTTAATAAAAGCTATCCATAAATCACTAACTGAAATTTTACATTAAAATCACAGTGATTTTCCCAGATTTACGATTAGGAAATTAGGATTAATAGTATATAGTTTTCAGATGTATGTGTAAGAAAGGAGGGTTTGTATATAGAGCATCAGAGAAAGTAAATTTCAAGACCAAATTGCAAGACAGGAATCCTTTTCTCAGATGTCTTAAAATCTGATGTGAGAAGTAATCTTCCTAAAAATTAAGCATTTACAAGTATTCTATATGCTAAACTCTAATGAAAAAAAAAAAAGTTACATGTATATATTGAATTCTGTAGAAAAAAAAATAAGAAGGGAAAGGGTGGTAAAGTAAAAAGGAATTTCAGAAATATAAGGTATATATCCTTTTGTGATCTAAACAGTTTCAGTTCTGGTACCTCAGTGTGCCAGGTACATTTCTTCTATTGCCTGCAGAGCTGTAAACTGGGCCAGTGAGAGCAAGAAGTAGCAGGTGCATAGTTGAGTTCCTTGCTAGAGCAAAATTACTGAGTAGCTTAGGACTATATTAAATAATAAGAAAAGCTATGATATGCATACATTTCTTTTCTTTTTCAGTGCTTTATTTGGGATGTGTTCCTATCTCAGGCTTGTAAACCTACTGAAATAATTACCACCTTTCATACCTCTGTTCCCCCCCCCACCCCCAGATGTTTTTTTGTGCCAATATTTAAATCTAGTTTTACACCATACCTACCAAATGATGTAATTTGGGTACTTGGAGTAAGTTTTTGAGCAGTGTCATCTGTACAGAATTAGTAATATCTGTTTTTCTATCTGATACTGTTAATTCAATGATTTTTTTAAACTCTAGAGGTAGTAGATATAAATTATTTTCACAAAGATATGTATTCAGTAGGCAATAGATCTGACTAGAAGTAAATCTTTAGTTACATCACTGCTGGCTTATGACCATACTCTTAGATTTTGTTTGTTGTGAAAGTTAGTGATTTTATTTTGAAAGAAATTGAAATAATTGGGTGATAAGTGATTGGTAGATACATTATTTATATGTTATTCTGATAAATATAAACAATGTGCAGAGAAATAAAATTATTTGTAATTAAATGGCCATAATGTACCAGTTGTTCATGGAACACTAATGGGTATTAATTAACCCATTAGTTTGGATCCAGGATGCAGAACTGAAAGATTTGTTTTCACAATGGCTTAATGAAACTTACAAGAAATCCCCAATTAAAAAAATAATTAGAATGATTTTCCATTTTAAGCTACTGTGTTTGAAAGGTGAGACTCTCTTTTGCGGGGTTACTTGTTTTCTCTTAGGCGTCATCATTGTTTATTGATTTTCTTTAATAAGGTGATGGTCAGGAAACTGAGATTATGTGTATTCTTCTTTTCTACATATTGGCATTTCAGAAAATGGCTAGGATACTGGTAGCTTTAAGTAACAAGTACTACATTGCATGAGCCTAGCTTCATGCTCTTAAAGGAATTAAACATGAAAACACACTGATACTGCAAATATAGTATTCCTCCTTGGAGAGCTGAATTTCAGCATGTGTTGCAATTAAATGCTTACATTACTAATAATTGCTTTGGTTTTTCTTCAGATTCCTATTCTCTGCAGAGAAGTGGGATTTTTTTTGTTTTGTTTTGTTTTTTGAAAAAAAAAAAAAAAAAAAAGCAGATGTTTCTAATGAGGTAAAGAGAAGATTAATGAATAAACCAGACTGAGAATCTGTTTTACGCTTTTTTCTGCTGGTAGATTGGCCACTAGAAGTGATAGAATTCTGTTGCAGGCATTTCCTGAAGTGCTGTTGCCTTCTCAGCAATATTGCTTTGACTGCCACAGTAAACATTTCCATGGCTAATAATAGACCCAGACCTGGAGATGGCCTGAGTTTTCACCAGAACTACCACTTATTGAAAGTTTCTAATGCCTCAAGTTATCCCCTTTCATCCGAAAATTCTATATCTATTTAATAATAACAGTTAGGATGATAATAATAATAATAATAGGAATCATTTAACAAACAGTTTAACCTCAAGGAAATCTTAGAAATAACTTTATCTTTTAAAACATTAAAATATATTATCACTGAAATATTTTCTTCTCACTGGAGATATTTTATGTAAAATAAAAGTGTACTAATAAAAATATTTGAAAAACACAAAACTCATACCTAAGTATTTATTTCAACCTGGAGAAGATGCTTTCTGTAAACAAATTACCAAGACAAAAGAATTCCTATGACTTTGTGTCTAATCTGAAATTGAAAACACAGGGTATCATTTATAAATGCTTATTATACTAAAAGCAAATTCTCTTTTACAGCCATATTGAGCTTATGTAATTATTAATGGAAGTTTAGACAGAGAATCACCTGTGAGAGCATTGACTAACATGCATTTGTCACAATATATATTCACTGCTTGAGTTTTGCATGATCTGAACTTTCTTTACCCCACAGCAAGTTTTAGATTTTATGAACCATTGGACTTATGGCAATACGTAGGTGTGCTTCTGCATTCCAAAAATAATATACAAAATTCCTCTATTTCTTATCTTCCGATTAAACCCTTAAGAGTTGGCACTAAAGTAACAAAAAATGGATATACTGTTGTTGCAGCCAGTGGTGTGAACCTGGCTGCATGATTGATTTTACTTTCCTTCCATTGTTACAATAAGTTAGGTAGTACCTTGAGCAATAGCAGTAAGGAAGCCTTATTTCCTATGGATTTGTGTCTCCTAGGTGATTAACTGGTATGATGGAAGGCAGTAACAGTTGCAACTGAATTGTTTTTTATACAGTTAGGGCATCTCTCCTGTGTGAATTCTCAGGAAGTTCAGACTGATAAGGCAGCCATTTCCTCAGTGGGGTATTTTTTTTGCTTCATCAGAATTTTCATATTTCTGAGACCTCTGTTCTTGTGCTACACCTGGAAAAGAGTGGGTCCCCTTTTCTAACACATTTCCTCTCCATTGCTGTTGATTTTTCATGTTATGATATCTGTTCACAGAAGAGCTGGCTGAGATTGTTTATTCATATTATCTTCCTTTTCTTTTTCTTCTTCTTCTTCCTTTTTATTTTTTATTTTTTATTTTGTTTTAAAAATTATGCCAGCTATTTTAATGTTATGTATAAAGCTTTTAAGACTTACTTTACTACTATCTATGTTGATGGCTATTTCTTGAATGTTACTAGTACAGTATGATAAAAGAGAGAAGTGGGGTAGAAAATGAAAGGAAAAGACTGATTAGTTTGGCTATTAAATGTGACATTGTGAACTATTACTGTGAAATTCTTTTTTTTTTTACCCCAAAAAAACTAAACCAGTAAAAAAAAAGAAGTAATTAAAAACAAACAAACAAACAAACAAAAAACAAAAACAACAACAAAAAACACCCTAAAACCTAAAGCCTTAGCAAAATAAGGATTTAAAATAAGGCAAGTTATTATTGTCTCAGTTGAGCACTTGTGCTAGTGTTTTCAATATTCCTATTGAAATATTACCTGTTGTAATGTCTTCCGATTCAAAAATTTATTTTTTATAGTAGTGTTCTAATAGCTTTGAGATATTTAACATTATTACTGCTTTACACATTCACTCACACAGTGTTACAAATTATTCTAATACCCACTCAGAGATGGTACATGTAACTGTCATGCATAACAACTGTAGTTTCAGCACTTGAGCACTTGGCAGATGTGTAACTGATAGTAGTGGTGCTGTGGTTGTATGTCTGTGATACAGATACTGAGTAAGCTATCAACCAACAGAGATGTATTTAAAACTACAGAACATATCAAAACAAGAATTAAATACCTTTTATGTACATACCTTCTATTGTTATTAATTGCTTAAATTATGATATTTCATATGGCAGTTAATGATCAGTAGGGATATGTCCCTGTTTAAAATTTGGTTTTGTGTAAAATACTCCTTCCCTCCCACCCCAACCAACCAACTGAAACCCAACAAAACAGAAAGAACAACAAAGCAAAACAAACAAACAAATAAAACAAATAATAATAATAAAAAGAACTGTTTTCTTTGATATTCATAACATGCCTTCGGCTCCCTAGCTTGGCTTGATTTTGTTACCACCTCTAACCTTAATGAAAAGTTGAATCACAAAGCATAAGAAAGGTGGTGTAAATCTAACTGTACACACATGATTTATAGACTCAGTCTCAAAAGTATATCTAAAACTGATGTTTTTATTGAAATCTGATTTGCATAGGACTGGACTGTCTTCAAGCATGTCATAATTTGAAGAAACTTGCCTTTGCAGAACCAGAATTCTTTATGTTCAGAAAGTAAATGTGTATATGTATAACCTCACAAACTTCACAAAGAGATCACTGAACTAATGAGTTTACTATGTCTTCAAGAACCTGGCAGTGACTGAAACCAGTGAGAGAACATTGCCAATTTGAAGCATACACATTTTAAAATGTAAAATATGTACTTTAACAAAAATATGAAGAGTAGTGATGATTTATTTGTAGGCTTTTATATATTTAATTGTATGTAAATATGTAGATTTACATTTTGTGTCTCTTTTTAATAAGATTGAGATGTATGTATGTTTTCAGTTCTCACCCTATAATTGTGAGGTGCATACTTCTAAAAATCGGTTGAGATTTAATGGAATAACTTCAGCAAACAAAGTTAAAGAACAGTGGATTTCTGGAGTGTAATAATCTATGATTGAGATAAAGCAAAATTAGAACTACATGGTCATGGTTGGCCAGTATTTTATTTTTTTTTCTGAAATCAGTTTTGTATAAGAAGTCCTTTTACTATATACTGAAATGTGGCTTACCTCAATGGATAAGGTCCGGACATCTACTTTATTCTTCAGGCACAAGTCTAGATGCAGATGTTAAGAACCCCAGATATGAGGGTGTAGTACCTAGGGACATGGTTTAATGATGGTACTTGGTAGGTCAGGTTGATGGCTGAACTTGGCAATGTTAAAGGTCTTTTCCAACACAGATGATCTATGATTCTACGAAGAGGGCAATTGGCTGGTGCTTCCATGGCTTTATTTTAAAATATGTATCATTTGTATGCAGATTTTTCATTTGTTTATTTAATTATGAACATTAAAGTAGAAATTTCTAGTAGAAATCTGCTATCCCCCTACACACAACACCCCTTACAAAAACATGTGAAGATGTTACTTGAAACTATGAGTAGTTGTGTCTAAATGTAATGTAGATATATCTAACAGAAAAAGTGCTTGTAGAATGAGTTTAAATGGGTAGTTTTGAGTCATAGTTTTGAGCTTTGAAAAACTGAATAGCTGAAGCTATTCCCTGGCAGTACCTTCTTCAAAACGGTAAAAGATTAAACTCATGTATTCCTGTGGAATACCTTTGGATTTTGCCTAAAACATTATCTGCTTTGCTTTGGCAAAGAATATTACAACACACTGTTGGACTAGAGTTCTGTATGATTAAATGGTTTACCATTTTCAGTGTATTGCTAGCTATCTGTATAATTAGCTAAAACATATCTAAATGTTTTAAATGCTAAATACTGTTCAGAGAAGAATTAAAATTCTGTATTTTATGTAATGATATCAATACAAAAATTCCACTGCTACAATCACAATCAGGAAATTTTATCAAGTAATTTGATTACAGTTAACAATAGAATTAAACCTTGTGCACCTGACAGATATATAATGGAAAATGTCAGTCTTTGCTAGGGTTGCTCTATTAACAACTTCAGTGAAAAAAAAAAAAAAAAAAGTTAAAAATATCTTTGGCATTATATTTTGGCATTGTATTTTCTATCTAATATGTGAAAAATGTACTCAATTAATGTTGGAAAAACAAAGATCTTTGCAGACAAAGCTACAGTTGGATATTAGAATTTTAATTTTTCTCCTGTGTCCTGTTCTAATTAGGACTAATGAATGCTGAAAAGAAAATGGAAAAAAAAAATCGCACTATCTGAGATCATTTTTCTTATTCTGCTTTGCTTGAAAGTGACTATTCTCACTTTGAGACATTACAAGAAAAGAACTGCTTTACTAATTACAGCACTTTTCTACTCCATAGACAGATTCAAGAAATAACTGTTGCATGCTGAATAACCCCTTATGAAAACAATGTCCAAAGAAGACATCCAGTCCTCATTAAATATAGTTCTGCTTGGCTGCTTTGTGCTTTTAATAGGAAATGAAGAACAACTGTGTGAAATACACTGTCAGTTACTTTGTAGCAATATGTCAGTGATATTCCAGCAGTTAATGGGAGTCGATGAAAAGGGATAGTTTCTGTAAGTGGTGCTTTATTTTTTATGCTTTAAAAGAACTAACTGCATCATGTCCTCATGAATTAGTTGAAGCTGTGTTTTGATAATAAACATGCAGTTCATATGGGCATACAAAGAAAGGATGAAGTATGACAACACACAGTATAAACATCCATAATTGCTTATGTAGACAGCAGGAGAATCACAGGCAACTGCTGATGACTGAAGCACCTTTAAATAAAGAAGAGTTTTTTAACTGGTAAAAATTAGTAAGCATGCTGTAGGTAATAAATAGTCAATATACAGAAATAATTTCAGCATGTTTGAACAGTAAGCTTTAAAAGAGAACATAAAATTATGAAAATATTCAGTATTTTTGGTCTTTTATGCCCAGCATGATGTTTATGTTTGGCATTTTTAAGCCCAGTTAGCTTTTGACCTACAAAGCTGTAGATGTCCACGTATTTTTGTTTCAACTGAACAACAACAACAAAAAAGGAAATAAGAAGACCTGAAAAATGTGATTTTTCTCCAGAATCTTCAAATACTAATCCTTTTCCACTTATATTGCTTTAGATTCTGTTAATGGTCATTTAAATTGAACACAGTTCTCACACAAAAGTAGTATGACTGTATCTTGACTGTTCTTAGGTAGCAATTGGAAACCAAATAGTTTATGTAATTAGGAGACAAGAGTCTAATAACTTAATTTGTTCATCTACACATAGATGTCTAGTAATATTTGACTTACTCTATTTCACCAGACCTCCATCTGCCAGTCAAAGGAGTTTTCTCTATGTTACAGGTAAATGTAGGCAAAAATATCAAAAGGAAAGTGTTTTACAAATGGGAGGCTGAGGACTTGCGAGGAGGAAAGGGTTCCAGGTTCTGCTTTATGGAGGTTTCACACTTTCTCAGATATGTAAGTCTTCTTAATAAAGGGAAGTGTTTCTTTTTGTCTTGAGCGGTTGTTACCTGCTAGCTGAATCAGAATGCTGGCTCAGATGAATGGAGGTCTTGCATACAGAGTTGCTTAGGGCATGTGGCTTCTATTCTGAGGTCCAGATGCTTAAAGGTTCATTGCAGTGGTACAGAATATATAAATATATATATGTATATATATATATATATATATATATATATATATATATATATTTTTTTTTTTTTTTTTCCTATGGTCCCTAAAATTTACAAATTCAGTTGCTTGGCTCACTTTGAGAGAAGTATTTAAGAGGATCCCACAAATTACTTAAGTGGCATGTCTAGGGAATTGAAGGTTCAAGAAGTACAAAATAACAGTTTCGACTTAGTCTAGTCCTTCCAATATAAAAAAATATTAAATAAATTTTACCTAATGTAAAATTAGATACATCACAGTGTGCATTATCATGTAGATGATGACAGAGTGCACAGACTTGGAAGAACTATTACTTAGGTCTTCATGACGTGTTCATTTATTTTGTCAGTACCATTAATGAAATATCTTAAAAAATGAGTAGGTTTTCACAGGGAAGGACAGCTGAGGCTTCTTGTTTCAGAATTTATGGTAAAATTAGTATGTATTTTCAGTATGCATTCAGAATATATAACACTCACATGGAAAACAGTTAAATATTCATTCTAGAATTCACAAAGTGAATTGCAGAGTTGAATGTCACCGAATGAAAGATAAAATCTTGAAGGTAATTACATCCTATGTTTCTTTATTTATGATTTAACCAGTTGAGAGAAGTGTTTTGTCTGAGAAAGTAGCTACAATTTCTTCACTGAGTTTGAATAATAAAGCACTTTCTTGAGAAAAATACTGTTCAATTCCATTTTTTCTCTTGTTTGTGTGAGCAGAAGGAAACATTGAATCATAGGTTGGAAAAAGACCTTTGAGATCATAAAGTCCAACCATCAGTCTGACCTATGAAGTCCTATTGCTAAACCATGTCCTTTAGTGCCACAACATTTTGATATATGAAATATTCTGATACAATAATTTTGTAACTAGAGAGTAATATATTGAAAAATTATTTAGGATCTTTGTTCAGTGTAAAAAGAGTTTTTACAAAGTGAATTCAGTGATAAGTTATGTGCTAAACACTCTAGAATAACAATGTTTCTGTTGTCTCCAGCTTCTTCAACTTGTTTTCATAGCAACTTGCAACTTGCTGAACACCAAGGATATTTGACTAGATTGTCGGGTAGGGTAAGAGGCAGTTTCCTCAGGTGGGTAGTTAGTGACATTGGTATGTGATGTTTAATCGAATTGGAATACATTTTTAAAAATGGTTCTTTTTTGACAACCCTTTATTAGCAGCCAGCAATTAAATGTATTAAGAGCCCTTGTTCACACTCTTTCAAGCCACAGAACACTAAGGGATGTATATGTTATAATTACAATTATCCATTCTCATCATTGTCCTGCTGAGGAATGCAACTGTAATTCTGGCAGAGAGACTATATAGTTGGCTTGCCGTCCTTGGACTGCAGATGTCTAATTGCAGGCAACCATTTCATTTCAAATGGCTCATTAAAGCAGAAGCCATTTAGCACTGCTAACATGGATCTGCATCCATGATTATGCATTTAATTAGAAAAGTGCAAGCTTTTTTTCCATTGTAATCTGAATTTACAAAATTCCTCCTGTGTAATCCATTTTGGAAGAACTCGAATGGCTTAATTTATTTATTATTATTATTATTTTTTTCCTTCTCTTTCTCTCTCTGTTTTTTTTTTTTTTTTTTTTTTTTTATTTTATTTTTATTTTTAAGTGCTTAATATCTGTTATCCATCTGCAAACTTGGTAAGCCACATTGTATGCATTTGTGTTTCACAAGTGTTGCAAGTTTTTGAACTATATCTAGTTTGACTTAGTCTGAACAACATTTATACTTCCACTTTATTTGTATCTGTAGCTAAAGCAAGTTTATAAGAACTTTATAAGCTTACATTCTACATCTCTGTAGATCTCATCCTGAGAAACTACTTGTAAAGTAATAGGATTAGCTTAATTTTTCTGGTCTTTTCTCTGTTCTTTTAGCATAATTAAGCATAATTTCAGTGTAAGCAGGAAAGCTAATGTCTTGAAGTCCTTTCTTCTTTCCTTCAGCTCTGTAGTGTACTTATTGGCCATTTGGTACCACACATTTTGCTTAGCATAATTGGGACCCAGTTAAAAATCGCATTCTTGATAGATTTCCCTCCTCCTACATATAGGAGGAGGGAAATCTATCCTATACTCTTATAATATATATATTATACTTTATATATTTATAAAGTATAAATTAAGATTAAAAGTATATATATATATATACTCTTAATCCTCCTATACTCTTCATTTTTCTAGTGGTTAACTGTCTATAGTATTTTGGTTTAGTTAGTATGTAATCTGTGAAGTTTTTTTGTTTTCCTCCATTGTGAAATATGAACTACAAATTTTTATATTTGTATATACAACTCTATCTCTGCAAGCAAAGATAATGGATTCATCTTTCATCAAGGGTAAATCATGCCAGACAAATCTGGTGGATTTCTATGATGGAGTGACTGTATCAGTTGACAAACGAAGACTGATCGATATTACCTACCTGGACTTCTGTAAAGTCTTTGACATGGTCTCACATGGCATCCTGGTCTCCAAATTGGAGTGATATGGATTTGATGGGTGGAACATTCAGTGGATAAGGAATTGGCTTGAAGGTACCACCCAGAGAATGGTGGTCAATGGCTCTATGTCCAAGTGGAGGCCAGTGACAAGTGGTGTACCTCGGGGGTTTGTCCTGAGACTGGTACTGTTTGATATCTTTATTGATGATATTTGATATTTTGGTATTTTTATCAATGATCACACATAGACAGTGGGATCGAGTGCACCTTTAGCAAATTTGTAGATGACACCAAGCTGAGAGGTGCAGTTGATACTATAGAAGGAAGGGATGCCATCAAAAAGAACCTGGAAAAGCTTGATAAGTACACCCATGTGGACCTAATGAGGCTCAGCAAATCCAAGTACAAGGTGCTACACCTGTTTTGGAGCAATCCCAGACATGAGCACAGACTGGGAGAAGAACTCATTAAGAGCAGCCCTGAAGAAAAGGCCTTGAGGGTTTTGATGGATCAAAAGCTTGACGTAAGCCAGCTTGAAGGCTATGCTTGCAGCCCAGAAGGCTAACTGCATCCTGGGCTTCATCAAAAGAGGAGTGGCCAGCAGGGCAAGGGATGTGATTGTCCACTTCTACTCAGCTCCTTCTGAGGCCCCACCTGGAGTACTGCATCCAGGTCTGGAGCCCCCAGCACAAGAAGGATGTGGAGCTGTTAGAGTGGGTGTAGAGGAGGGCCACAAAGATGATCAAGGGGCTGGAACACTTCTCCTATGCAGGAAGGCAGAGAGAGATGGGGATGTTCAGCCCGGAGAAGACAAGACCTCATTGCAACCTTTCAGTATTTAAAGGGGGCTTATAAAAAAGATGGAGAGCAACTCTTTGCTTAAGCAGATAATGACAGAATGAAAGGAAATAATTTTAAAGTAAAAGAAGGGAGATTTAGATTAGAGATTAGGAGGAAATTCTTAGGAGGAAACTCAGAGGGAGGTGAGGCACTGGAACAGGTTGACGAGAGGGATTGTGGATGAAGGTGTTCAAGGCCAGTTTAGATGAGGCCCTGAGCAACCTGATCTAGTCGGTGGCATCCCTGCCTCTGTTAGGGGGTTTGGAACTAGATGGTCTTTGAGGTCCCTTCCATCACAAGCCGTTATATGATACTATGATCCCTCCCATTCCCCTCAAAATGAGAAGAGATTTTTCTCCTTCATTTTACTTATGTGAATCTTCACAGATCTCTAGTATCTGTGAATTTGTACAGTATCACTTTACTGAGACAGTTATCTACTACATTTATGTTTCTGTGTGATCCTAGCAGGAAGTCCCTTTGGGTAAGAGCTAAGGAGGTATCTTTAAGTAAGCATAAGAAAAAATGTCAAAGGAAATAAATCTTATAGGTGCTCATATTCAAACATTTTTATAGGATTGGCGAGGAATGCAGTGCAGTGCTTTGAATTATAGGACAGTGCAGGGGTGATCTGAACTCTTGGTTCCAGAATAGGGCAGGTCTGAAAAGGGAAATACATTTACGAAGACATCAAAATGCTTATTTTTATTATAGTTTGTGTGGGTGCAAGGAATGTGAATGAGTTTACAGCTCATGAGGCTGTCAATTACAAATATATACACTTAAGCTGTGAAATGCTACCTTCTGTCTCCTGTTAAAAATGAAAATGATTATAAGCGGATAGGATGTTTCAGTGGGATGTACTTCTCACTTCTAGAAATCTAATTCTACTAGCTGCTACTTTTCCTAAGACATGACCTGCATCTTCTTTTTGTTCTGCATCGTCTTGAAGGAAATAAGAAAACATGATTTTTTGGGGGCAAGAAGTGTTGGATTAGCTTCTACTGTTTGAACTACATTAGTAAGCACAAGTGTGGTTTCTGTGCTGCTTGGTATATTAGAATTAATGTAAAATGTTTTCTTTATTGTCCAAGTACTCTAGGTGAGTGTTAAATGGGACATTTCCTGTTCTTTTTACCTCTCACAGTAAAGAGTGGGAAAACCCCTGCTTGTTCACAGTAACATGTTTTGGAATGTTGTCAGAACAGTTGTTTTTCATTTGTACATCTGAAATCACTGCCTAATGAAATAACATATATTTTAAACTCTTTTATAAATGGAGGAGCTGCTGCAGTTTACCTGGAGAGGAGTTTGCTTAGCAGAGGCAAAAATCTATGTCTAGGACCAAAACTGTAAAACATTTTCATTTCCTAACTAAATTACATACAGTGTTATCCAAAGAAACAGTTCACTTCCTTTTAGTTAAGTGTGTTGGTTAGAGCTTATTGCAATTATATCATGAAGCTTGATTTGTGTAATTGTAGTAACTGCCCAATGTAGACTCCATATTCCTCTGAGGAAATGATCACAGAAATTATAGAGTATGTTTTCCATTCAGCTGTCAGGTTTAAAAGGTTTTTTTTTTTTTTTTTTTTTTGAGCAAGTCTTATTACTTAGACATTGGGACTATCTTATCTCATGTTAACTGCCTCAAAGTAGGGTATGTAATCTAAGCTAAATGTGTAAGCTCCCTCAGCTCCCTCTTATACTCACAATAACAGGATGAATCACTTTTTTTTTTTTTTTTTTAATCAATGGCTCTCCCAGTAGTTTCTAGATGACTGAAGTTAGGCAAATGAATTATACCTCAAATTTTTTTTGAGGCTCCCTTTTTGGAGATGAAA
Organism: Anas acuta; assembly: GCF_963932015.1. Taxonomy (NCBI): domain Eukaryota; kingdom Metazoa; phylum Chordata; class Aves; order Anseriformes; family Anatidae; genus Anas; species Anas acuta. The sequence goes on along the minus strand of NC_088981.1, from coordinate 74,571,410 downwards.
CTGATTTTATTTATTTATTTCTTAGTTCTTCAAAGCTGAGGTTCACCGAGATCAAATGTTTTAAAAAGCAGTATCTTTGTACATTTGGAAAGTATACGTATACAAACTTACACTTCTATTATGTACACCCAAATAATAGATCTGAAATCTTCATCAGTGTGTTTCTTATGAGGTATTAAGTCTTTAGGAGTTATTTCCATATACTGCTCTCTAAGGATAATTTGGTAGTTCAGTTTTTCTCCTATGCCTTCTTTTTAAGAACACCAAGCAGTATGAAAAAATAGTCTCTTGGAAGTTCTCTTATTCTAGTCATAGACATGAAAAACGGAGTGGAATCTCAGCATATACCCAGCATCCTCTAGCAGCACTGATTAATCTCACAGTTAGCATGCCTCTTGAAATATACTTTCACTTTTTTTTTTTTTCTTTTCCCTGATGTTAATCCTTTAAGAAAAAAGAGCAGTGCACAACTGTCAGTTTTAGTGAGTTGGATTTGTATGAGCAGGATAACAGTTCCCAGAGGAATCTGAGCATGTGGTAGAGTGCTTTACAATCTTGCTTTGCGTCTCAGAGAGCTTTCTTGACTTGGCCTTACTGCTGGTGTTTATTTCCCAGAGGAATTTCTGCAAGTGGTACTCAACTTGTGTCTGAAGTACAGAACTGCTTTCTGGGTTTGTTTTCCCCACCTTTTATTTTTCTAGCAAAAGTCTGCTTTCTAAATTCTTTCTGTTGTGTTAATGCTATATAAAGCTTGGTGGATTGTGGCAGAATTCAGGGGCTTTCTCAGAATTTTAATATATAGCTAGTTAGGCAGCTACAGTTCATCCAAGGAGTATCCAGTTATTTCAATCCAATATTTTTGTTAGATTTTAACAAACTGAAATAATGTTAAATGTCTTTATTTTATTTAACTGAAAGTAAAATGTAATCACACTTATTTGTGCAATTATATCATGATATAATACCCCTCAGTAGTCAAGGCTGGCTGCCTCAGAGCCGGCACAGCCACAGAGCCTGACCACGCATTACAGGGGGATCTTGTGCCTTTGCTTCACCAGGGGCAACCTGACAGCACCCACCAGCTCTTGTGAGAGAGGCTGACTGGGAGTGGGCGTTGCGAGGGCAAGGGTGGCTGTGCCCATGCCCTCTGCCTAGAAAAAGCCCCTGGGAGGGTGGTGCTGTGGCACTGCCCACCAGGCACAGGGAGGGATGCCCAGTGTGTTATAACTGCCCACAGCGTGCTGCGGTGGTGGGTGCTGGAGCTCATGTGGTGGGGCACAGGGGTTCTGTCCCTCCTCCCTTTTGAGTCCATCCTATTTACCGACAGTCTGTGTGACTGCAGTTTTTGCTATGGTCTCCACCAGGCAGAGAGCTTGCCCCAAAAAGACTGTGGTGACCCAAACGGAGGGCTTGTCCAGAATTGTGGCTGTACAGGTCTCTGGCTGCAGGGAGTGCCAGTGCTGCTGGGGGAGGAGGCAGATATTGCACCTGTGTGAGGTGCGAAAAGGTGGAAGATCTGGTCAGCATGGTGGCAGAGCTGAAAGAGGAGGTTGAGAGAGTGAGGGCCATTAGGGACTCTGAGCGGGAGATTGACTGGTGGAGTAGCTCCCTGGCATGCCAGAGGGAAAGGTGTCAGGGAGATACCCCACAATTGGTGGTGGAACCCCTGCCCTGTTCCTGTTGGGCAGAGGAAGGGGACCTGAGGGATGGGGAGGGTTGGGAGAGGGTCCTTGATCAGCATTGTGGGCAAATGCTCTCTGCATCCCTCACATTCTCAGGTCCCCCTAAGCAATAGATTTGTAGCATTGGACATTGAGGGGGAGGTAAGTGGGGAGGTGCGGGAAGGTTCCCCAAAGAGGTTACCAAGGAAGAGGTGGTCAGCTCCACGCATTAAGACTGTCCCTGCCAGGAAAGAAAGAAGGGTGGTTGTGGTAGGTGATTCCCTTCTCAGAGGAACAGAGAGCCCCATTTGCAGACCAGACCTGAGCTGTAGGGAAGTGTGTTGCCTATCTGGGACCTGGGTCAGAGACCCCACTGATTACTACCCATTTCTCATAGTTTGGGTGGGCAGTGATGAAATCACTCAGAGAAGCCTGCGGACTATGAAGAGAGATCTCAGGGGTTTAGGGTGAATAATTCAAGGAGCAGGAGCGCAAGTGGTGTTTTGTTCTACTCCCTCTGGGGAGATGAAGGACACGGAGTGGGCTAGAAAAACTCAGGTAATGAATAATTGGCTGAGAGGCTGGTGTCAAGACAGGAACCTTGGATTCTTTGACCATGGGGCAGTTTACACTGCCTGGCCTACTGTCGATGGATGGAACTCACCTGTCTCAAAGGGGGAAATGAATCCCAGCACAGTAATTAACAGGACTTGTGGAGAGAGCTTTAAACTAGTTATGACAGGGAAAGGAGATAAAACAGGGCTCCCCAGAGAAGTGCCTAGGGGAACAATGCTGAAGCTGGGGGTGAGGCAGATGTCTCATCTGAAGTGCATCTACACCAATGCATGCAGCATGGGCAACAAACAGGAGGAGCTGGGGGCGATTGTGCGACAGGCTAACTACGACCCGGTTGCTATAACTGAAACATGGGATCACTTCCATGACTGGGGTACTGTGATGAATGTCTACAAGCTCTTCAGAAGGGATAGAGAAGGTAGGAAGGGTGGTGGTGGGGCTCTTTATATTAAATTGTGTTTTGATGTTGAAGAGCTTGCAGCTGGGAATTATAAAGTTGAGTGTGTATGGATAAGGATTTGGGAAAGGCCTTTAGGGGTTACTTCTTGGTGGGGCTCTCTTATAGACTGCCTAATTGGGATGAAGAGATGGATGAGGCATTCTAAGAGCAGCTCACAAAAGTAACACAATTGCCAGCACTCATTCTCATGGAAGACTTCAACTTCGCTGATATATGCTGGAAGTATAATACTGTGCAGAGGGACAAGTCCAGGAGGTTTCTAGAGTGTGTGGAAGATAGCTTTCTGACACAGCTGGTTCAAGAGCCTACCAGGGGAGGTGCACCACTAGACCTGCTATTCACTAACAGAGAAGGACTGGTGGGAGATGTGAAAGCTGGAGACTGTCTTGGGCAGAGTGACCATGAGATTGTGGAGTTTTCTTGGTGATGTCAGAAGGGTAACTAGCAAAACTACTATCTTGAATTTCCAGAGGGCGGACTTTGACCTATTCAGGACACTTGTTGCAGGGGTCCCTTGGGAGTCACTCCTGAAGGGCAAAGGGGTCCAGGAAGCCTGGATGATCCTCAAGATTTAAATCTTAAAGGCACAGGAGCAGGCTGTCCCATAAGGTGAGCCAGAGAGTAAGAAGACTGGCATGGATGAACTGGGAATTTTTGTTGAGACTTCAGGAGAAAAAGAATGTTTATGTCCACTGGAAGAAAGGACGAGCTACTTGGGGTGACTACAAGGAAGTGGCTCAGATATGCAAAGAGGAAGTTAGAAAGGCAAAAGCCCAGCTTGAACTCAGATTGGCCACTGCAGTAAAAGAGAACAAGAAATCCTTCTACAAATATATTAACAGCAACAGAAGAACCAAGGAAAATTTCCATCCTTTACTTGATGCAGCAGGGAAAGTGATCACTGAAGAAAAGGATAAATCTGACATTCTCAGAGCCTTCTTTATGTCTGTCTTTAATAATTAGATCAGTAATCCTCAGAGTACTTTATGCCCTGACCTGGACATCCCCTGTGATTCATGTGTAGAATCACCCCCTGCCATCCAGGAAGAGACAGAGACCTGCTCCTCCATCCAGAATGTCACAAGTCCATGGGACCAGACAAGCTCCACCCTAGGATGCTGTGGGAGCTGGTGGAGGTAATTGCCAAGCCTCTTCCCACCATCTATCAGCATTCCTGGTTATCTGGAGAAGTCCCAGAGAACTGGAGACTTGCTGATGTGACTCCCATCTACAAGAAGGATCCTAAGGAGGACCTGGGGAACTACAGGCCTGTCAGCCTGACCATGGATCCAGGGAAAGTTATGGAGCAAATCATCTTGGGTGAGATCACATGGCACTTGTGTGGCATCCAGGGGATCAGGCCCAGCCAGCACGGGTTCACAAAAAGCACATTGTGCTTGTCCAGCATCATCTCTTTCTATGACCATGTGACCAGACTGGTAGATGAGGGAAAGGCTGTTGACGTAGTCTACTTAGACTTCAGCAAAGCCTTTGACACAGTCTCCCACAGTATTCTCCTGAGGAAACTGGCTGCACATGGCTTGGACAGGTATATTCTTCTCTGGGTAAAGAACTGGCCGTGCCCAGCAGGTAGTGGTTAATGGATATAAGGACAGCTGGTGTCCTGTTACAAGTGGTGTCCCCCAGGGGTCAGAACTGGGGCCTATCTTCTTTAATATCTTTATTGAGGACGTAGATGAGGGGATTGAGTGTACCCTCAGTAAGTTTTCAGGTGACACCAAGTTGGGAGGTGGTGTCAATCGGCCTAAGGGTAGGATGGCCCTTCAGAGGGATCTGGATAGGCTGGTCTACTGGGCTGAGGCGAATGGGATGAAGTTCAACAAGGCCAATTGCCAGGTCCTGCACTTTGGCCATAATAACCCCATGCGGCACTATAGGCTTGGGCCAGAGTGGCTACAAGACTGTGAAGAAGAAAGACCTGGGAGTGTTGATCGATATTCAGCTGAATATGAGCCAGCAGTGTGCTCAGGTGGCCAAGAAGGCCAAAGACATCCTGGCCTATACTACAAATAGTGTATCCAGCAGGAGCAGGGAGGTGATCATCCCCCTGTACTCAGCTTTGGTGAGGCTGCACCTCAAGTACTGTGTTCAGTTTTGGGCCCTTCACTACAAGAAAGACATTGAGGCCCTGGAGCATGACCAGAGTAGGGCAACAAAACTGGTGATGAGTCTAGAGCACAAGTATTATGAGGAGCAGCAGAGGCAGCTGGGATTGTTCAGTCTGGAGAAGAGAAGGCTCAGGGGAGACCTCATTATACCCTACAACTTCCTGAAGGGAGGTTGTGATGAGGAGGGGATTGGGCTCTTCTCTCAGAGAACTAATTATAGAACTCGAGGAAATGGCCACAAGTTATGCCTAGAGAGATTTAGATCAGATGTCAGGAAAAACTTTCTCTCAAATAGTGATCAGGCACTGGAATGGCCTGCCCAAGGAGGTGGTGGTGTCACCATCCCTCACGGTGTTCAAGAGGCGCCTGGACAAGGTGCTACAAGATATGATTTAGTAGCTTAGTGGGTAGTATTGGTGATAGGAGGGTGGCTGGACTAGATAATCTTGTATGTCTTTTCCAAACTTGTGTTTCTATGATTCTGTGATTTCCAAAATTTAAACTAAATGCATTTAAAATACTATTAGATAAAACAATGACTAGATTCACTCTAAAGGAAGGGAAAGATAGTGGAGAAAAGCATTTTCTGATGAAGAACAACACATAAAAGTATCATCCAAGTTCTAAGCTAGGAAATCTGTTAGAAAATATAGAAAACTGACTGCTCTGAAGCAGCCACTCTTTTAGGAATTGCTTTGAAACTAGAAACATGCTAATGAGAGATGTTATGTGTCCTTTTAATGTTGATCTAATTTCTCCTCAGTGATTATGTGTCTGTTCTGACATAGGTTGATCCAGCAAACACCCTTCCTTGTACAGTGGCATTAAAATCAAGCACGTGTTCTTGCCTTGCATTGGGTGCACTGGCCTTGGGTAGATTTACATTATTCTTATAAAACTAACTTCATGATTATTCCATGCCATGTTAAATGAAAGTGATCATATACAGTTGTCTTATTATTGGTTAGAACAAAAATGTCATCTCTGGTATTGGGGCTGTGAGTGAAGAGATTTTCAAACTGCTCCATGGAATATGCATAGATTTTAATGTCTTCATTAGTGAATTTGATTTATTTACTACTTTTTTTTTTTTCCTCAAAGGTGGAAGTGTCAAAAATCAGTTGACAATGTTTTACTAATTATTGATATTAATAGAGATGATCTTTCAAACACTAATTTTACAGTTTTGCAGCTATTCAGATTATTTCTCAAATATTTTTTAATAGAAAATTCCTTTTTTCTTAAAGGGACATTTTCTTTATACATGATTATCTCTAATGCACGTGTCTCTATACACAGAACAAGTAACATTTCTATTTTTTATTTTGTTCAAAGTAATTTATTTTATTTACCTCATTGTCATCTCTTTTTTAGATAAAAAATACATTTTTTTTTCAAACAGAAAAACAGAACTTTTGTCTGTTTCAGTTTAATTTCCTGATTTCCAGGCTCTTGCTGGAGACCCTGAGAGCAGTCAACTCACCAACTTACAATGCAGAAATGAATGGGGTTAAAAATTTTCTTTCTAAATAGGGAAACAAGGTTTCTCATGTATAAGATTCATCATTGTACTAAGATATCTAGAGTAAACCATTTATCTTACATTTCTTTTAAGAGCTTCTCTCTTTAAAATTTTGAAGACTTTATTGAAAGATTTGCATTGTATCTTGTCTCTGGTATTTAACGTAGAGGAAGTATGACTGCACTCTAGGGCCTAATCATTTTTTTTTATTTTTTTTTTTCTGGATGTTCTTATTGTCAATCAATCCAAGATTTGTATTTATTTTTAAAATGCAATATAAGTTTATGACTTCCACTTCTATTTTATGGTTCTCTGACTTTCGTGTTTTGTTTTTGAAATTTTCTGGCAATTTATAGCACGCTTGTGGCTGTGTTATCCTACCGCCTATTGATTTAAGGACTCTTTAATTGAAAACTATTCAGCAAACACTGTTTTCAATTTACTGTTTTGCCCAACTATGTCTTTGGTGCCAGGGGCTCATTTGCAGCAGTTGATGGTTAAAGATTTAAAAACAGAGCTGAAACCATCTAGGTATACTTTTATATGCAGGGTTTTTGCCAAGGACTTGTCATACATCTTACATAACCTGCAGGCTAAAAGCATATGTCTGTGCATTTTTGTCTGCATGTGTAACCACAGGAAAGGAAAAGGCAAAGAATCAATGATCTCAAAATTAATTAAAATCAGGAAGACATTCTGCCTGCTGACAGGATATTTAGGATGAAAATAATTAAATGAGCTATTGTGGCAAATGTAAGATCGATTACTCACCAAAAGCAGCTCCTTGAAGACTTAGATGAAGATTGATAACTGTTTTTTAAGTTAGAGCCAAAGGCAGCCATTCACATCTCCAGTTTGTGTGCATATGTGCAGTCTGATGAATGGCTTTCAACCCAACCTTCTATTGACCACTATAAAAAGCTATTATCTACCATAAATAAATGGCCTATACATGCTTTTTCTCCCCTCTTCTTCATCTCTCTGTAGTTTAAATTGTTTCATTTAAATTATTTTCATTTCATCAAACTTGATAAGGAGTTGTCATCTTTTGACAGCAGAAACATTTTTTTTTTCTTTTGAGTCAGAGGTGCATTTTTTCTTTGTTTGAATAAACAGGGTCTGGAATTGCACCTTGGAATTAGAGACTGCATGAAGACAAGATCACTGTTTTTAGAATAATAATAAAATGGAATAAACTTGAAGATGGCACCATATTTTCTCAATTGGAAATTATCTGCAATATGGTTACAATAGCAAGTGAAGAGGCCCATTATGGACAACCCCATAAAGCAAAGCTGTTGGTGCCAAGAGCCTGAGTATTCTTTTTTTCACTCTATCTTATTTTCCACTTTTTTGTATCAGACTATCTCTGGCCTGTTCCTTTCTACAAAGCCAATTAGCAGATGGAGCACATAAAATGCAGCCACAGATCACATCTTTCAGTTAGTTTTATCTTAAAAGAATCTAGTTCATGCACTGTGACGCTGCTCCCTGATGTGAATCAGAACACTGGGATGTAGGAAAAATTGGGAGAGTTGCTTCAAAAGCTTGCTGCTGATAGAACATAAAATCTGTTGTAAACCTTTCAGAGTAATGGAGTCTTACAAAATTATTGTGAAAACAAATCTTCTTAATGAAAGGAAAATGCGTGGACAAGTATTGCTTTTGTTTCTGTGACAGACTAAACCAAATATAGACTTTGAAAATGCTATGGAGAGAAGAAGTAAATGATCTAAAATATCAAGACATGCCTGCTAAAAACATTTGCCTTTGAATCACATTAATTTATCTAAATGCTTATTGCAACAGGCTTTTACATTCTGTATCATTTTATTAATGGAAACACAAAATGAAAACAGTTATACATCAACCAGATGTCGATCTTCAACAAATCTTCCAAGTAAGCAGTTCTTTGCAAAACGGTGAGAATTGAGAGAATCAGTGTGAATTGGGAAGTTGGAGTAACTTAGTGATTCCAACATATGCTTTGGCAATTTTGTCCTACTAATGTCTGTGTCAAACTAGCTGTTCCCATGTCAATGTATGCAGTGAGATAGAGTTCAGTGAATTAACACCCAGTTACTAGACTGATTTTCCTCAGATCTTGTAAGATAAAGTGCAAATGAATTCTGAACAAATTTTCTGCAGAAATAATTCTCTTCCATTTCTTTCTCTCTGTTGAATCTGAAAATAGTTGTACCTCTTTGGAACTTACAGGCTTGTTGTGATTTTACACCACTCATACACTGTTAACACTAGTTTCTGCTCATACTCTGAAGATGTAAGAAGGGATAGAATTCTGTGATTTTTTTTTTTCTCATAATACAGATGCATATGAATACTTACATTTATATGCTCTTCATATAAAAAGAGATTACTTGAATTGATCCTCTTGCTATTCTTTCTTCCAACTCTAAGAAACTGCACAGAAGTGTCAGAAAGTCTAAAACCCTGGAATAATTGATGAGGCTTATCACATTTGTATCTATTTATTTTTTCTTCTAGTTTATCTGTCAAAGGCCACATGCGTAGTAAAGTTGTATGTGTGTATGAATGAGAAAACTATAAACCCTAGTGTTAGTAGTATTGAAACAATCTACTTGCATATGTCCTCTTTTTTTTCCACCCCTCCCCCATTTTTTTCCCTATGCAGATCTGGAGAGCCTTCTGAAATATTAGGAGTCAACATTACTAAAAATAGGATGAATGGTATGAAAATAGTTTTAAAATCATGCTTATGCACAGTTAAAATAGGTATATTTACACCAGAAAAAATAAATTCTCATCAGTTTAATCAGAAATATGCAAAAAAAAAAAAAAAAAAGAAAAAAAAAAGCGATAACTTCTGCCTCAGCTTGGACACATTAGTATTTTTTAAATTTAGATTTAGATGTAGTGCAGACATTTAACTGTTACCCTGATGGATGGAGCCCTGATAGGGTATTGAAAAAAAGCTGGAAGTATATTCAGTTTTTAGTTCCTATTTTTGGTTTAATAATTGTGATAATTATATACCATCAGTTGGCTTTTTGATATAAATATCCTTTTGAGAATGAACTATATTTAGAAAAAGAGAGTTCCAAAATTTCCAGAAAAGATGATTTAGAGCATGTATATATTGGTACAAATTTTGTTGGACATACTAAGATTCATAGATACAGCCCAATTTTTATCAGCTTGTTTGGTACGTGCGTTGACCAAAGTGGCAGCTATGTCTAACCTTACAGCAAAATTGTTTCTGAGCTGTTATTAGTTGTAAGACTGTGTTTCTTCATGCGTAAATTACCGCAAATAATTTTTAAGTATTAAAAATTTCATATGTATAAAAATACACTTACAACCTTTTTTTCTTTATCCAAATTTTGTTTTCTATTTCTGTCTACCCTTGTTTTCTTTATACTTTGAACTTCTTTGTGCTTTGCTATCTAAGGATTTCAAAGTACTTAAAAGTTCAATTAAGTTTTCGGTGTCAAAGTGCTTCTCAGCATTAGTCATGGATGTTCCTATTAATAATTATTCAGCTTCCTCTGAAACACCCTAATTTAAAGCTGTTCTTAAAGTAGGTATGTTTTTGTGGGCAAATGTATTAGAATAATAGCTTAAGATGACTATTTTTATGGGAACATTTTTAGAAGATAGCCTGCAAGGGTAGTGTTGCAAACGAAAACACAGCTTTTCAATCTCTCAGCAACTTTGTATAGAAATTTTTAATCAAAACCAAATGCATATAATACATGTACAAATATGTCTGAATGTGTCTAATCCTGTGCCTACTCTTACAGTGAAACCAGAGTTAACAATGTATAAAGACCTGATTATTAGAACTAGCATTATAACATGATAAAAGATTATTCAGAAAGCAAACTGATTAATGTTGAACTTCACTGGAACAAAAAAAAAAACAAAAAACACAATTACATAGTAAGTTATACTAGTTGGTGGTGGCACAATTACAAAGAAAAGAAATTATAGTATTAGCAGTGTCACTTTGCTTTTCCATAATCATAGAATCATAGAATTGTTTGGACTGGAAGGGACATTAATAACACCTTCCACTAGATCAGGTTGCCCAAAGTCCCATCCAACCTGGTCTTCAACACTCCAAGGGATGGTGCATCCACAGTTTCTGTGCCAGTACCTCACCACCCTCATAATAAAGAATTTCTTCCTAATATCTAATCCAAATCTCCCATTTTTTAGTTTAAAACTATTAGTCCTTGTCCTATCACTGCACTCCCTGATAGAGTCCCTCCCCAGCTTTCCTGTAGGCTCCCCGGAGCCTTCTCTTCTCCAGGCTGAACAACCTCAACTCCCTCAGCTTGTCTTCACAGGATAGGTGCTCCAGCCCTTTGATTATCCTCGTGGCCCTCATATCTCTACTTTTTTTTTTTTTTTTTTTTTACATATATCATTGAAATTGGCTAAAATTATGCAATAAAAATAACAAGAGGCAATGAATACCATAAAATTGAGTGTACTTCCAAAGCTAAACTGAAGTTAAAATGAAATACCTATTTTCTAAATCTAAACAAATGATCAATTTTCTAAATCACAGGCCAGCATTTTTTTAATACTATTTTTTCTTTGTGTTTTACTGATTTCAATAAGTTGTTAATCCCAAACCAAAATATTTACTTAAAACAGAGATATAGGATATACGTAATAAAAGAGCAGCAAGTCTGACATAAAGAAAAATTGTTTGCAATCAACGTACACTTTTATAGAATAGTTATGTTTTACATTGCTTGATTTTTTTTTTTTTATTTTTTTTTCCTGCAAACATGAACTTTGCAAGGCTGCATATGCAATCTTTTTTTTTTTTTGCTGAGGATATTAAAATGTGTCATTAGTCCTAAGTGGAGAAAAACATAAATGGAGCTTGGTGAGAGCAGGAAAAGGTAATTCATTATGAAGGCTCAGAACTGTTTTGTTTCTGCATTTCAAAGTCATCAATGGACATTTATTTTTGAAATCTTATTGAAAAATTAAAAGCTGTGAAAGCTCTGAAATCCTCACACATTGTGAAACTTTTTGAGAAATAAAAGTAGAGTATGTAGAGACTCATTCTTTTGAACGCTTTTTTTTCCATTTTTAATGGGATATTTATTTAATCTCTCGGTTGTTCTAAATTTTTGTCTCTCTTCAGCTGAGGTCAGTTGTACTTTCTTGCTGTGCATGAGTACAAACGTGTTCAGTGTATATGCTGAGTAAAATCTTTCTATAATTGCTTATGAACTGCTCGTGTAGAAGGACTTTTAGTGTGGTGAGTTAAACTAGTACAATAGTAGCAGGCAGCTCTTTATTATAGATGTGATTGATGGAGTTATAGTGATCAAAATCATTGATTTTTGAGCAGGGGAACAGACGAAAGAAAATAGACTATGAGATCAAATAACGACCCATTGCTTCTGGTAATTAGTTTTCTGCTATCTGTACTTACGGCATAATAAAAAGCATGATGGTATTTTTTTTTTATGGCAAAAAAATATTATAGCTGATGCTATAATTTCTAAAGGTCAGAAGAAAGCTTGAGAAGGTACTTCAGGTTATCTTTCACCTGGATATTTAATGTATGCTTTTCCAAATGTATAGAAACTTAACATAACTCATTATTCCTAATTGCATATTATAAGCACAATTCTGCAAATGCTGATGTAGATAGCTTTTAATATTGCAATCAGTACACTGAAAATCACTTGCTTGTTGGATTAGCAGTTTCTGACATGATGGGGCATTTATAGGTTCTTATGAAATCCTTATCTTGTCAATTTCTTTGTTAGCCAGAAAACAGAAAATGAGAGAAATTTCTAAAACAAACAAACAAAACAACAACAAACAAACAAACAATTATAGAATTACCTTTTTTTTTTTTTTTTAATAATGTTAATGGTATTTATTCCAGATAACAATTCTATAACAATTCTATAAATGTACAACTTTATATAGAAGAACTAGCTGAAGTTCTCTGTTAGTGTGAAAAATTAAATTCAGAATCAGAATACCTCCTAAAATCAAAAGATATAGAGGAAGAGAAATTCTGAATTGTAAGTAAAAACATTTTACAAAAATAGTATCACAGAATTACAGAATGTATGAGGTTGGAAGAGACCTCTGAAGATATCTAGTCCAACTCCCCTGCAGAGCAGGATCACCTAGAGCACATTGTGCAGAATGGCATCCAGGCAGGTTTTGAATATCTCCCGAGGAGATATTCACAACCTCTCTGGGCAACCTGTTATAGTGCTCTGTCACCTTCACAGTAAAGAAGTGCCCCCCTTATATTGAGCTGGAACCTCCTGTGCTTCAGTTTGTGCCCATTACCTCTTGTTCTGTCGCTCATGAGGTTCCTCTTGGCCTAACCCTCCAGCTTGTTGAGGTCCCTCTGAATGGCAGCACAGCCCTATGGGGTATCAGGAACTCCTCTGAGCTTTGTGTTGTTAGCAAATTTGCTGAGGGTGCACTCTGTTCCATTGTCCAGGCCATTAATGAATAAGCTGAACAACACTGGACCCAGTACTGACCCCTGGGGGACTCCATTAGGCCTCCAAAAAGTAACTTAAAAGAAAAAATATGCTGAAATGGACACAAGTTACTTACATTCCTAACCTAGAAAACAACCTTCTGATACATACAGGAATTTGAAAATGTTCTTGTTACATAAGTTGCCCACACCATGTTATCCAAATAAATAAATAAAAATTAAAAATCAAAGTTAATATCAAATAATATTTACTATAAAAAAGTAGGAATTCAGGGTGGAACTCAGGATGAATGATCTGATGTGTTAAGGAAATACATAATGTGGATGTTCATATTAAGTGAATGATTTATATTGTGTACATTTTCCTCTTTCTGTGATTGGAAAGAAGTAAACCACCCTGAATACCTCACAGATAACCTGTCTAATAAGCAGTTCATTTAAAAATAAGTGAGAACGGGAAATCGATCAGGAAGCTGAAGAAATCAGTCACAGCTTAATCTTGCATCAGAATACCAAACCCTGTAAAGAGAGACTAGCTTTGAAACCAGACTGCCATCCAGTCAAATTTAAACTTTGAAAAAATACAAAAGATTAAATTCTAGCTATTCTACCCTCTAAATTTCAGGCCCTTTATACTTATTTCCTTAACTGAAAATTTCCCTCATACTTGAGATTTAAGTTTTCGCTTCTTAAGAGATAGCTAATGAAAAAGTGTCTGTGTTAGAAAACTTAATTCAGAATTTTCTGATGTGCTTCAGGGTGTATTCTAAATCTTTAGCATTTTATTTGTTAAAATGAAATTCAGCTCCTGCATCAAAGGCCAAGCAGACCAGAGAAACATTGCTGATTCTTATTTCAGAAAAACCCGTGTTAAAGACACTTGCTAACTACATCTCCTGTATTAATTGGTTGTAAAATTTCAAGTTGTCTGAAAATTTCACCTCCTATAAGTTAAAATTAATCTGTAAAAAGTGGCTACCTACACAACTGATTATCAGTTACTTTGAAGTTCTTAGCTTCTTAAGTAGTCTATCAAATAGGAAGAAGAGTGCAGAAGCATTGCTTCTTACTTTTAGGTCCCAGTTAAGTATTATGTTTTCTATGCTATGATAATATTAGTAAGGGTAACTTTTTTTTTTTTTTAAATGATGTAAATTCATTATGTTTCTGCTAACAACACAAACTAAGCAATTTATATTAAAATATCAAAAGTACTTACAATTATTGGCCTAAGCTTAGGAAGGTGTTTAGAAAAGAATGCATAGCAAAATAGTTTCAGTTATTTACTTGGTCATATTGTCCTTTCAATATTCAAAGCTGAACCAAAAGCACAGGAATTATTGTTTCTAGAAACAGCCCAATTCTCTTTGTTGTGCTTTGCACGCTGTTGAGTTAAGCCACATAAACAAAAACAACACAGATGTTGCTCATCCTGCTTGATTTCTATTTTTTTTTTTTTTTTTTGCTTTGTCCCACCCCTTTCCCATGTGATTGATTAGGTTCCAGGTGGGCCTAATGGTATATAACCTGCAGGTGTCCCATTACCACTCTCTTTCTGCCTGAGCTGCTCTTTGGGGGTGTGTGCTTTGTTTTTTCTTCAGCTAGTTGCAGGGTTCTTTAGGTGGGTCAAAGTGTATGGACTGATGTGTTTCCAAGTTGAGAGAGGTGATCATGTCCCTTTAAGGTAACAACTAGTAGGATCTTTTAGAGTAAAACAAGCTATATAGTAGTAGGTGCCTTTACTACATGCAGCTCTTCTTCAAGTGGATAATTTTTAAAGCATGCTATTGGATAGGAAGTTGACATTACTTTGTGCGTTTGCTTTGTGGTTCTAGGTCTCTTATGATTTACTTTTTTTTTGCAGAATTACAGGGCTTACTATGAATGTGACCTTATGCCTTCACCTGTATGTCAAATATCATCAGAGTTGCAATCTTGGTGTTAAAATGATAGAGCATGGATTTAGGGGAAATGTATCATCCAAGTTTCCTGTGCCAGTGAGTATCTGAAAACAGCAGAAATAGGCATATAAGGTGTAGTCTTTTTCAGGGTTAGGGACAGTTTCTTATGTTTCTGGAACTTTTTTTTTCCTGCTGTTTTGCTGGATGTTGAGTCTTTAAATCTTGTAGCCTTCTAGATTTTAAGTGCTTGGAATTTTCTTAATAGAGGGATATTTAGCAGAGGTTGCTAGCAAACTTGTTTCTGGGATGTGGTTTGGTACACTTCTGTTTTTAGGATATATTTTAATCTCTACATATATCAAGCTATTTGTGTAACTCTCTGGAGGATTCATAAAGAGCTTCAGTATGTGCTGCAAGGGGCTTGACCATATAGGTGCAGTATTACCAAGACACTGAGCAGGATCACTTCTTTCATCAGTGAAGGATAAGTCTGTGATTATCCCTGTTGGGGCTGCTGTGCGTTCATGTTCTGTTGGCATTTGTGGACCTGAGGTGTGTTTTTTTTTTTTTTTTTCTTGCTCTAGTCTCTGTGCTTGAGTCCTCTGCAAGGAGCTGTACTATTTGCTGTACTATTTGTGTGTCCATCACAGATATGACCTTCTCTTTTTTTTTTTTTTTTTTTTTTTTTTTTTTTTTGTAAAAAGAAAAAATATTTTACCTCAAGTGCTGCTACAGGCTGAGAGATGAGTGGTTAGAAAGCTGACTGGCAGAGAAGGACCTGGGAGTATTGGTTGATAGTCGGCTAGCAGTGTGCTCAGGTGGCCAAGAAGGCCAACAGCATCCTGGCTTGTATAAGAAGCAGTGTGGCCAGCAGGGCTAGGGAAGTGATTGTCCCCCTGTACTTGGCTCTGGTGAGGTCACACCTTGAATGCTGTGTTCAGTTTTGGGCCCCTCGCTACAAGAAGGATGGCGAGCTGCTTGAGTGAGTCCAGAGAAAGGCAATGAAGCTGGTGAGGGGTCTGCAGAACAAGTCTTAAGAGGAGCGGCTGAGGGAGCTGGGATTGTTCAGGCTGGAGAAGAGGAGGCTCAGGGGCAACCTTATCACACTCTACAGGTACCTTTAAAGGGGAGGCTGTAGAGAGGTGGGGGTTGGTTTGTTCTCCCACGTGCCTGTTGACAGGACGAGGGGGAATGGGCTAAAGTTGCTCTGGGGGAGGTTTAGGTTGGATGTTAGGAAGAACTTCTTTTCTGAAAGGGCTGTTAGGCTGCCCGGGGAAGTGGTTGACTCACCATCCCTAGAGGTCTTGAAATGGTGTTTAGATGTAAAACTTAACGATATGGTTTAGTGGAGGACTTGTTAGTGTTAGGTCAGAGGTTGGACTGGATGATCTTGGAGGTTTCTTCCAACCTAGATGATTCTGTCATTCTGTGTGAAATTACATGATAATTTGTGATTATTTTGTGAGATGAAAAAAGTTCTAGCACTTCAAACATCTGTACTGCTGGAAAGGTGCCTTTATACTGTCAATAATAGTGCACATTCTTTACTATATAATGAAAATGGAATGGCTAGGTAGGTATCAACAGCATCAATATTCTTTTGTTCTCTTGACATTTTCTCAAAGTTTGTAGATGTTTCACATTCCACTTCCTAATTTCTCTAAGAATTAGGGATCAAACTATGAAGTACAGAGGCAAAAAATGAAAAATCTTGATTTTTCATTTCTTTATGTAAGAGAAGATTGTGTGTTTTCCAAAAGAATATTTGTCCTGATCTATTTCTTATAGATTTTGAACTTGTTTTAAGAATTTTTAAGTAGTAAGAAGAAAGTTACTTGCTTTGTTCTGATGCTAAAACAAGTATTTTGATAATGGGAGCAGGGGGAAATAATATACATCTGTATTGTCAGTCATAATATATTCTCTACTAAAAATTGTGTACACATTTCTGTAAATAAACACCCTGCTTAAAATTCATGAGGAAACAAAGTGTTAAAATCTAAACAGCTGTGCCATCATCTGATGATTATTCATCTGAAATACTACCCCATATTAAAAAAAATAAAAAATGTTTCTAACAGGTTCTTTGATATTTAGAAAATGTAAATGCACATTGTTTATAGCTTGCTAATGCTCATAGTTTGTTGCCAATTGGAATGCATGTTTGGGGGTGAAAGTGAAATCTTTGTTTGTTTAATTGTACCCCTGCGTTGAGTTGGGAATGTGTCAAGAAGTAAGAAAACACCAGCTTTAATAAGCATACAATGCAATTTAACAGTTCATAAAACAGTAAAATTTAATCCCAGACTGGGAGATTTAATAAATCTCACTCAGCAAAATGGTTTTGTGGAATGTGTTAGCAAGTGAGAATTAAGTGAAATGATTTCAGGGGCAATAGACTTTATTAACCAAGGAGGGGAGGAACTAGTTTTGCAAGCCGTTTCTTCTTAATTTCATTCACTCATTATAACTGCTTTGAGTAGGAGAGCTTTCTGTGAGCAGAAGAAATATGTTGGGTCTCTGAAATGTGTGTGCATACTACTACATTTGTCAGGCCTCATCTAACAAGTATCTTCTGTAGGTGGTCTTGTGCAGTAGTTCATTTAGTGACTGTTAAATGATTTTTAAGTTTAGTACAAATTAAACCTCTGTCTATCTGTAAGATAAAATGACTCCTGTTAATTGTTGTTTTGTTACTTTTGCATCCAGGCTGGTTCTTCTGTGCTTTTTACTTTTCTTCCGTTTTCTCTTCCCCTCAACATTTTTTCTCAGTCTTTACTTTTATAGGCTGCAGAAACCATGTTCTTTCTATTTTTTTTTTTTTCTTTTTTCATTTGTCAGATAGAAGATCTCTAATTCTTTTTTGTTCTTCCAGGCAGTTGTTACATCTCTGTGAAACAATATGCTGACTTGTAGGATATAAACAGGTCATACCTATATTTTAACATCACTCAACTGTCAAAAAAAAGAATATATATATATATATAAAAAATTAAAAAGTGAATTTCTTTCAGTACTCTTATTCTTATAGCCTTGTATGACAGACAACTTGAAGACCAAATTTAAGCGAAGACTCTAGGACTCAAGCACTGCACACAACTATCACACGTAATGCTCTGCAAATATCATTGTTACAGTGAGCCACTGAAAGGACGCTTCTTCCATTATGGATGGCCAGATTGTGCTCAAATAGTTAATTTGTTTCTATGGTTTATATCCCATAGAGATATGGGATACCTGAGAGCATGTTGTGGTGAGGTTGAAACAAGTTGTCTCAGTCTAGTCTAGATTTGTCAGTTAAATTAAAATGTGTTTGCTTTTATGTTTTTCTTAAACATTTCCAGCTGTATTGGAAAGTTAAACCATACCAGATCTACTGACATTAGTTTAACTAGGGTAGGTGTTTGTCTTTCTGCGCAGTTGTTTTGCTGTATTGGCTGGTATAGCCTTTCTTTAACACAGAACTACCTGGGATTTCTATATATGTTATGTCTTGGATTACATTCAGTAGAGAAAACCTTCATAGACAGTGGCATGGTGGAATTTAGCTTTTACAGCCAATCTCGTGTGATTCTTTCTGGGTGTGCTGAAGGACCTTTTTTCCTGAATCTGGTTTACAATGTGAGAGATAAGCCTCTTTATTGACACCTGTGTTGCATCAAGCTGTATATTCATAAATGTATAGAATAACAATGGGATCCTATGTCACTTAATTACTTTTGAGTGACAACAGATGTGATGACAATCACTTTGCATTTATAAAATGAGTATGGCATAATTCACCTTTCTTTTTTTCAAGTATCCTGTACAATTGTACTGACATACATAACTGTTTAAGAAGTTAGTTTCATCTCATAATACATAAAAGAATCATAAAGAATAAATTCACATCTACATTTATTTTCATATTCAAATGTTCATTTAATATATGGGTACAGAGAAGGATATGATATTCAGGATTTGCATTTTGGAGTTGGGAAAATACTGAAGATTATAGTAACTAAAATTACATTGTACATGCTTTATCTTGTGCTTAATGCAGGATCTGAAAAATTTAAAGGAAAATGACATTCTTCATTCTTTGTCTCTTGTCCTGCACCTTTATGTATCCACTGTTTTTTCTGTAGTTCATATCCAGTAATTTTTAATGGCAGTTTTGTCATTTTCTGTCAAACGGGACAGCTTTTAAGGAAAGCAACGGTGTTAATAATGAGGGTGCTTCTGCAATGCGGGTGGTTGCATTGTCCTGACTTTTGTGTGTCATCAGATTTTTCTCATGTCTTTTCAGTTATTCCTGGTTTGTTTAAAAGAAAGGAGGTGGAATCAACTTCTGTGAGAAACTCAGTCTTCAAAGGAAAATAATGATTTAAAAAAAAAAATAATTCACCCAGGCCTATTTCTCTTCATTGTATTCATAATGGAAATAATCTAGAAAATAAGACTAAGGCAAGGAAGAAAGGAAGGCAGGTGATGGGGGATTCAATAGGCAGAAAAAAAAGATGTTTGTTTAGGCACTATGACATTTATTCAAAGTTTTATAATTAATAATTTTCTATTGTTAAATTATTGGACAGTAAGGACAGCTGAGAGAAAAAAAAAAAGTAATTACCAAAGGAGAATTAATCCTTAGCAGGATAAGGATGTTGATTGTAGGATGTTTTTGAGGGCATTGAAGTGATTAAGTATGCTATTTTGAATCCTTCTGTGTAATATGTCCAAAATGTAAATTTTTCTTTACAAAAAGGGTGTCTTGGAGGGGAAGGAGATTTGACTAGGCTGTTCTGTCTGCTATCCACTATGTGCTGAGGCTGTTATAGCAAAGAAACAGAGTTGCTGCTACCTTCCAAATTCCTTTGTTATCCTGTTGTGATGGTGACTAGAAAAAAATCTTGGTACACACTGGGAGTTGAAAAACAAAATCTGACTTTGCATCCAGTGTTATATTCGAGGCACTGGTGTTGTGTAAGAAAAATACTATTTATAAGGGACAATGGAAAATTCAGTCCTCCTGGAACATGCCCTGTCTCTTGCACTTACACTCCCCTTGCCAAATGGAAACACAACATTCAGTTTATGTTCTGAAAGGATAAGTACTCTCATATTGCTCAGTGAGAGAATCTTGTTGCAGCTTTTCAAAGCATGTGTGTTAACACTTTGCTGAAACAGTGACCATAGTCAGTCTGAACTAGGTTTACTTCAGAGGATGCTGTGGTCTGAGGTGGCTATCTGTGCAGCTAGCAGAAAATCTGTACCATGTTTTCAGTCAGTACAAAAGGATATATGATAAAGTTCTTTTAGGACTTCAAGGACATTTTCAAGGACTTTGTTTAAAAAAAAAATAATTAAGTGGCCAATGTACTTTCAGGTTTATGCATTTATCTGGATACTTTTGTCATGGTTACCAAGGAAAACAAATGCAGATATATATTTGTGAGCATTTTTGTTCAGTTTCATTTCGTTTTTGATTGAGCAAATGAAATCACAGTTTAAAATTTTAGCTTCATTTAAATTAATGGACAATACTTTTCAGCGTATGTTAGTGTCTGACTGAGCAGTTTAGTCTTGTAAAGGTAGCTGGACTTATTTCACAAGGACAAAATTTGACTGACTAGAGACAGGAAGACAGAGCTATCTCTAGTAGTATGTGACTGTCCTGGTGTTTCCAAGTACTGCACAGAACACCTTTTAAATAGATCATGTTTCTTCATAGGCTTTTATTAATAATAAATTTAACTGGGGGAAAAACAATCACATTAATTTAATTGAAAATCTGATTTTTAATTGTTTCCTTACATTCCAGCTGGTTTTAATCACCTGTCTTTGAAAGTTCTTCCAGATTATGCCTATGGAACAGTTCAATTTTTTTCTTTTAATACATATTATAAGGTACTACAATTTGTTATAGTAAAGGCTGAAATATAATTTTTCTGCTTGAGAATTGTACTTCTGTTACAGTTCATGAAGAAACGGAATTAGTCTAGCAATCCTTCATCCTAAATTAACATTAAACTTGTGTGTGATAAAGTCATGTTATCTAAAAATAAAGCAGATATGTTCTGCTATTCAGAGACAATTCTATAGCAATGAGATATGAACAGGAAAGGAGTGGTTTATTGGTATAGGAGATCCTCATTCCATTTGGAAGTAAATGGAAATGTCACACAAAAACATGTCAGAATTATATGTTGCTAAATGTGGAATCTGCATCTCTTTTTAACCCCTAATAGTTAATTGTGTACAGATATTTCAAAAGTAATTAGCAAATTTGAGTCACATGTCAAGTGACATCAATGAACTTCTGTTTAATGTAATTCTGAAGCTGGTTATGAAGATCATAACCATGATGATTTTGAAAACCTCTTCTGTTAGGGCTGCATTTATCTGTGTCAGAGTGTGAGCACGTCTCCTCGCTTCTGCAGTGTCTTAAGATACAGACCTACCTCTCAAGATGCTGCTATAGTGCATAAACATCTCATTTGGTTTCAGGATTTTCAGCTAGTTCTTCTCTAAGCTACCACCCATGCTTAAGGTCACTGAAAATCATACCTTTGAGATGTCATGAGAAGGGCAGAGAAAACTAGCAGAAAACCAGTCCAACATTTCCGCTATGTGGGGAAGATTTCTTCTTGGCTGGGATCCAGCCAATACTATTTTTTTTTTTTTCTGCATCAGCTTCTCCCATATAGGTTAGAAACCGGTGTAAAATACTAACCTACCAGCTTCTTGCCCCAGCTCCAAGCCCTGAAAACCCAAACCTTCCCTACAGTGAGAGCAGGTGAAGCAAAGGTGTGCCAGAAATCATGGCATAAATCTACTAGAGCTTATAGTGTGCCTCTGTAGACAAATTTTTGTGTAGGATTGGGGATGAAGAAGACCACACTGAAGAGACCTGGAGAGAAATAGTAGACCCTTTATCTAATAGTAGAGAGGACATTTTCCCTGTGTGCTTTACACTGAGTCTGTCTCCATCAAAACCATTTCACGGTGAGATTAGAATACCTGCTTGAAATCTGTTCAACAGTATTTAGCAAGTAGGACTCACAAATGATTAGTGCTGTTAAAGAAAAACATGTAATTAGTGGAGACAAACACAACACCCACAGTAAGACAGGAGGTAAAGGAATGCCAGAGCAGTGTTGAGAAGAAATGTGTAGTATCCAACTGAGTTCAGAATAAAAAGTAAACACGTATTGGTACTTTCTGTTTGAAGTATACTGTGACTGAGAACTTCTCTGATTAAACTGCTATCTGAGTGCTAAAAGATTTTTTTGTTACTTCATTGACTCAACTGAAAGAAAGACTTGTAGTCACAGACAGCTGTCATTTGACATCTTAAAGTAAATCTCATTCTATTTCTATTTGATGAATAACTTTTATAGCTTCTATTATTGTATTTTTTTGTAGTTGTAGACATGCAACTGACGGTGTCATGAGCAGTATTTTTGATGTTTATTTGTATTTGAACAAGTCATGATTGACAACTATGAAACAAAAACCAACAAAACAAAAAACTGTATCAAATACTGTACCAAGATATATCTTTGAGATACACCATAATTTTTGAAAGGTTTATACAAGTTAGCTGAAAAGTACTAACCTCATTATTTATTCTTCAGTGAATGGAAATGTTTTAGCAGGTTCTTATCTGAAACTCAAGAACCATTGGTTCTCATGAAGTTTATACTGCTTCTTTCAGGCTGCCAATCTCTCTTTAGATAAGATAAAGAATTCTAAAACTTGGGGGATGCTTTTTCCCAAGTCCCTGACCAGTTTCTTGCTGAAACCTGCAGCATTTCCTGTATCACAAAGCATCGTTCCAATAACGTGATTTAAGGCAAAGAAAGCAGCACAGACAAATGGCAGTAAGACACAAAAAATGCTTAGCAAGCTTAACAAATGATGGTGGGGAAGTAGTACAATTGCTATCAGTTCCTTCTGTCTCTCAGATGAAAGATAAAGTAACCAAGCAGAGAACAGCCCAACTTGCAAATTCAAGCACATATTTTATCTTTTCCTGAGTTTTGTGCTGTTTATTTCTGGTTCAGTAAAATCAGTGGTTGCACCCAGAGAGATGAGTGTGATGTTGAATCACTAAACCAATATATTTTTAAGCATGTGGTTCTATCTATTCAGTACAAACAATTAAGCCTACATTTAACTTTAATGCAAGGTGGACTGTGGAAGATCAGCCTATGTAAATAATGGATTTATCTTGCAGAATCTAAAGACCAAATTGGACACTCAGCTTCTAGCCAGTGATTAGTTGATGTTGCCTGTATTTAAAAGTGCATTCTGCTTTAGCTTTATTTCCGGTGAAGCAATATTCATCAGTTGAGTATGATGAATATTAACAGGATTCAGATTACTTCCAAAACTGCAATGGCTTTTTTAATGTTTCCACTGGAGTTGACTGTCTTTTCATCCTACAGATTTCCAGCTCAGTGGCTTATAGAATTTGACAAAAAGCCATGTTTCTCTGCATCTGGCATAATGTCCATTTGATTCTTGCTGATGTCTTATTGGTTTCATGTCCAAATTTATATCTAATTAATCAGTTAATGTTTTTTTTAACTTCTGGTTGCTTCTTAATGGGAATGATTTTGCTTAAGTTTTATAGCAATTTAAATTTTCAACCATTGGTGCAAGGACTATGTGTTTAGAAGTAAAGCTGATTTAAAAAAAAAAAAAGGCCAAAAAAGAAAAACAGCAACATAAAACAAACAATCCCCAAACATACTGTTTTCATTTCTGAACCAGACTTATGTATTGAACTTATTTTATAGTTTATTTTTTAAATTATTGTCTAGACTCCAACTTCTGTCAAGTACTAGAATATTAAGCTTTGTATGATGCTTATTCAGCATGTCATTCTGACTTTTGGGACTTTTGCTGTCTCCTTGTCAGATATTAGCTTGCCTTAAAAGCACTTTAATGCCTTAAAGATAATGAACAATTTGGCAGCAAAAATATTTTCTGGCTGATTTGGAGTGTCTGTATAAACTGCTTGGTGTCTGAGATCATTGAAACCTATTATACTAGCTATGTTAAAATTGGGATTTATTTCTGTTTGAATTTTGAAATCTGTCCCTGGGAGAGCAATTTAAATGTAAACGTATATTTTCCCCTTTAACAGTATCTTATGGGCTATAATGGTAGAGCTCTTTTGCATTTTTATGTTTAATTTTATTGTAAAGAGCCTTGGGATGCATTTGCATG
The DNA here is from genome assembly GCF_963932015.1 of Anas acuta. NCBI lineage: Eukaryota > Metazoa > Chordata > Aves > Anseriformes > Anatidae > Anas > Anas acuta. The sequence continues at coordinate 74,547,464 of NC_088981.1, read as the reverse complement.
AAAGGCACTATATAAGCTTATTTTGTATTGCATTGTATTGTATTGTGACAAGTGCAATAATCTCCAGGTTTCCTGTCCATTAAAGAACTAATTTCACAGCTCGCTAATTATATGAATGAGAAGGGGAAAGAGGTCCCTTTCCTCTAAGGTATACTGAGCAGATGGCATAGTATTTATTTCTACAAGCAGAATCTAAGGTCCTCTCTTGCTTTTGATTCCAAGTTTTGTCTCTGTTTATCAAAGAGAAGAGGAAAAATTTCAGTTTCTTTTGTACAGTATGTACTGGGAGGCTGCTTCCGTCCTTTGCTAATACAACAGTAGTTAGCATATACCATGACTAAACAGCCCATTTATTTAGAATGGGACATGAAAACAATTAAAATGAATGTGGAGTTTAATGGAATTCTAATTTGCCACTGCTTTGTAGAAGATACTGATTACATGTAGGTCTGTCTTAGGGATTAAAACTGATACCTATAAAAACTTATAAATGAATTTGTAAAATACTTTTGGGATTGTTTCTAGTCTGTAATTCCAAATGGAAAACCATTATTTCCTTAGCCTTTCCTTCATTGCCAAGGTCTTGCTACTTTGCTAATCTATTCTTTCTTCTCACTGATGGAAATAACTGACTTGAGTCAAACCTGCATGCATACAGTGCAGCCTCCTAAAACACTGCTTTCTTTAAGGTGGTGTGAGTCATCAGAGGTACTGGTGTCCTGCTGTGATCCTATAAAATTGATATTTGGGCCCTTATTTCAGCTTTAAAAAGAGAAGAACTGAGACTACAGGTCCTGATGCTTCTATGAGACTTGGCAATCAGGCTGTCACAGCGCTGCACAATCAGATTGTTTTCTCCCTGTAGTGTAATGAGCAGTGCTAAATGTTTGTTTCGTTCCCTCACTGCTGGATTGTCACTTGTTTTGATTTTGTGCTCATAATGCTGATTTCATTCTAATTTTAGACGGATGCAGCTCTAATGTATGATGCAGTTCATGTGGTATCAGTGGCTGTCCAGCAGTTCCCACAGATGACTGTCAGTTCACTACAGTGCAATCGCCACAAACCATGGCGCTTTGGGACCCGCTTTATGAGTCTCATTAAGGAGGTAAGTCACTAACAAAATATATCCTCCTTCCTTACTTTCCTTCCTCCCAACTCCCATTTCATTTTATTCAAATTCTACTTGAATTCTGCTTTTTTATTTATTTTTTTTGCAGGTGAGTGAGACTATTAGCTTATTATGTTTAAAGAAATTGCAAATAAAAATGTTGTCTTATCTATCAAACAAGTTTTCCAGCCCTGTGTATGATATACTTTGTTCCAACTAGAATTATAAAAGGGTGAAATAACTGCATTCTAAATAAAACCTTTAATTGTGGATACTTGTGAGCGTTTTTGGAACATTTGTAGTATTAAAAAACAACCCGCCAAGACTCTAAACCATAGACTAACTATGAAAATTCAGCAACTAAATGCTAGTATACGTTTAAAGAGGCCAAGAATGAAGTTCTAATTTTCACTTCTTTTGCCATGATAAATATATATGGCATTGTTCACTGAGTATACTTCTGAGATATGGTTAGATAAAGTTTAGGAGATTTAAGGTGCTAAAGATTATAGAATATTCAAATAGAGTATTCTTGTACTGTAAATTACTAGTTTCTCATTCTAAATATGCAAAATACCATGGTAAAGCTAAATGTTTGCAATGGAATATAATCCTGTTTGTAATACTAATTGATTTTAAGATGATAACTTTGTCTTCCATACTTCTTCCTCTAGTTCAGTATAGTTTAAGAACCGTGCTGACTGTAAGTTTATTTATTATTATTATTTTAATAGGATATTCCACTTAATTAAATTAGTAAGTAAGGAATAAACTCTGGAAGACTGGCTCACGGACCTCAATTTTTGGTGTCTTAGCGTGGGGACTCTCAGCATCTTGCAGAAGAATGAAATCCAGAGTTAATAGAAGAGATCAGGGCTTGGTGGCAGGGAAACGGAACTGGAAATGCATGCATGAATAGTGTAGAAATGAAGAATTTATTGGTTAACATGGAAAACTGATTAAAAAAAAAGTCTATGAAGATTAAAGAAAGGTTAATTTAATTAGCAAGAAGTAAATATGAAATATATATATTTAAATCAGCCACAATGTAAAACATTTAGGTAAGTAATATTCCCATTCTGACAGAATTTGATAACATTGTTCTTTCTGGGGAAATATAGGAAATATTTATAATTTTTTTCTTTTTCTCTAGGCTCACTGGGAAGGCCTCACAGGCAGGATAACTTTCAACAAATCTAATGGCTTAAGGACAGATTTTGATTTAGATGTTATCAGCCTCAAGGAAGAAGGTCTTGAAAAGGTGTGTAAGATGTTTATTTCTAAAGTGATGTTAAACAAAAACTTACCCTCCCCTGCTCCCTCCACCCCAATCTCACAAAAGGAACTTATTTTCTTTTCTCCTCTGGATAAAAAAAAACAAACATTTATATACAATCTACAACAAAATGAAATTTTATATGGGAATAAATATATTTGGTTTTGAAATTTCTTTTCAAAAATAGTTCTGACACAAAACCTCGTGTATAGGGTTGTGTGTTTTTTTTTCTTAGAAGAAGGCAGTAAAGCTGAAACATTAGTTCTGACAACTTAAATACTTTTTGTGCAATATGTTTTTCCCCATGGTGATTTTGTTATCTGTGTTTTGGTACCATTAAAATTAAAAACAGTCAAATTTTCCTCTTAGTATTTGTGCACGCCTGCCAGACAATTGTGTCATTACATAGCAAATTCCCCCAAATAAGTAGTATTCTCTTCAAAAATGTGGGAGACTCCAGTTCTATACTTCCTTTTACCATGGCTCATTGTTTCTGGATGCTTATGAAAATAGAGCTATACATTTAGGTGTTGATTCCAAAGGATGCTCTTTCCAAATGCTAGCGTGACTTTCTTCAAACAATGCCATACCAAATGGATAAACACTGTTCAATTCAGTCAGATTTCAGAGAGTCATGGGGACCTGCCAAGCACATTTCACCTCAGTGTCAAGTGGAAGTGCTGCACTAAATACCTAGGTGCTCAAATTTGAATGCTCACAACCATAACATTTTTGGATTCAGAAGATCTGCCTTGAAATATGAGACAGACCTGAGAGAAAAATATTAGAGGAATCCTTAGAATATCTTGAAAAGCATACATTTTCTACATACCTACTTCTTAAACCTAATTTCAGGAAACAAGACTTGAAAAATGACTGCTAATGCTGCAAGTAAATTTTCATGCTGCCATTTTACATCATACAAATAATACAAATTTAAAAAATAAATCAGGAATTTAACATCAACTTTTAAATTGAGACTCCATGTAAAGGTATTAAAATGTACAGACTTTCAGAAATATTTAATGTATTACATGTAGCATGTCTGTTCCCTGCCTGATACCTGGCTTCAAATCTTCTAGTAAAAGCTGCTAATCTGGGGTTTGACAGTAACCTCTTAACTGCATACTTCTAGCCACATCCATAGTTTTGAGAGAACCTGGTGAGGAGTAGACAGTTGGACCTTGAAACATGCATTAATATAGTTTGATCTATATTGAGTTTAGCTTTTAGATACAGTTCCAATCCCATCACCTGTGTTTAAACATGTAGGTATAACTATTTGTATTTTCTGTGTATCTTACTAATTTGGGAAAAGTTGCCTGAAAAAGAAAGAAATAAAATAATTTTGGATTTTCTCTGTATTTTAAGAAAACTTCTATTCTGGGAGTACAAGTTTTCTATTTGTAAGGGGCATTAAAAATTAAGAATAAGCAGCCTGACAGGTTTGTCTATCTTCTGACATGATTTTTTTCTTGTACAGAGATAGGGGGAGAGGCTGAAAGATTGAAAAGTGTTTTTTTTGAATCCTAATATTGTTGAGATTTGAACTAATGGCCTTGGGAACACCCACATCTATTTGGCCTACCACAGTGATATGAAGAAAGATCATGTTTCCCTTCATCACCGGCCAACCTGGTATAGAGAGGAAATACAGGAGGCTGCGGTGTCAGCCATTTAGTGCATTGCTATGATCAGCAGACAAAGGTTTCCATCTGCAGGGCAATGTTTTTACATTTTATTTACTGTATGGTTGGTATTTAGGTGAGGTTTTCTGTGTTCTGTAAACATCATGCTTTCCTTCATCTTCAGATAAAGTTTTATCCTCTATTGCCCTAAGGCAATATTGTACTGACAAATAAAATGAGAAACTAAGGGAAACCACCATGCTGCAGAGTTCTATTTCCTTTTTACTTTTTTTTCTTTCCCAATATTTGTTTTGGGATATTAATGTTTTCTTATTAGGAAGATTTCAAAGAAGTTCATAAGGTGTGAGCTTGCTTTGGAACAATTAGATAGGTAATATTGCTTTCAAAAAGGTCCAGTGGAAAACCTGTGATTATAGAATTAAACTATATTTTAAAACATGAAGCAATGCTTGGATATTAAAATGTCTTATTATGTATGATATATTCCATGAAGGGTGTTATGCAAAGTTAAGGAAAGACAGTGTATTATTGTGATTAAATTTGCAAAGCAAATTTGTTTTGTTTATGAGAATAGGAACAACATAACCTGTCTTCCTTACTGAAAACATAAATGGAAGAATTTATGACATGGGAATAGCTGAGTAAGTCAGTAGTAGCTGAAGAGTCTGCATATAAGGAAGTGATAAGCTGTTGAAAATGAGAAAAGGAAGTTTCTGAAATATAGGATGACTATATGGATGTCAGGCAGCATTTGAGAACCATCAAGCAGCATGGGTTTTTGGGAAAATAAAATCTTCACAGTGTACTTAATTTCTGGCAGAAATGCAAAACAATTGAAGGAATTGAGACAGTATAATATATTTGCATTTGAGTGACATATCTAATACTACTTCACAACTTTACTAAAAAAAAAAAAAAAAGCTGACTTCATTAACAATTTTTTGTTAATAAGTATGTGGACTGGAAATTTCCCAGGAGAATGTTGGTGTAAGATGCTGCATAATGGATGTGTAGTGGGCTGAAGGAATAGTATCTTCCATCTGGATCTGCCTTGTCTGTTTTACCTTCCATATCAATGTAAATGTAGAAACACAAAAGCATGTTAATTTAATTCTTAGTTGACAATATATTAGAAGATACATAACCCGCTGAAAATACAGAAGTAAAAAAAAGTCTACAGAGATTAGAAATATGTGAAGAAAATAAAATTCAACAGAAAATACAGTAATCTAAAACACAGACTTGGGAAGTAGTAATAATGAAAAATATGTGAGAGACCATAACAGAAACCGTAGTAAAAGGATATGGATGTTTTAAAACAACCAACGTGTGCTTGAGCTGCGTATATGAATGCTCAGAGAAAAGGAGCGTTATCACTGCCTTTGTGGTGCATTTTGACTTTAAAGGGATGTGATAATATTACTTCAACAAAATATTCTGACAAGCTTTGGAAAGAACAGTAAGAATTACTTATAATTAGAAAAGTTTAGGAGTTGGAAAAGTGTTGGCAAAGAACAATGAGGAATGCTATACGTTCGAAGATAAATATAAGCAAAAGCAGAGCAGTTACTGTAGGGTGTAGTGATAGATTAGAAAAAGGATGGTGGCTCAGAAAAATGGACTGGTAGCCCAGAGAAGCAGCGGATGCCCTGTCCCTGGAGGTGTTGGATGAGAGCCTGGGCAACCTGATCTAATGGGTAGCATCCCTGCTCATGGCAGGGGGGTCAGAGCTAGATCTTTAAAGTCCTTTTGGACCTAAGCCATTCTATGATGATTCCATTAAGGAAAATTAAGCTATATGCTTAAGTTATAGCCTGATTTGCTTAGTATTTGGTTCTTATAGGTTATTTTACTAAGAAAGAGAAATCAACCTGAACTAAAAATGTCTTTGAAAAAAAGTCTCTTACTCTGAAAAAACGCAAACACTATTATGCTTCCCAATAGAGAGAATATATTTTAGCCAGTTCTTTGATTTGAGAGTTCTGTCTTTCCTTTCCTCCCCGTCCCTTCCCTTTCCGAATCTCATTCACTTCTCTCTCTCTCTCTCTCCCTTCCCTTCCTTCACATTGTGCTCCATCTCTCCATCATACACATTTTTTCCTGCACTCTTCTACCAAATCCTTCTCTCCCTGCTGTGGTGGCTAAACCCAGCTGTGCAGCTGAACTCCTCCACAGCCACTCTCTCACTCCCATTCCTCAAAGAGAAAGGGGGAGAAAATAAAAATGAAAAGGGCTTAAGGGCTGAAATAAGGACAGGGAGATAATCCAGTTATCATCATGGGCAAAACAGACTCAGCGTAGGGAGATTAATGAAATTTATTACATATTGCTAGCAGACCAAAACAGTCAGCAACTAAAAGCAAACTAAAAACACTTTCACCCCATCCACTCTCTTCTACCACTTCCTTGCTCTGAGCAGTACAGGGGAACAGGGAACGGGAGCTGTAGTCAGTCCCTAATGCTTCATCTCTGCCACTCCTTCTCAGTCCATCTCTGCCCCTGCTCCACATGGGGTCCCTCCCATGGAATATTGTCCTTCCCAAACTGAGCCTGCGGGGGCTGCCTACAGGCAGCAGCTCTTCAAGAACTGTTCCCCCATGGCTCCGTACCACAGAAGCTCCAGCAGGGGTCCCCCACAGGTGGCAGCTCCCCCCAGACCTACTACTCCTGTGTGGGCTCCTCTCTGCGGGCTACAGCTCTGGCCTGGGACCTCCTCCTGCGGGGGCTCTCCATGGGCGGCAGCCTCCTCCAGGCCACATCCACCTGCTTCATCAGGGGCTCCTCCACAGGCTGCAGCATGGAGATCTGCTCAGCCAGAGCATGGGCCTCTGCAAGGTCTGCAGGGAACTTCTGCTCTGTCATCTGGAGCACCTCCTGCCCTCCTTCTGCACTGATCTTGGGGTCTGCAGGTCTGTTTCTCTCACAATTTCCTCTCTCCCAGATGTTGTGCAACTGCTGTTCCACAGCAGTTTTTTTCCTCTTTCTTAGATATCTTCTCTCAAAGGCGCAAACATCATTGCCCTTTGGCTCAGCTTTGACAGAGCTGGTTGGAGCTGGCTCTGATCTGTCATGGGGCAACTGCTGGGCTCTGGTTATAGAGGCCACCCCTGTATCCCCCCTGCTACCAAACCCTTTCCACATAAAAACAATACTTCTTCCTCCTTCACCCTTTTCTCTCTACCTTTTTCCCTCTCTGTTGTTCTTTCCACCTTTCCCATTCCCTTTCCAATATCTCTTCACATGTCCCTCTCTATCTCTTTCTTCTTTCCATTCCCTTTCTTTGTTTTCTCATTTCTTCAGGAAGCTTTCCTATGTTCCTTATGTTCTTCCCAAACCAGCATCTTGTCAAGCATCTCTATGTGGTTAGAATTCTTAAACAATTTTGTTTATTTAATTGGATGGAGGAAGATGGAGAGATGAGAATTATATCTGCCATATTTTTGTCATGTTTCCATATTGGAAATAGCTATTATTTCAACTAACCTTTTCTCAAAAATGGTAGAATTATTTCTTATGTGACGGACAACAGCCCAACCCAGCAATTCCAACTTCAATCTTTTTTTTTTTTGTGACAAAAAATGATTTCTTGAAAACAAAACCAAAATTCTGGAGAGGAGGGAAGAGAATTATTATGAAATATTTGTAGAAGATTTGTTTTCTTTTAGAGTTTTTTAATGTACCAAATAAATTGTATAGTTAATAAGAAATTACCTGAATCATGTATCTTACGTGTAACCATTGCTCATTGATGACAGAAATTGCTCATCACATTAAAAAAAAAAAAAAAAGCCTTCTGTGAGCTTAGATTGCATGAATTACCTGTTCCTGAAACTCTTGAATGAGGGGTGATAATGAGGCATCAATCAAAAAAAAAAAAAAAGTATGCTTTTTCCAAATAAGAAATCCTGACAAAAATAGTAGTTTCCTGGAAAATGAAAATTACAAAATTAATTGATGATTCAAGTGCTGCTAATGTAGGGTAAAAATAAATAAAATAAAATTACTGACAGTCAATCTGGCCAGACTGCAACTATTTATGAATCAGTACAGCAAAAATCCCAAACTGTGGCAACCTGGTGTAATAAGCAAATTATCACTCAAAGTATAATCAATCAGTGTTTGCATTGAAGTCACATCATGAGGCAAATTATCTTATGCTTCAAGGCGATAACACATACCTGAATTTAATACATTTAATATGAAAATTTGTCACTGAAAAAGAATCACATTTATTGAATAGAGAGGTTAACAACTGGATTGCAATCTTGCTTAGGCTCTGATACATAGAACAAAGATAGATGACAATGCGTTGTAATCCATTGTCCAGGATAGCAGTGTAAAATCTTGTTTCATTTAATATCTTTATTAATGGTATGGGGAAAAAAGAAAACAAACAAACAAACAAAAAAAAAAAAAAAACCAACAAAAAAAAACAACACATAACCAGCAAGTGGCATAAACAGGAGCTTTTGTGAAAGCTATAAGAAGCAAATGAAATACCAGATTTATGGAAACCAGAAATGTATTAACATGACGTTTCTCAGCGAGAAAGTAGCTTTTTATTTTTAATTGTTTATTTTACTTTAAGAAAGCAGAATAATTGAGGCAATACCCAAATGGGAAAGACATTTTTGAAATGAAAGACACATTTCTCAATTATTTGGGGGTTGAATAACTCTGTGATGGTGGCTCCCTAGATGGACAATTGGTACCACTGCAATGATCCTTCCAATTACAATGCTTATGGCACTTCACTGTGAGTAGTAGGTACAGTTTTTGTTGACTCAGATTCAGAAATAAAAGTGCCTTCTCTTAGGGGAGTTTTGAAGTAAAGTAATGACAAAGAAAGCCTGCTTATTCATAAATTTATTTTTTCAAACATGCTGAAGTAAGAAAGCTACTTTAATGTATTAAATGTTTGCGCATAACATCTCATCAGACTTATACATACTCCAAATTAGTTTACTATAAGTTGAGCAAATTTAAATTGCAGGAATGTACAATGCTTCTTTTTTGGGGTGATGGTGAATTATATTGGATTGATCTTGGTAAGGGTAGTGGATTTGAAGAAAGTTTGAATTTTACTACAGAAACTACAAACTTTTTCCCTCAATTGAAATAATTTTTTTTTCATAAATAATTTGCTGAATTATGTTCAGCATGACTTGAAGCAGATTTTTACTAAATAGAAAATTGCATTTTTATTTTAAAGTGGAAAGAGGTGTTTAAGGAAGTTTTAAAGACTTAGTGTTTTGTTTAGTGGGTGACATCGGTGGTAGAGGGATGTTTGGACCGGATGATCTTGGAGGTCTTTTCCAACCTTAACATTTCTATGATTCTATGTGTTTTAGACATGCTAGAGGAGATAAATTGCTGTACCTCTGAAAATTGTTGGGATAAAAGGAAGCTACCACTTCTTTTAGAACTGTTAACTAGCTGAACAGTTACACGTGAACTTTTTATTTGTATACAAGCTTATTTTATAATTTAGTTATTTAGGGCACTTAAATGGAAGAACTGGGGATCAAAGGCTGGGAATTCAGGTTTCTCATTATTACTTCTTTGATAACCTTTGAAAAGTTTCTGTTTCAATGCCATGTCAAACTTACAAGGGGACAATCAGACAGTTGCCCTGTGACTGTATTTTCTATGTGAACATCCTCTCTACTGTGTACATTAGTGTATCAGGTTGTTTCAGTTTTAAGAAGAACTTAAAAGTTTGTTGGAAATAGATGTGATGCAGTAGAAGTAAATTGCAAGTTGTTTGAATTGAAGTTATATGTAGTACCTTGATTTGCTTTTTCAACATTTTTGGCATTTTAAGTACTCTTAATTTTCTAGTGAAAACCGGTTAGCAATTCTGTTCTGTTCAAAGACTATTTTAGAATTAAAGCACTGTGTTTAAGAATGGGAAAAAAAAAATGAATTTAATGCATTGTTTATCATAGAATCATAGAATATTCTGAATTGGAAGGGACCCTTAAGGATCATCAAGTCCAACTCTTGACACCACACAGGTCTACCGAAAAGTTCAGACCATGTGACTAAGTGCACAGTCCAATCTCTTCTTAAATTCAGTCAGGCTCGGTGCAGTGACCACTTCCCTGGGGAGCCTGTTCCAGTGTGCAACCACTCTCTCTGTGAAGAACCCCCTCCTGATGTCAAGCCTAAACTTCCCCTGCCTCAGCTTAACCCCATTCCCGCGGGTCCTGTCGCTGATGTTAATGGAGAAAAGGTCTCCTGCCTCTCGACACCCCCTTACGAGGAAGTTGTAGACTGTGATGAGGTCTCCCCTCAGCCTCCTCTTCTCCAGGCTGAACAGGCCCAGTGCCCTCAGCCGTTCCTCGTACGTCTTCCCCTCCAGGCCTTTCACCATCTTCGTAGCCCTCCTCTGGACACTCTCCAACAGTTTCATGTCCTTTTTATACTGTGGTGCCCAGAACTGCACACAGTACTCGAGGTGAGGCCGCACCAGCGCAGAGTAGAGCGGGACAATCACCTCCCTCGACCTACTAGCGATGCCGTGCTTGATGCACCCCAGGACACGGTTGGCCCTCCTGGCTGCCAGGGCACACTGCTGGCTCATATTCAACTTGCTGTCTACCACGACCCCCAGATCCCTCTCTTCTAGGCTGCTCTCCAGTGTCTCATCGCCCAGTCTGTACGTGCAGCCAGGGTTTCCCCGTCCCAGGTGCAGGACCCGGCACTTGCTCTTATTGAACTTCATGCGGTTGGTGATCGCCCAGCTCTCCAACCTATCCAGATCCCTCTGCAAGGCCTTTCCACCCTCAACAGAGTCCACAACTCCTCCAAGTTTGGTGTCATCAGCAAACTTGCTCAAAATACCTTCTATTCCTACATCCAGATCGTTTATAAAAATATTGAAAAGTACCGGCCCTAAAATGGAGCCTTGAGGGACCCCACTGGTGACCGCCCGCCAGCCTGACGCAGCCCCATTCACCATAATCCTTTGGGCCCTTACCATTAGCCAATTGCTCACCCATCATATGATGTTTTTATTTAGCTGTATGGTGGACATTTTGTCCAGTAGGATCCTATGGGAAACCGTGTCAAAAGCCTTGCTGAAGTCCAAAAAAATCACATCAGCTGGTTTCCCTTGGTCCACCATACGGGTGATCTTATCATAAAAGGAAATCAGGTTAGTTAGGCAGGACCTACTCTTCACAAACCCAAGCTGGCTGGGACCAATGACTGCTTTGTCCCCCAGGTGCGCCTCAATAAGTTCGAGAACCATCTTCTCCATGATTTTACCAGGCACTGACGTGAGACTGACAGGCCTGTAATTGCTAGGGTCTTCTTTCTGACCCTTCTTGAAAATTGGCACATTTGCCAGCTTCCAGTCTACCGGGACCTCTCCAGACTCCCAGGATCGTTGAAAAATAATTGAGAGAGGTTCCGCGATGACGTCCGCCAGCTCTTTCAGCACCCGGGGATGAATCCCATCCGGACCCATGGACTTGTAGGGATCCAGGTGGAGTAGCAAATCCCGCACACGTTCAGGGTCAGTTGGGAGTTTGTTATCCCCACCGTCCTGGTCCTCCAGCTCAGGGCACCCTGGGTCCCGAAGCCCATCATCGGCATTGAAGACAGAGGCAAAGAAGGCGTTAAGCGTCTCTGCTTTGCCTATGTCATTGTCTGTGAGGAGACCTTCCCTATCAAGGAGCGGCCCTATGTATTCTTTAGTTCTCCTTTTTCCATTCACATATCTAAAAAAACCCTTTTTATTTTCTCTCACAGACACAGCCAGCTTCAACTCTAGGTGTGCTTTAGCCACACGAATTTTCTTCCTACAAACACGAACAGAATCCCTGTATTCTTTCCATGTCACCTGGCCCTCCTTCCAGTAGCGAAACACTCTCTGTTTCCGCCTAATCTCCATCAGAATGTTCCTGGTCAGCCACGCCGGCCTCCTGCCGCACCTACCTGACTTGCGATATTTAGGAACTGCCTGTTCTTGTGCTTCTAGGAGGCATCGCTTAAAGAATGACCAGCACTGGTGGACATCGAGGCCTTCAAGAGCAGTTTCCCAGGGGACCTTGCTGACTAGTTCCCTGAGCAGCCTGAAGTCCGCCTTCCCCATATCTAGGGATGAGGTTTTGGTGGCACTTTTCCTTCTGTCACCGTAAATTTTGAACTCAACCACTTCATGGTCGCTATGACCGAGGCGGCCACCAATCACCACATCTCCCACCAGACCCTCTCTGTTTTCTAGCAACAGGTCTAGGAGGGCACCTTTCCTAGTTGGCTCCATTAGCACCTGCACCAAGATGTTATCATCTAGGTGCTTCATGAACCTCCTGGACTTGCTCGTGTCAGCCGTGTGGCACTCCCAGTTAACGTCTGGCAAGTTGAAGTCCCCCATAAGGACAAGGGGAGTTAATCTTGAGGCCTCTCTTAGTTCTGTAAAGAATAATTTATCGGCGCTATCGTCCTGGCCAGGCGGTCTGTAATAGACTCCCACAACGACATCCCCTTTATTCGTTCATCCCTTGATCCTTACCCAGGATATGCACTGTTTTCTCTAGAAGGAGCAGTTTTGAAGAGATGTATATGTGATACTGTTCCACATAGTACATCAGAATGCCTGGCATAAGTGTTTGAGTTCATTAATAATATGCAAAAGATGTACTATGTGGAACATCCTACTTTTGTTCCATTTCTTAGATTGATTTACAAAAAAGATATGACTTTGTGCAATGTAAGTACTCCTACATTATTTTTCTAAATTAAGTTAATAGTTTATCAAGACACAAGTTCCTTTTTAAAATTGTGCAGTTAATAGATCTTATTAGCCTAGATGGATGTAGTTAGGTAAAACCCAAAATCTAATAGTTGATAAGTATTCATTTGCTTGTGGCTATAACTGTATTAAAAAGTAGGGGAAGAGGTATTTTAATTAATAATGTATTGGCTTTTGCCCAGATATATCTGAATTATGAACAGCAGAATAAAATAAATGATTTAATGAATTCGGGGTTTGAAAATGATCAAATAAGGTGATGACATTCCTGTTGATTTTTTTTTGTGCTACTCGTGTTACTGAAACTGAATCTTACAGGGGAGATTAGTCTAGGTTCAATTATGTGAATAAAACAGCAGGGACAAACTCAAGCTCTGGTCTTTGTTACTCTTTATTAGTCTATTTTCCTAGTTTGCTCTTTCTTCAAAGTAGAAGGAACACTTTTATTGCTGTAATTAACAGAATATTGCAACAAAAAGTTCTCAATCCTTTCACAATTTCTTAATTGTGGCCATACTGTAGGGCTGATTATTTTGGGTTCCTAAAAACCTTTCAAGTCACAAAATGAAATAAAATAGTAAATGAAGAATTTTTTTTAATAGTAAGCTTTGATTTCAGTGCTTTGAGATGATGTGTTCGATGTTATTTTCCAATTGTATTTGAGACACGTATTCCCCTTTCTTCCCTTTACAGTTCTTTCTTTACTATAAGAGGTACTGAATAGCCAAAATTTAAGAATCACATCCATTCAAAGGAGTGGGCCTTGCCTTGTAACTGAGTGTTATATGCAAAGAAGAAAGACAAAATGTTCCTGAGGAACAGGACATAGTAGAAAAAGAGATCAGACTTGCCTTTTCTGTCTTACAGCTTCTGCTGATTCATACTCCACTGTATGCTCAGTTTTAAAGATTAAACTCTTTTTATTCAAGCCACACTGAATTGTCTTAAACTTAGTTGACAGCCGTGCTGTAATGAATTGCTTAAAAGCAGTTTCTCAGGAAATCAGTTTGAAAGATTTGACAAATATTCCTCTGTATGTGTTTATATGTATGCATATATACTCATATGTATATACATATTTTCACAATAAAACCTGGTACTTCACAGAACTATTGAATTACTGTCAATTTTAAAGAATTTCTACCTCATATTGTAGATGTTGCTGAGTATTTGGAGTAATATTTAAAATATTTTCTAAAAACAAAAAAGTTTTTATTTTCTAGACAGTGTAGTAATACAAAAAATCTGATGTCTAAAACCAGATGTATTTATTGCTTGCCTGCTTTCATTTTATTGTGATGAAATTGTAGATGAATGATATAAGCATAAGACCCATTACTTACTGCTTAGTACATGAGATTGTCCTTGACCTGAACCTTAAATCATAACACTGGCTTACATAAAAATCCTATTGACTTCACTGGAGTAAGAAATTCAAGGTACAAACTGACAAAAGATAAATATACTGAACATTTATCTGGAAATCAGTTATTTCACTTTCAGCCTTCCCTGTTACATTTGTACGAAAACATCTTTTGCCCCTCTGTTCTCTCTGATGAGAAAAAAGGATTGGTTCTTTCTGTAGAGAGGATGCTCTATGTTCTGCAAATGAATTTCCACCCAACTACTGAGTTATCTTCAAATGTGGTTTATCTTGAAGTATGAAAGTTAAAAGGAAAATTAAGTATTCAGCGTGGCTGTAGACATTACGTGCATTGTTTTTCCCCTTATGTCACACTTCACGAAACAGTCTGAAGTATATTAATCATATATTAATATGATTAATAATATATAATATATATATATAATATATAATAATCATATATTAAAAAAGTAGACTTTCAATGTAATGACAAAAGATAACGGAGCAGGGGTGAATAATAAGTGCTACCAATCTTTTTTTTTTTTTTCTGCAGCAATCTGTTTTTCCTTAAAGCATTATTTTCTAGACGTTGAAATGTAATTAATGCACAATTTACATAGTAATACACTGTTTTATAGGTTGGAACTTGGGATCCACTGAGTGGCCTTAACATGACAGAGAATCAGAAAGGAAAACCAGCAAACATCACGGATTCCCTGTCCAATCGCTCCTTAATTGTTACTACCATCTTGGTAAGCAACTATATCTACATTTCCAGAAATACAGGAAAATTGAAAGAACGTGCTATACTAATTGCAACGGTAATGAACAGTCTGTAATATATGTTACAGTTACTTAACAATTACTGTGTCATGAATGAACTCCATTTGTTAAGTTGGTAATGGGTATTTACTCTCATCAAAATTTTAAAGTAAATTATCCTTTTAGAATTATGTCAGTTGATGAGTAATTTCAGTTTCCTTATTATTGACTAAATGTTTGGATAATTGACAAAACAGTTTAGTTCAGCACCATGTGAGAGGACAAAACTTGTTTGATTCAAACAACGTAGTCTGGCTATTAGCCATACAAAATTTATTGCTTTCATTTGCTACTTAATATAATGACACCACTTTAAGGAAAGTAGGAAGTGTTTATGGAGCAGATCATCTTGAATGCCATCATATGGCACATTCAGGACAACCAGGTGATCAGGTGCAGTCAGCATGGGTTTATGAAAGGCAGGCCCTGCTTAACTAAGCTGATCTCCTTCTATGACAAGCTAACCTGCTTAGTGGATGAGAGAAATGCTGTGGATGTAGTCTACCTACATTTTAGTAAAGCTTTTGATACTGTTTTCTACAGCCTTCTTCTGGAGAAACTAGTTGCTCGCAGTTTGGACAGTCATACACTTTGAGTAAAAAACTGTCTGGGTGGCTAGGCCTAAAGAGTTGTGGTAAATGGAGTTAAATCCAGCTGATGGATGTCCCCCAGGCCTCAGTTTTGGAACAGATCTCTTCAGTATCTTTATCGATGATTTAGACAAGGGGATCAAGTACGCTCACTAAGTTGTCAGATGACACCAACAGGCAGGAGTGTTCCTACCTTGAGGGTAGGAAGGCTCTACAGACAGATATGTATAGACTGAACCAATGGGCTGAGGCCAACTATATGAAGTACTGCAACGATAAGCATCGGTCTTGTGCTTGGGTCATGACAACCCCATGCAACATTTTAAGGTGGGGGAAGAGTGGCTGGAAAGATGGCCAGCAGAAAAGCACCTGGGGTTATTGGTCAATAGCCGGTTGAATATGAGCCAGTAGGGTGCTTAGGTGGCCAAGGAGGCCAGCAACATCCCAACTTATATCAGAAATGTGTGTCTTGAAGTCCCCTGTGAATGTCCCCTGTACTCAGCTCTGGTGGGACCAAAGCTAGAATATTGTATTCAGTTTTGTCTCACTAAAAGACATGGAGGTGATGGAGCATGTCCAAAGAAAGGCAATGAAGCTGGTGAAGGGTGTAGAGAGCCGCTGACAGAACTGGGGTTATTTAGCCTAGAGGAAAGGAGGCTCTGAGAACACCTTATTACTTTCTACAACTATCTCAAAGGAGGTTGTAGTGGGGTTGGGGCTCATCTCTTCTCCCAAGCAACAAACAATAGTTCAAAAAGAAATAGCCTCAAGTTGTGCCAGAGAATGTTTAGGCTGGATATTAGATAAAAAAAATAAAAAAATAAAAAAAAAAATCACTGAAAAAGTTGTACAGCATTGGAACAGGCTGCCCAGGAAAGTGATTGAGTTACCTGGAAGAAGTTAAACATCACATCTGCACATCTTTTTACGGATGTGTTTGTGGATGTAGACTTGGCAGTGCTGGGTTAAAATTTGATCAGATGATCTTAGAGGTCTTTTCCAACCTAAAAGATTTTATGATTCATCTTTTATTTTCATCAGAGTTATTGCTTGATAATTAAGTTGAAAATTTTCATCAGATTTAATTATTTTATCATAGATCAGAAGAAACATTTCAAGTAACTTCTTCTTCATTACCATTACTGACAAATTCACTGTGGTGAATGAGATGTTTTTGACTTTCTTACAATTACGTGTATTTAGTTATATAGAAATAAATGTTCAGTAATTTCCAAACCATAACTTTAAAATAGCAATTTTAATTACAAGAAATTAAACATTTTCCAGAAGTGCATCTGCTGTCTTTGTTGGCTGTCACCACCATTGTGAGTTTGCAGATATCCAAAAACAATCCACATCTTTTATTGGATTTACATGGCAAGCTTATGGTAGAAGGGGGGCTGCAGGGGTGGCTTCTATGAGAAGAATCCAGAAGCTTCCCAAAGTCAGTTCAGAGCCAGTTTCATCCAGCTCCAAAAGAGGATCCACTGCTGGCCAAATGTGAGCCAAAGGGCAATGATGTTTGCGCCTTTGAGAGAACATATCTAAGAAAGGGGAAAAAAACTGCTGTGGAACAGCAGTTGCACAACATCTGGGAGAGAGGAAATTGTGAGAGAAACAGACCTGCAGACCCCAAGATCAGTGCAGAAGGAGGGCAGGAGGTGCTCCAGATGACAGAGCAGAAGTTCCCTGCAGACCTTGCAGAGGCCCATGCTCTGGCTGAGCAGATCTCCATGCTGCAGCCTGTGGAGGAGCCCCTGATGAAGCAGGTGGATGTGGCCTGGAGGAGGCTGCCGCCCATGGAGAGCCCCCGCAGGAGGAGGTCCCAGGCCAGAGCTGCAGCTCATGGAGAGGAGCCCACATAGGAGTAGTAGGTCTGTGGGGAGCTGCCAACCGTGGAGGATCCATGCTGGAGCAGTTTGCTATTGACAGATGGACCCTGTGGTATGGAGCCATGTGGGAACAGTTCTTGAAGAGCTGCTGCCTGTGGGCAGCCCCCACAGGCTCAGTTTGGGAAGGACGACGGCATCCCGTGGGAGGGACGCCATACTGCAGCAGGGGATGAGCATAAAGGTGAAGAAGCGGCAGAGATCAATCATTATTTACTGACCGTAACTCCAATTTGCCATCCCCTGGCAGTGCTCGAGAGGAGTGGGTAGAAGAGGGTGAACGAGTGGGAAGTGTTTTTATTTTGCTTTTTATTTCTCAGCGCTCTGATCTGTTAACCATAGACAACAAATTATATGAATATCCTTGTATTGTCTGTTTTGCCCATGAAAGTAACTGGTAAGCAATCTCCTTGTCTTTATTTCAACCCATGGCCTTTATTTTATTTTATTTTATTTTATTTTTTCTCCCTGTTATGTTGAGGAGGGGGAGTCAGAAAGCCGTGTGGTGGTGCTGAGCTACCTACTGGTGTTAAACTACCAGAACTTCGCAACTGTTTTATTCTTTAATAAGGAAGTTTTAGCTACTAACATATTCTGATTAGAATAAATTTTCATAGGTATGGAGATACAATGCCAATGTACAACCTTGTCTAACCTTTTCTGTAATGTAAGCTGTATTACTACGTTTGGTAAGTAACTTTTTCATTATGTAGAAGGTCTATTACTACATCTGGTGAGTAACTTTTTGATTATGTGTAAGATCGGTTTTTATGTGGCGATTTACAAAATCAAAACAAAAAACAAACATTTTTTAAATTACGCCACTAATTGAAAATATGTAACTGATACGTATTTGGAATGTGACCGACTTTCATATGTTTGTTATTGACTTTCAAGTTCTCGTTATGTGAAGAACAGTAGTCTTACCACAGCTTTTTCTTGCACAGGTTTATGAGCATATCACTTAGTTGTCTTTTTTTCTTTTTAAAAAATTTAAATCAAACTCTTATATTCTGTTAAAGTAAAAGCATGTTTTGTAGAGTTCCAGTCTTTCATTTCTTCCCAGTGTCCTCAAGTTTTCTGTTTTTCTGTATATCAAAACTAGTGCCTCATCAAAAAATGCATCTTAGCAATTCTAGTTGAACCAGCTATGCTTCTGTTATACCGTATCCAGATGTGCTGCCTAGATTTTTTTCTTGAAACATTCCACTAATAGGTAATTTTCATATTTTTCCTAATTGCTTTTTAGAATTACAGCTTTTCAGATTATAGTCTTGTCTGTATTAGTGACCTGTCCCCTTAATTACTCATTACTCAACTAGACTTTGTGTAATCTTCAAATTTCATTAGCAATCATGTTGTAATTTCTTCTAGACCAGTGATAATTATACTGGGACAAGGATCTATCCCTGCAAAATCCTGTAAGAAACACACTCAATAACTTAGGATGTTTCAATTATATTTGTTTTAACATCTATCTATTGGAGAGGTTTGAGTCCACATCCTGTGTGTATCAGATTGACTTTGTGTAGTGATACTTAAACTTGCATTATTTTATTTGAAATAGTGAGTATGTACTTACCCTCAGTAAGTTTGCAGATGACACCAAGCTGGGGGGAAGTGTTAATCTGCTGGAGGGTAGAAAGGACCTGCAAAGGGACCTGGACAGATGGGATTGATGGGCAGAGGCCAGTGGGATGAGGTACAACATGGCTAAGTGCAAGGTCCTGCAGTTTGGCCACAACAGCCCCATGTAACATTACAGGCTTGGGACAGAGTGGCTGGAAGGCTGCACGGAGGAAAAGGGTCTGGGGGTGCTGATGGATGCTTGCCTGAACATGAGATGGCAGTGTGCCCAGGAGGCCAAGAAGGCCAATGGCATCCTGGCTTGTATCAGGAATAGTGTAGCCAGCAGGACCAGGGAGCTGATCATCCCCCTGTACTCTGCTTTGGTGAGGCTGAACCTTGAGTACTGTGTTCAGTTTGGAGTCCCTCACAACAAGAAGAACATTGAGGCCCTGGAACACATCCAGAGGAAGGCTACAAAGCTGGTGAAGGGTCTGGAACACAAGTTTTATGAGGAGTGGCTGAGGGAACTGGGGTTGTTTAGTCCGGTGAAAGGGAGGCTCAGGGGAGACCTTATTGCTCTCTACCTGAAAGGAAGTTGTGGAGAGCTGGGGGTCAGCCTCTTCTCGCAGATAACTAGCAATAGGACAAGAGGGAATGGCCTCAAGTTGCACCAGGGGAGGTTCAGGTTAGAATGAGGAGACATTTCTTCTCAGAAATAGTAGCACTGGAATGGGTTCCCCAGGGAAATGGTAGGTCTATGAAGATGGTGAAGGGCCTAGAGGGGAAGACATATGAGGAGCAGCTGAGGTCACTTGGTTTATTCAGCCTGGAAAAGAGGAGTCTGAGGGGGGACCTGCTGTTAAAGAAAACATTTTCTGTTTTTATGAATACATCAA
Source organism: Anas acuta (assembly GCF_963932015.1). Taxonomy (NCBI): domain Eukaryota; kingdom Metazoa; phylum Chordata; class Aves; order Anseriformes; family Anatidae; genus Anas; species Anas acuta. The sequence goes on along the minus strand of NC_088981.1, from coordinate 74,527,538 downwards.
CACAAAAAGGAGGACTAAGGAGAATCTCCATCCTTTACTGAATGTTGGGGGGAAACTTAGTGATGAGAGGAAAAGGCTGAGGTGCTTAATGCCTTCTTTGCCTCAGTCTTTAGCATCAAGACCACTTGTTCTCTGGATACCCAGTACCCTGAGCTGGTGGAAGGGGATGGGGAGCAGAATGTGGCCCTCATAATCCACAAGGAAATGTTTGGCGACCTGCTACAGCACTTAGATGTACATAAGTCGATGGGGCTGGATGGGATCTGCCTGAGAGTACTGCGAGAACTGGCAGAAGAAGTCGCCAAGCCACTTACCATCATTTATTAACAGCCCTGGCTCTCAGGGGATGTCCCAGTTGACTGGTGGCTGGCAAACATGGCGCCCATCTACAAGAAGGGCTGGAGGGTAGACCTGGGAAACTATAGGCCTGTTAATTTGACCTCAGTGCCAGGGAAGTTCATGAAGCAGATTATCTTGTTTTGTTCAGGCTGGAGAAGAGGAGGCTCAGGGGCAACCTTATCGTTCTCTATAAGTATAATAAAGGAGGCTGTAGCGAAGTGGGGGTTAGTCTATTCTCCCACGTGCCTGGTGACAGGACGAGGGGGAATGGGCTAAATTTGCGCCAGGGGTGTTTTAGGTTGGATGTTAGGAAGAACTTCTTTACTGAGAGGGTTGTTAGGCACTGGAATGGGCTGCCCAGGGAAGTAGTGGAGTCACCATCCCTGGAGGCCTTTAAAAGACGTTTATATGTTGAACTTAGCAATATGGTTTAGTGGAGGACTTGTTAGTGTCAGGTCAGAGGTTGGACTAGGTGATCTTGGAGGTCTCTTCCAACCTAGGTGGTTCTGTGAAAAGAACTCTCAGTCTGGGGTAGTTTAGCTCACCAGGCTCACAATGTCACTGCTAACTACTTTTATGTGATTCTGTAATACGTGTCTATTTGTCTCTTCCATACCTTTCTCAAAATCCTCTGTCTATGCCCTCTCTCTTCTGAACTTACTTCCACCCCTGCCTCAGTTCCACTCTTGTCTTCAGCCTCTAGTGCAGACTTTAAAACTGATTGAATTCTTGAAGATGTAGCTGAAAAGTAAAGCGTATTATATGTGCTCAAAATACAACAAAGATCAGGTTGAACAATATCTTTGTCCTGAGATCCAACATAACATCTATGTACTTCTAATAACCTTTGGTGCCTACAGACTTGCAAGTTATTTAGAGATATGCTTGGTCACAGTTCTTGTTTGTATTTCATGCATAAATGGAAAAATAGATTAGGTTAATAAGTGTAATGAATAAAGGTAGTATCATTGGCACAAGTTAAAATAAGTTTGACTTCATATAAAATGGTCAGCAAAGCTATTTTTCTCATGGCTGGTTGCAAACGGAAGGTAGGATGGCCGTATAGGATGGCAAATCTCAGGATAATGACTGAGAAGTACTTTCTGTGGATTCCAGGTTTACAACATCATCCCAAACAATGTTTTTTCAAATAATTCTCTGATGCTTCAATTACTTTCTACTAAAATGTTAGCAATAAAAATACACTGTTTGATAGCTGCAAGGATCAGTTTTTAACACCCCTTCTTTTTTCTTTTTTTGTTTTTCCTCCAGTCTCTTGAAATTTTAAGATACATTATAATAAGATAATGTTTTGCTTTCCATTACAGTAAGAACTAATAATGTCTTTCATATTCTTTTTGTATCATAAAGACAGTATGATTCTGTTCAGCTGAAAAAAAATGTTAGTACAGTTTGCAGTGTTGCAACAGTTCAAGGATTTCATATTCTGTGTTTTATCGAGTGAAGTAGTTTTGCTTGAAATGGGAATCTATTTGTACCCATTTTACTTTACTGGAATAGAAACTTAGTACAATTTTCTGGGATGTAGTTGATTTTATTTCAAGTCTGGCCAAAGTTAAAAGTGAATTTTTAGGAGAATAATGAAAACTATTTCTATGTAGGAAGTGAAGTCTGACAAAATGAGGAGTGAAACTGCAGAAAAGAACAGCTATGGCTTCATTTGTATAGGCAGTAATTTATGTGTTTCATGACCCGAAAGGTCACACTAGGAAGTATACTTCAGGATTTAAAATAAGGATATTCATAGTGAATTTCTTTAATAGTATATTGGAGGAAGGCTACTTTGCTGTTTTCTTATGTGTAATAGTTTCTTGATTAGAGTATCCTGCCTTAAATGACTAATAAGGTGTCCTAGTAATTTATCACACTGATTATAGCTAGCGGATTTCTTCATCTTTCTCACTTGAATTTTGACTGCCAACTGTGAAAGCCTATTGTGTATTCCTTACATACGACAGAAATGTTAATTAAGTATGGCAGTCTTTTAACTCTAGTCTCCCTGGTAAGGAGAAACTAATGATTCAAATTCACTAATAGTGAATAACTGTTATACTGAATGTGAAAGTGAATAACTGAAGAACTAATAATGGAAGATTTTGAACAAGAGAACAAGATTAAATTAAGTATCAAACAGTTGCTGGTCTTTGAAAAGTAGTCAGCTTAAATACTCTGTCTACCTAATGGATGATAATTGTCCTTGTGAAAAATTTTTGTGGAAGTGATAATCCACCAAGAAACTATGGTGGTTATATATCTAGGGCGTAGGCACTTTCCTGAGTGACAGTATTTGTCTGTAATATATAATTAAAACTTGAACAAATAAAGCAGATCTTTGCATGGAATTGTCCAAAATAAATACTATATTCAGTATTTGGAATGTGCTTTGTATATTGCTAGAGAAGAAAGAGAAGAACCTGAAAAAACTTTGGGGTACATAAGAACTATCACCCTCAAAACATTTTCTGATAAATCAGAGTTGAATCCTGTCAAAGTTAAATGAGGAAATGTACTGCATTGCAAGTAAAATCTGTGAAGGCAAAAATAAAATATTTTGGACAGTGGAAGACACTATAAGGAAAACAGAACCATTAAGTAAGGGAATAACGTAAGGATTGTGAAAGTATTAAGAGAGTATTAATATGACTCATTGGTGATACTTCTCATCAAAAAATTTTTCCAACACAGAATATTATAATTATTAAATAGTAGCATAGAGACTATCGTAAGCCTTACCCAAGCTAGTCAGAGTAAAGGATAATCAAAGAATATGGACTTGGAACCCTTAGTTCTAGAAAGTGTTACAAGATTATTTTTTTTAATGAAGTGTAAAACAGCATCAGCAGACTATAAAGTGATTGAGGATTACTGTAATGATGTTGCAGAAAATATGCAATAATGTATGGATGACCTGGATGATTCAGTGAAGAAAATCCATCTGTCCTTCCTGAGTAAAAGAGATATAAAAAACATGCATTGACAATTATACTGCCTCCCTGATATCACACACATTTAAATTCCACTCCATGTAATACAGGATTGCATTGAATAGGAGGTAGTAACAAAACTATTGTCAAGAAAATTGATTCCAGGTAGTCTGGGGGATGTGTGGCAGTAAATATCTGAGAAATTCAGAGAGCAAATGTCTAGGGTCTGTGTTCATGAGCATTCCAAGCTAGATAGGAACTTCATATTGCCTACAAAAGCTGTTCTGCTTGGCTGTTCTGTTTGGAAAGCACACATCTAAGGTTTTTTGTATCTTCAGTTATAAATGTTAGAATTTAAAGTGTAGCTAATAGTTTTATTGAGTATGAGAATACTCATTTGAAGTATTTATTTGAAGTAAATATATTTGAAGTTGGTATATGGTTAAAGTTGATTTCTTTACTGATATAGTAATAGTATATAATAGTAATAGTATATATGTATAAAATATATAGTATATTATAGTATATATTATAGTTTATATTATATATAATATATATTAATATATACAGTTACTATTAGTATATATAATATACTATTAGTATTGGTGGAAAAAAAAGTGATTTCTTTACCGCTTTATTGGTAAAGAAATAGCAGACATTTTGAACACTCCAAAACCACAGAACTTAACATCTGAAGTTGACAGCTTTTTAATTGTTAGTGTTTCATTTATTGGATGATGGATTTTCTTTCCAAAGCAAAAACAGTTTATCAGGTGGCTGGTTTATTTCCTCTTCTTCCTAGCAACACTGTCCAAATTCTTAGATAACCTACTGTAGCACTTAATTATACTTACCATTAGAAAGTTTCTCTTAATATCTGACCTGATTTTTTTTTTTGTAAGGGTTTAAGGACATTACTTCTTGTCCCATATACAGAAAATAACTTCTCTGATTCTTCTTTGTATGTGTTGAAGAACTTCCATCATTCTTCCATCAGTATATTCTTCCTTAAATAATAATAATAAAAACACACTTTATTCTTTTGGTCATTCCTCATAATTTTTTTGTAGATCTTGGTTCATGTTTCTATTGAAGTGCAGTATTCATAACTGGATTGAGTACAGCAACTCAAACTTCCATAGTGTCAAAAATAAATTTTAAAAAGATCAATTTTAATGGGAAAGATCCTCTATAGATCTTCTAATCCAAACATGCACTCAAAACAGATCCAAGCATATCAGTTTGGTCTTTTCCCAGTTGATAGTGTGACACTGTTGTCAATGTCTAGTGTGTGATCCCCTATAATATCTAGAACTTAATTTTGTAGAATTGCAATGTAATCAGCTCTCTTCCTCCTGAATTCATGCAATTTGTTATTCATCTGAAATTATTAATTAATTCCTTTTGAATGACGCTGTATTTTTAATTGCTCTTATTTTCTGAAATTTACCATTTTGAATTCTGATTTTATCCCCATTGTGGTGTGAATGCACATCCAATTAGCATGTTTCCTCTTTGAAAACAAGGGAACAAGTGGAAATATTTATCTTTACTCTAGACAGGAATATTATGTATTACTACTTTCCAGATTGATAATGAATCTTTTTTAATGAAGTGCACATTTCCAGGCAGACAAATTTTTATTCATATTTTTAGGAAGAATGACATGACTTTGTGTATAATATGATGTGATGACAATCCTTAGCTTCCTCACTTCTCCATAATTTCTTAGCTTTATATTAACACAAAATGATATAATACACTATAATACTTTATAATACACCTAAGATTAAAATAACATTTTTTTCTAAAAATGGCATTTTACTGTACAAAGTTTCCTGAAAATATTTAATATTCAGGGACTCTCTGAAGTTATCTTTCCCTATTTTAGTCTAACATCTTCTTATTGCATTTCTAATATTAATTCTATAAATTACCTGGTCAACCATAACCTTTTCAGAGAAAATAGGCACAGGAAGATCATCAAATTGTTTGACCATCTTAGTAATGTAATTTCATGTTTTTCTCTTCCTGTTGGGCAACAGATGAACTAGTTCCTAGACTTTTTTTTATTTTGCTTCTAGAATGTTGCTTTTATCCTTTATATACAGTGCTAATTCTCCCATATATTGTTTTGAAATTTACTAGTTGCGCGAGGTTTTTGTTTGGTTTTCTCTTCGTCAGTTGAACTGAGTTTCATTTCATTTCTTTCATACGTTTTCTGCATTTCATGTTCAGTGAAGAATTCACAGATGAGTATTGTTGCTCCTTTTTCTACACTTTCTGTATTTTGTTTTAGCATAGCTTCTGCTTGGCCCATCTTGGGCTTTAAAGAATTCTCATTTCATCTGAAAAACTGTTTTCCTTATAGCTGTCTTCCGTGGAATATTTCATATCAATTATGTGAGTATATTAGCAGCTGTTTTCATACATAGGTTTTGTCCTGTCACTCTGTCTGCTTTGTAAAGATCTATTCCATGATCCTTGTCACTTAAATTGCTTTCAGCTGTCATATTTTCAGTCAGGTCTTCATTCTTGTCAGAACTACATCTAGAAGAGTTCTACTGGAGTCATTTGCCTATCTGTTGTTTGATAGGTTTCTGTCATTATGTCCTGGTTGTTTCTTTGGACAATTTATTTTGTTAGATTCCTTGCTAACTGTATGAAAGTCTTCATTCAATAGTGGTGTTTTTTGTTGTTGTTGTTGTTGTTGTTTTTTTATTTTTTTTTTTTAGGAAAAAAAAAAAGTAAGAGGCAGCATAAGAACACATATCTTCTGAACACGTTTCTTCTTAGAGCAAATGATCTCCATGCTTTCTTCTTTGCATTTTGGGTGAAGTCTTACATGCCAAAGTTCCAGTTTTATGCAGATAAAGAAGTGTAAATCATAGGACTCCTCAAGATGGAGGTTTACATCTGCGATGCTGACAGATTCTTATTAAAGCTGTCAGATGTCTGTAGAATGAAGTGCCTTTAACCCCGCTGAATGCTGATGTGGAGATACAGGGCAGTATGAATTTTGTTAAGTTACCCTGGAGAGTTTATCCGATTATTCACTGAGACTTGTATCTTGTGCAGTAATTGAATCTACTACCATTAATCTTACCTTCTTTGGTGCTTATTTTTTATTATTGTATAAAATGAAAAAGCCTCTCTAACACATGAGGACAGACTGAGTCATGTGTTCAACCCGACAAATAGAAACTGAGGATTGTTACCATATTATAGTGGAAAACACTACCATTTGTTCTGCGTATGTTTCCTTTCAGCATTGTGTTTAAGGATGGTTATCCTATATCAACAAGCAGGTGGAAATAACATACATTTTCCTAAATGTTAAGTTTCTTCCCATAATTATAAATATTCTTCTGGTTACTTTAAATTTCCTACTGTCCTATTTCCATATCACTTTATGCAGAAAAGTCACATCAAATGCTAAATTATACATAGGAATATAACGTTTAAAGAAATTAAATTCAGTTTTCATGGACAGCATAACAAAGAATTTGCTTTCTGAGTTAACTTGAGTCTGGCTTTGCCACAATCTTGAAAATGGCAGGCTATGACTTGAGGCAACAGAAAGCAGGTACTTTGACTTTTTTCTCCCTGTCAGTTTTCTATACCTTGCCTAAGAAAACATCAAGAAAATAGATAAGAGCTCACGTCAAGAAAAGTGTAAAGCCAGATACTTAGAGTGTTTGATGTTTGGGGTTTGAATTAAAATTTTGTTTTTATTCAGTTGCTAATAACACTTTTAATGCATTGTAAGAGGCTTACTATGTCCATCCAAATATTGCATTTGATATTAAATTGTATATAACATATGCATTAACTCATATAATGTATATAACTTGTTAAGGAGACATATAACCAAAAACTAAGATTATTCTACTTTTAATTTAATTATTTTTACAGGGAGGATTATCATGATAGTGTACCAATTTAGGTTAATTAAAAAAAAAAAAAGGTATGGGGGGCATTCAATATTCTGTTTTATTAATTTTTACAGGAAGAGCCATATGTAATGTTCAAGAAGTCAGATAAACCTTTGTATGGAAATGATCGATTTGAAGGTTATTGCATTGACCTCCTAAGGGAGCTGTCTACTATCCTTGGATTTTCCTATGAGATTAGACTGGTGGAGGATGGAAAATACGGAGCCCAGGAAGATGCCAATGGACAGTGGAATGGAATGGTTCGTGAGCTAATTGATCATGTAAGTTAATTTTGGAAGCTTTCTACTCTCCATTTACATTTAAATTATATCTACACAAATTGTAAAACTTTTTATGATAATGCCACTTGTGAATAGTACTGTCTTGGAAAATGCAGATGTTTAAAATAATGAAAGATCCACATAAATGATTTTTTTCCTCCAAATTCTGTTAAACCCAAGTTTATTCTGCATCTCTGTTTTGTCTATAGACAATACTTGCTTCCTGCCAAACTGTTTTAGCTCTTCCATGGCATATGCCTAAGTCAAAATAAAGAATAAATAGTATTCAAAATTTCTTTCTGAGAACGTGTATCTGTTTTATTTATCTATGTATTTATTTTGTGACAGAATGAAATGTCTTGATTAATCAATGGAAGTCAGGCCCTTTCTGATAGTGGATCTGAGACTTTGAGAAGTTTATGTGTATCCATTTTTAACACATAAATTATTTGATTATTTGAACATCTTTCTTGAAACATAAGCAATAAAGTGCAAGTGGTAAGACAAATCTCAGCATATACTGAAGTAGCAAAGTAATGCAAACAGTGTCAGAGCAAATACCATTACAATTAGGCCAGGCATTACTTCATGTCTTTCAAGACATGCTTTCACAGTTGGTCATGCCAGTTGAATTCACTTTGAATTCCTTTTTTTTTTTTTTTTTAATTATGTCATTGTGTCTTTTAGTATTTGAGTTAATTGCTTAATACAGAGTTATTTGATCGAAGAACTTGAGATAAAATAAGTTTGGCACATCAGTATTGTTTAAAGTAGGAAGAAGGGGAGATGATATTCAAGTGAAACTTCCTCATGATGCCATGAAGAAAAATATTCACTAATCTCACTCCAATTTCTGTAAGATTTCAGCAGATGGGCAGAACACATGCTAATCAAAATATTCTTGTTTACTAGAAGGGTTTTTGTCTTTGTACTTTCCTACTACATAATAATCTTTTTTTTGTTTGTTTGTTTTTCTTGTTGTTGCAGCAGATGTTGATTATGCCTAGCTTCACACTTTTAAGATGAATGTGTGGGAGTATTATCTTTAAATATGTGTGTGTATTGCACATAATAGACATATTTAGCTAGACCATCTCTATATACAGCTTCACACGTATAAATGCACAGGCATACATAGCTGTTAGATTTGATGGCTTTTAGGTAGTATCATTTGAAATTAATTTTCTTGTGGGACTGGGATGAGCAGTGAGGAAGTATTTCTTATACAATTCTTTATATATATCATATAAATTCATTTTGCTATGCTTTTGTTACTCAGACCTATAGTTTTCTTGAACAAGTGCAACGTAGCCTACTAACCTTTACATTAAGGTAATCTTGAAATAAAACACATTAGAAGAAGTTGTAGCAGTGAAATATGTAGGCCAGGAGCTTTCCTGATCCTTTCCTCTTGATAACATAGAATGGAATGTGTTCCACTTTCCTGTAGGCTAAAACTAAACTTACCTTAAAATGTGTTTTGCGTGTTGAAATGCTGTCAAGGAAGATGTAGTCTAACTTTTAGCCTGCATCGTAGCAAGGTTAGGAAGTTGAGCCACCCGTGCTATGCTGAGACTTCCCAATAAAAACCCTTCAATTTGTAACTTTTATTTTCTTTGAGTTAATAGGTAATATATTGTGAAGGTTCTTAATTTTTAACTAAAAATTGTAAAAGAGCTGTTCTTCAGAACAAAAAAAAAAATCTGTTGTAATAGACTTCTACTAATCTCTCAATTTCTCAGTAGTTAAAATTTTCCTTTTAATTTCTGTATATTTATCTATTTTTATCTTCTAATCTGTCTGATTGCATTCATATTACTCATGCATGCATACTTATTCTGTTCATCAGTACATGTTATTGATACATTTTATTAGGAAGAAACATGTCAGACCTGAGAACTGATCCACAAGTATTTAGAGAATTCCAGATAGTTACTACATTTGATTTTTCCATTTGATTACTTTACATATCAGCTTAGTTTTCAGTCTTTTTTTATTATTATTTAGAACATATTTATTAAAGTGCCAAAAAGATTTTATTTTGTACAAAGTGAATTAATGAACTCAATTTTTATTTCATTTGGAAAGGTAAAATGATTCTGTATACATCTTTCAACCTGAGTTTCTGATTGAATAAGTAGACCACAGAGCAAAGACAGAGTTATCAGAGTAGCATAATACCTACAACTATTTGAAAAATTTTTAAATTTTTATCTTTTTTTTTTTTGTATTTGAATTGTCAGTCACTTAAGACAGAAAGAAGGGTTACTGTTATGTAGTAGATATGTTCACAAGGGTAATTTGAAGCATTTGTAACTCAAGAAAAAAATGGGTAATTTCTTTGTGTGTAGAATAATGTGTGTAGAAAGGAAGATGCACAATTTTTAAGAAGATAAAAAGTACCAAATAAAATCTAAATATAAAATAAACTGCTTGAATCTGCATATCATTGCTTTACATAGTTGCATGTACAGTGTAAATGAAACAAAGATAATGCCATCAGAACTGATATTAGCATATCATGTATATCTCAGGCTTGAAATTCTCTAGTGTTAACAGAAACTGAAGACTTTGCATCAGGCTTTGTGTATTTTTCAGTCTCTTTTCCTATAGTCTACTTGTGTTTCTTCTTTCTTTCACTGTTTTTTACAGTGTTCGTGTGCCATCATTCTGATGTTAGTTTCCAAACAATGACTAGTTTCCTTCTGAATAAATCATAAATACTGAAAGTAAAAAAGGAGTTCAATAATTAGTATCCTTTGACAATTGAATGAAAATGAGTTATTTTTGGAAAAGATAGTGGTCTCAATAAGTGCTAAAGAAGAGAAATACTAGAACAAGAAGTATAGATGAGATCTCCATGTGAAAACAATTCAATTTAAATGGAATTTCTCCAGTTAACCTTCCTGATTACTTTGCCACAATGGGGGATTGTTTCATTCCAATCCCCCCCCCCCCCATTTAATTTAATAGAAAGGTTTTAGATACTCAGTGTGGAATGTGGGGCATGCTAAAATCCAGGGATATCCATCCTTCATGAATGTATTCTTCATAAATAAGTCAGTTTTTCATACTGACTTTCTGCCTTGGTTCAAGAACTTCATTTAAAATAGGATAGACTTACTGTACTTAGGACTATATTAGATCTAAATCATGTAGATTTCAGGTTGGTCTGTGGTGCTGAAAAATTGTTATGGCATTGTATCATATTACATAAGATAGATAGTGTGAGTGTGTAAATTATGTAGACAACAGATACTGATAGTGAATAAAGTAAATAAAATTATGTTTTTACTCTATTTTACAGTTTCAAAGTTACTTCCAAATGTACTTGTTGTTGGGTCCTGAAACTGCCAAATAACTACTATCTTACATTTTCCCAGAGATACAAATTAAAGTTAAAAATCTACTGGAAGTAATTTGTTACTATTATATACCATTAAAAATAACCCTTTTTTTCCTTTTTTTTTTTTTTTCTTTTCTTGGCCATTTGTTTTAATGGTTCTTCTATAGTGCAAAGCATATGCATTGAAAATTGTCTTTAAGGCTTGCAGTTCTTTTATGATTCATAAATAATTATAGAATAGGTCCAATTTTAAAATCACGAATGCTCTTTTATTATATGTGAGGATTAAATGGGAACTTCCCTTCATTTCTCAGAAGAGAAGGACTTCCAGCTTGGAGGAAAGTAAAACTTATGCAGTTGGACAATTGGAAAGCATTACTTAATTTAAATTAACTGTAGACATAGCTTTGTGTTTTGCTTCAGTACCTTTTGATTTTTTTAAATCAATATCTTATATATCAGTAAATACTTCCATATAAAATGCTTACATTCATAGTAGCTAGTATAATACCAAGTGTAGTATAGTGGCCATAAAAATATTACTGGACATAAAATATTATTCTCTCCATAACAGAATGCTTTCAGATATTTATATAGTTCTGTTTAAAATGCTCCTGGGGACATCTGCCTACGATAACTTCTTACTTGTTATTTCCTACAATAACTTACTAGCAATTTTTTTCCACGTAATTTTAGGTACTTATGTTCCTGAAGAACTAGAGCCAAGCTCTTTGTATTACTGTTTGGAAGTTAATGAAAGCTTCAAATAAACAAAATAGTATACTACTTTTCTTCATATATACAGCAAAACCTGTCTCACAGAGCCTTGTTAGGAAAGGTTAAGAGCTTTTCTGGCCTCTTCTCCTTAAGATAGTCTTCCTTCTTGTAGTTTTCATGCAAAAGGTCTATGAAATGCTTCCTTCATTAATGAAAATATCTAAATTTTATGATAGAGATTTAAAGAGTGTTGGAGAAAGAAAGATTGAGCATTTTTTTTTTTTTTTGCATCAACATTACATGTGCTGGACAGTAAAACCTGATGTACTCTCAGTGCTCTTTACAGCACTCTATCCTCCTTTTGGCTTCATTGTTGTATCAGTGAAAACATGATACCCAGAGATGTTTTCAAAGCTATGTATAACACTTAACCCCTACTGTGTATGTGTTGTTTTTTTTTCCCCAAAGGATTCTCCTAAGTTAATGACACACATATGCTCCTACTTATTAAATGTTATTATTACCCCATTGTCAAAATATTTCCCCACAGAAGATCACTGGATAATAATGTCTTCATTTAATGATATTCTTTTTGGCAAATAGCATGTTACTTCCTCCCTCCCGTATTTCTCAGAATGATTTAGTTATTTTTTCACAGTATGCCCTAGATTTTCCCTGAAGAATGTTCTGCTACTCTTCATCATCTGGTTCAAATAATAAGAATATTTTAGAAGATGATCTAGTTATTACAGCAGGAATAGAATATCAGTAGTGACTTTGAAAATTTGTTCTGGCATATTTACCTGAAGTTGGAAAATTCAGGATGCTGGCACAGTAGGTTAGCTCTCTTCCTTTCTGGTTGCTGTTTGTAACTGTGAACTGACATTCATTTTGTATTTCTTTAAAAATTTCATATATAATATAGTTATGATATCATATATCAGCTGAGCAAGCATTAGGGGAAAAAAAGGGGGAGGGGAACTGAAAAGTGAAGCACATGGAGATTCAAAAAATGAAAATTGTGCAGAGAATGTATTCTTGCAAATCGAATGCAACATTAACGTGCTCTGCTGTTTAGAAAGAAGGTAAACTGGTACCGATGGAAAAGCAGTGAACAAGTATTGTAAGATTTTACTTTTTTACTTTGAAATAAACGGTTCAAACTATCTGGTCTTTAAGTTTAGAATATGTGTCTTTTGAATATTTATTCCAATCACATTAACAGCAATGAAATAGTTCCAATCCAGAAGTGGTGATTCTCTAAGATATTTTCAATTTCCATTCATAGTATGAATTATCAATATGGTCACATAATGATATATCAGAAAATACTAATAGGAGAGTATCATAACAGAAATTATTCTAACTGACATCTCTGCAAAAAAAAATCTAGCTTTTTTTCATGATCTTTCTAAACCTCCATCTCTGATTTCTCTGTCTTGGCTATCTTACTGTCAAAAATTCAATTGAAAGTAGCCAAAACTTAGTTGATTAGTTTTTACTTGTCTTTTATATTTCTTCATTCTTGCCACTGTTTATAACGCCAGCACTCTGATGAAAGTTCAAGACTCTAAAAGGGATATTTTAGATGCTTTCCTCTTTTTTTTCCTTTTTCACATCTTGCCGTATCTTAGAAAAGTAACCTTTGTTTTCTTTCTTGCCCATACAGCACTCAGGCCTTTCTTTTGTATATTTGTACATAACAACTACCCTGTTTCTCTTAGAAATTTGTTGTTTCAGTTTTGCTGCTCTGTAAAGGAAGAGAAGCAATACACATTCAACAATTTTCCTTAAAAGAGGTGGTTATAACATTAAAACTCTAGGAATGAATAGGGTCAGGTGTTGATATCCAGTCAATTTGGAATCTTATTATTTTCTTTATATGGCTTTGGTAAAGACATCTTGTTGTCATGGAACATTTCCACTTTAGTAAAACAAAATAATTGTAGAACACAAATTTTTGTTCAGCTATTTTTATTAGTAATACTTCCCCTGCTACTATAAACTGTAACACACCAGGCAATGATGCATGTTTATCTCTATTTCAGTAAACAAGCAAAAGATCTTTATTGAAGTAGAAAATATTTGATTTCGATTCTGCTCTCTCTTAGTTCTCCACAGCTCTTGATTTCTTTTTAACCTCCTTAGAATAGATATTATCCACAGTATACTAAAATACATGATATTTTATTAAGCACTACAAAACAGGTATCAAATCTATTTTAATACTTTCCTTGTTTGAAGAAAAAAATCTACTTCAAAGTAAAATATCTTTCCCTCGTCTGTAAGATAACCATGCGTCTTCTGTCAAAGTACAGCATATATTTAATTGTGGGGGGAAAAAAATCAGAGCACTGCATAATCTGATCAGTTTTCTGTTTTTCATAAAGACACTAGTTTACATTTTTAGAAAAGATGCATGTAATTTTATTACAATATTTCATTTTTTTATGACTGATATTTCTTTGGATTTACAAAAATCATGTTTTGTTATTATTGAGATGGCAAAGCTTTCCTCATAACTATTTACGTTGTTGAGTTTTTTATTTTTATTTTTTTCCTATTTATGTTTTTTTAAGGAGTTTTCTTTCTTCAAATATATTAAATATGGAAAACCTAAGTACAATTTAATATGTAAACCATTTTGTTTAAGAAAGAGACCTCACTTTTAATAATAATAATAATAAAAAGATCTCTTGTCTTCTTTTAAAGAGAAGCTGTGTTTAGTACATTAAAGTGCATCTCTTTCCTTATAAATAATGTCATTCCAAAGCCTTGGTAATCCTGGGCAGTTTTTCAAAAGTTCAGAGAAGGGGTATCTTTGGTGTCCATTAATGTATCTTCTGTATGTGTCAAATTATTTGATGAGAGTATTAATACTATGAAGTCTTGTTATTTTTATCTTATTAAAAAAATAGAAATGTAACTGTGAGCAGCATGGCATTTGAGAGGGTAAACTGTGGAATTTGTACGAAACACGGGCAGCTTATGTAGTACACTTGAAAAGTAATTTCTGATAAGACCTACCTTTACTTTCAGAGTTGATTATTAAAATAATAACAATTACAGATGTACCTCAAAGAGAAGGGAAGATTTTGATATGAAATTCCTTTTTTTTTTCAAATACATTTTTAGAACCTACTTGACATCTTACATCTAGCCTCATAACATCAATTTTATCTTGAATACAGTTCCACAGAATAAAATCTTGTACCTTAAATAAAAAGACAGGCAGAAAGAGACTTAATAACAAAAATGACAAAATAAATGTTTTAGTAAAAGGTACCCATAGGAGCAAGAACTATGTAGGCTTCTCTTTTAGTCAACAGATACTTATTAAAAATAATCATAACTAAGTCAAGTGAGAAATCTGTTTTATCTTATAAAGAAGTGCCTAGTGGAGTAATTCAGCTCAGATGCTCCATGATCTCAACCACATCTGCATAAGGCAGCACAAGTGACACAGGAATCCATCCTGTGCTGGAGTAGCACATTTGAGGACAGGTTGGCTATGCAAGATATCTCAGGCAGTAGACCAAGAACACTTTTTTAGAGCTTGATTAGCTGAATTGCCCTTTAGACTACATCATCTGTATTGATCAGACCTCTACTAGCAGAAATGGGAGTTTAATGTTCTATGGATTGAGCAGGGACATTTTTATTGTACTCGAGGAGAACTAAACACACATTTGTGAGTAAATATTAAAAGATTTTTTTTAAATGCATTAGACGGAATACTACAGCCATAAATGGATCTACAAAGAGTTTACAGACTTGTAACAGGAACTGATTCCTTATATATACTTATGCCAGCTTTGGTGCATCAGCTTCAGGTGCCTTAAGCCAGTGTTTGATTCCAGTGTTTTGATTGTGCCCCAAAGCCATTTCTGTTCGCCTAAAGTGGCCCCTGAATACTCACATTTCATGATTCTTACAAGACAGTACTGTAATACTTCTTAACTCATGAACAAGGAAAACTTTACTCCCATACATGGAGTATTCTGTCTCTGACATTCCAACTTCCAAACAGTTTACCTGTTCTGCAGTTAAGCCTTCTTGCCAACTGTGCCAGATCACTCCTTGGTCAGGAATTACCATTGCTGAGCAGTTACAGTTTGAATTTCCCATTTGTAACCCACACCAAAGTGAGCTTCCTTATCCTGTCCAAGCACCCACATAGTTTAGGTAT
Organism: Anas acuta; assembly: GCF_963932015.1. Taxonomy (NCBI): domain Eukaryota; kingdom Metazoa; phylum Chordata; class Aves; order Anseriformes; family Anatidae; genus Anas; species Anas acuta. The sequence goes on along the minus strand of NC_088981.1, from coordinate 74,511,786 downwards.
ATTTAAGACCTGTGGGACACCCTTTAATTTGACTGAGCAGGAGTTAAAGGCAGGGTAATACCCTATACCATGTCACAAATTCTAACCCAGTTCAAAAAGGGGCTGGAACCACTGCTCAGGCATCTGCCTTTTGGTGTTAGATCACACTTTGTCTTGCTGGAAACAGTTGGGAGGTTACAATTGGTCTTTACAAAATTATATTTGTATTGCCTTTGCTACAACATTCATTGTGTGTTCATATTTTTTGTTTTTCATTACTATTTATTACTTAATATCAATAAGTGTGGTAAGATAAATTCCTCTCTTACTTCAGTATACTTTTTTTTTCTTGAATGTCTATCCTTATTTATGAAAATGGACACAGCAGTTTTCTCACTAAATTATTCTATTTCCCAATTACTTATTTTCATTATTCCCATTACCTACCATATTTGTATTAGGGGCTGTGAAAAAACTGCTGGCTGAGAACCATTAAGAAAGTAAATAGTAAATTTGCTAGCAGCACTTTCATAATGAGATTTTTTTGTGTGTTCTTAGTTTTTCTGTACCTTTAAACAGATCGTTTAAGCTATCTACATAGAACTCTCGTCTTTCATCTGTTGTATAGTATGATGAAATATTTTTAGTAGCCTAATAGCATAAGATAAATTACTTTAAAGTTCTTTACTTAAATAATCTTGTTTCTTAGATCAAACCTTATTTTTTTACATTTTTAGTTGCCATGTAACCAAATCTATTAATCATAAAAATTAAAACAACAGCCAGCCAGCTTGCATTACTTGCTTCACATTCCATAATGGGATTAATAAGGTCAATATTTATATACATATATGGTGTAAATATATGATTTCTGTTTATGTGAGTGTTTTCATAATGCATAATATTACTCATCCCTAAAAATTACTTTCATGGACAAAATGTAATTTTTCCTTATTGGCAAGGAATGTTCAGGCTATTTAGGCTCAGAGAAATTTGTAAGAAAAGGGAGAGAATGTAAGTACTAATGCTCAAAAGTGGCAAAGAAAAATTACATGGCAGAAAAAAAAAAAAGAAAGGGGAGTGATTGCTTATATGCTTGGCATTTGAATCCTTTAAATGAAGGTGGAAAGTGTTGAAGACTCCTTCAGGAAAGGGGTTTCAAGGCCTAGAAGCAAGGCTAAAGAAAACTTGCTTTGAAAACTGAATTTTTAGTTAAAACATCATCTAAATTGATGATATACTAGGGAAATATTTTAATGTCTTCTAGTGCACTGAGGAAATCTGTATATAACATATTCTAAATTCTGAGCAGTCACAAATCACTCATTGGGTTTTAGTTTGAATGTTTCTGAATATCATAGAGAGGAAGATACTCAGCTCAGCTGAAAATATATTGTTTTATCTTTCTTGGAATGATTTTCGCCATAAGAATCTATAAATATGCCTTGATTTTGAAGTTAGCAGGTCATCTTTGTAAGTTACAGATTTCGTTACAAAATGTTCTGTTCAACTATATAGCTTTCACACTTTTATAATAATTTATAATAAAAAAAATTAGGTTATATTTCTTGACAAACTATATCAGAGTGGTTGCTTTTTTTTTTCCCCTTCAAATACTTGCTCTACACTGTCATAAAGCTGCAACTAAATCTAAAGTGTTGCATGATAAGGTATGCAAAGCTTTTGTCATATTCAATGTAAGATTTGAATTCTGATCCTTTAGGGGTGTGATGTTTCAAAGGATATCATTCGAGTAACTACTCAGTAGTTTGGCAAGTCTGTAGTTGCAGTGTTGTTTCTTGAACCAGCTGCACTAGTGAATACAGACAAATAGTAAGCTAAACACCTATGTATTTATTCTGTAGTTTTAATGTGATTTTCTAACATCATAACATTTTTATTCTATTTTTGCTTACCCTCTTTTTAAAAAGAAATGACACAATTCCCTTTATTCTATGCTCTCTGTATATATTTAAAATATTAATGGTTCTATTTCGGTCTTCTTATCATAGAATCATAAAATCATATAGATTGGAAAAGACCTACAAGATTGCCAAGTCCAACCATCAGCCTGACCAAGCCCTGCCACTAAACCACGTCCCTTAAATACCAGAAGGGATGGGGAGTCTGCCACTTTCCTGGGCAGCCTGTTCTAGTGTTTAAGCCCCTTCTCTGTGAATAAATTCTTCATAGTGTCAAATCTAAACCTCCCCAGCACAACTGGAGACAATTTCCTTGCATCCTGTCACCTGTCACCTGATATAAGAGACTGACACCATCCTTGCTGCAACTTCCTTCCCAGTTATAACTACCTGGAGAGCAAAGGAGCCCTCAGCCTCCTCTTCTCCAGAACAAACCAACCCTGATTGTCTCTGCTGCTCCTCATAACTCTTGTTTTCTAGTCCCTTCACCAGCTTCATTGCTCTTCTCTGTGTAAGTTCTAGCTACTCAATGTCCCTCCTTATCTGTTCATAGAATCATAGAACGGCTAGGCTTGGAAAGGACCTTAAAGATCATATCACAGAATCGTCTAGCCCACTTCCTCAGCCACTTCTTATAAGACTTGTTCTCCAGACCCCTCATCTAGTTCTAACCTCCCTGCAGGGATGACACCCACTAGATCAGGTTGGTCAAGACCCCATCCAGCTTGGCCTTGAACACCTCCGGGGATGGGTCATCATGTTTTCAGACATCTTATGTTTGGTTGTTTGGTTTATAATTTATCCCTTATCTTGACCACTTTGGCCATTTGAAAGCCATCGGTTCTGAGTGCTTTTTTTTTTTTTTTTTTTTTTTGGGGGGTATACATTTACTTACCTTGCAGATTAAGCATTACTGATCTGTATTGAACCATTCTTCTCTAAGTTTCCAGAAATGATCAGTTTTATTTGATAAGCTTGGTTGGTGGTTTTCCAGCATTACTTTCTCTTTAAACAAAGGTAGTAATTCACGTTATTTAATGTTTATAAATAGTATTCCAACTCCTTCCAGTTATTCTATCTCAGGATAAAGTATCAATAATTCTTCAAATGTTCAGTGCCTTTAATATATTTTTATGTGTATGTTTATTGCTCTAAATATTCATATTATCTCCCACTGATTATTATTTTCATGAAAGCAACGTTCCATTTCTTTCTGAAATCTGTCCTGGGGGTCTACAGGGTAATTATTATGAAAATTTGTAATATGCCAGAAAATATCACTTGTGATTTTTATGCCCTTCATTCTAATTGCTAATTCATTAATCCACATTTTCAAGTGCTCTGACCTTTTATTTCCAATGTCATTTGTTCCAAGTTGAATGAGCAGCAGCAGGTGTCTCCCTAAAAAGCAACTAACTATGTTTCTCTTGTTGCTTGAGACTTTTTTTTCTCTTAAAGCAGACAATATATTCATATTCTTACAGAAGCTCTCTGCAAATTCCTGTCTTGCATGTCTGAATTTATCAGTGTAATTCATTCAGATATGCCATACTTGCTAGCATCTAGTATTCCATTTGTGTTGTTGCTGTTTTTATTTTAATGGAGATAGATCAAAAAAATGGATTCCTACATGACCATAGAATTATTAGCAATTGCAGCTTCACTGTTACTTCAAACCAAAAGTCAAATATTGGTAGCTATAGTCACTCACAAGATAGCACTTTAATTTGCAGTTATTTCTACTATATTTCAGCTATATTCACTCTCTCATAAAGACTTTATATTATATTCCCATATAAAAATGTACAAACAGATCCTAAGTTGGATTGAATATTATGATGAAAAAAGACACGTTTAAGATATAGTGCAGTGTCAAGCATTGCAGAAATCCAGGAAAAAATGTCAAGGAAAATAAAAAAACTGTAAAATGACAAAGAAATCCTAAGCCAGAAGCAGTATAGTCAAGTGTTCAAAATACACCTATTAATTCAGTGCAAAGCAAAGGAGAAGTGCATCTATGAATTTCATATTAAATTGCAGGCAAAAGGTGTGTTACAGATTTCAAGCAAAGGACAGAATGAAGTTGCGGTTTTCAACAGAAGAGCAATTGGCAGTAATCTTTTATTTTCAAGAGCAAGGAACTTTCACAGCATCTCATTTAATAAAACAAGATGCAGCAAAATTTCTAATATTACAGTAAAACATAAAATAATAATGCATAAATTTTTTCTGAATTTTAATAAATTTAATTGTATAATCTTTGAAATGATCATAACCTTTGAGATGATCACATCCTGTATGTTTCCCAAATTTTCTTAGTTATTTGATTCCAAAAGTGCATCATAGTAGCATCTTTGCACTAAGTGCTCTGAGATCTGTGGATTTTTTTTCTGATTATTTGCTCTTAGGGGTATAAAGGACTGTTAGTCTATCTGAAATTTCTTGAAGACTGAGAATTCCTTCCTATTAATTTAACACTGCATAATTTCTGTTTAGTACAGTTAGGGGATTATGGTTTTCCTTTTAATTCTCACAATTTTAATCATTACTGATTAACCTTTTTCATTCAAAATTATTTTTGTGCTATGCAAAAATAACCCTTCTTTTTTTATAATTTTGTCTTTTTCCTTCCATCAGTCTTACCAAATACAATCAGTGAATTACCAAAGAATCAAACTTATTTGGTGTAACATCCATACTCTGTCTTCTGACAATCTCCTAGATGACGGTATTTTATTTGAAACATGGATGAAGTTCAGGCAATAGTCTATACCTTTATTTATTTTTTTTTGGTGTACTCAATTGTAGTCATTATACTATTTATGCTATTTATGAAAATGATTTGGAGTCATTTCAAATGAGAAGTTGCTAGCAATGGGCCAAATCAAATGTATATTAAAGGCAAATATTTTAGAGACTGACAGTGTGCAGGTGTTAATACAGAGCATATTTTAAGTCTAACCAGTGTAATCCCCATTTGTAAATGTTGTTAACTGTATGGACGTGACTGGCTAATGCAATTGGTTATATAAAATGATGAAGTTTTGGTGACAGAAATTTTACAGTGAATAATTAGAATTAATTTTCAGTGCATTGATAGTGAAGTGAATCATAGCCTATCAGTTCAGTGAAGTAAAGTGTTTCAAATGAAACTCCAAAATGATTATGAATTGGAACATGGTTGGGCTCTGGGCTAGGGCTATATTCATAAAAACATTTTTTTTCTTGTGTTCCTTTACAATTCCTTTACAGTCATTTTTGTTTCTACAATGACTGTGAAGAGTTATAGAAAATATTGAGGATTGTTGTTTGTATGTATATGTCTGCTGAAGTGAAATATTTGTGAAATATAAGTGAAATATATTATAATTCCCTGATAGAAGAGTTTATTTCTATTGGAACCTGTACATTTTTTTTGTGTAACTTCATGCTGCTACATTTTTATTCTGACTCTTCTGTTTCAGAAAAGGTTGGTCATTGGGGTTGGCCACATTTAATAGAAATTAAATTACCTGGAGAAAATTGATGAAAAAATTCTCTGCTCAAATATGTGCTTTTTATCCAATGAGGTAATCTGCAATTCCATTTTTCAGAACAAATCTTCAGTCAGTTATTTTTATTGGATCTGTTCATGTACCTGATCCATGGATCTGCCATGGATCTGTTCCTTCTGTCTCTTTCTGCAATATGTGTACTTCTGTGTAAAATGCTTGATCACCACAAAGATCAAAAAATGATCAGCTGTACTGGGAAAAATGATTGGTACCAGTTTTTCCACTCTTGCTTTACTCCTCCTTTCTTCCTATTCAGATCTTATTTTAACTTTATTCCTTGCAGAAGTGATGATTAAAAAGTTTGATTGAAGGCTTGGTAGATCAGGGATTCATAAATTGTACTAATAACTCCAAACTTGTCACAGAGTGTGCTCTTAAGAAATATTGATGCGTAGCCTCTGCTTTGGTTTTCCTTATTTAGAAGGGGTGAGTGAAGAATTTTGAAAGACTTGCAGATGACAGAATCACAGAACCACCTAGGTTGGAAGAGACCTCCAAGATCACCTAGTCCAACCTCTGACCTAACACTAACAAGTCCTCTACTAAACCATATCACTAAGCTCTACATCTAAACATCTTTTCAAGACCTCCATTGCCCTTTTCTGGACTCGCTGAAGCACCTCCATGTCCTTCTTGTAGCGAGGGGCCCAAAACTGAACACAGCATTCAAGGTGTGGCCTCACCAGAGCTGAATACAGGGAACAATCACTTCCCTAGCCCTGCTGGCCACACTGCTTCTTATACAAGCCAGGATGCTGTTGGCCTTCTTGGCCACCTGAGCACACTGCTGGCTCATATTAGGCTCCCAGGTCCTCTTCTGCCAGTCAGCTTTCTAACCATTCATCTCCCAGCCTGTAGCACTGCTTGGGGTTGTTGTGCCCCAGGTGCAGGACCCGACACTTGGCCTTATTGGCCTTCATACAGTTGGCCTCAGCCCATCAGTCCAGCCTATCCAGATCCTCCTGAAGAGCCTTCCTATCCTCGAGCAGATGGACACACGCACCTAACTTGGTGGTGTCTGCAAATATCTTTATCGATGATCTGGACGAGGGCATTGAGTGCACCCTCAGGAAGTTTGCAGATGACACCAAGCTATGCACATGTGTCGATCTGCTCGAGGGTAGGAAAGCTCTGCAGGAGGATCTGGATAGGCTGCACCGATGGGCTGAGGTCAACTGCATGAAGTTCAACAAGGTCAAGTGCTGGGTCCTGCACCTGGGGTGCAATAACCCCAAGCAGAGCTACAGGCTGGGAGATGAGTGGTTGGAGAGCTGCCAGGCGGAGAAGGACTTCGGAGTAATGGTGGACAGTCAGCTGAATATGAGCCAGCAGTGTGCTCACGTGGCCAAGAAGGCCAATGACATCCTGGCTTGTATCAGGAACAGTGTGACCAGCAGGGTTAGAGAGGTGATCGTCCCCCTGTACTCAGTTCTGGTGAGGCCGCACCTTGAGTACTGTGTTCAGTTTTGGGCCCCTCGCTACAAGAAGGACATCGAGGTGCTTGAGCGAGTCCAGAGAAGGGCGACTAAGCTGGTGAGGGGCCTGGAGAACAAGTCCTACGAGGAGTGGCTGAGGGAGCTGGGCTTGTTCAGCCTGGAGAAAAGGAGGCTCAGGGGTGACCAAATTGCTCTTTACAGATACCTTAAAGGAGGCTGTAGTGAGGTGGGGGTTGGCCTGTTCTCCCACGTGCCTGGTGACAGGACGAGGGGGAATGGGCTTAAGTTGCGCCAGGGGTGTTTTAGGTTAGATGTTAGGAAGAACTTCTTTACCGAAAGGGTTGTTAAACACTGGAACAGGCTGCCCAGAGAGGTGATGGAGTCACCATCCCTGGAGGCCTTTAAAAGACGTTTAGATGTAGAGCTTAGTGATATGGTTTAGTGGGGACTGTTAGTGTTAGGTCAGAGGTTGGACTCGATGATCTTGAGGTCTCTTCCAACCTAGAAATTCTGTGATTCTGTGATTTTGTGTGATTCTGTGAGGAGAATGCTGTGGGAAAAGGTGTCAAAAGCCTTCCTGAAGTCGAGGTAGACCACATCCATAGCCTTTCCCTCATCCACCAAGCGCGTCACTTTGTCATAGAAGGAGATCAGGTTTTTAAGCAGGACCTGTCTTTCATAAACCCATGCTGACTGAGCCTGATCACCAGGTTGCCCTGCAAGTGCCATGTGATGACACTCAAGATGGTCTACTCCATGAGCTTCCATGGCACTGAAGTCAAACTATAGCTTCCCAGGTCTACCCTCCGGGCCTTCTTGTAGATGGGCATCACGTTTGCTAGCTGCCAGTCAACTGGGACCTCCCCTGACAGCCAGGACTGCTGATAAATGATTGCAGATGGGCATCATGTATTTATAAAGAAAGCACAACAAAATGATGTTATTAATATTGTTTCTGATACTAAAAGAAAACGCAAAAATGTTCAAATGTATTGCAATTTATCTTTCGCTCACAAAGAATTTCAAAACACTCGACATTTCATAGAGAGTGAAGAGGATGGACAGTGGATTTTTCGAGTATGTCAACTTTCAACAACGCATTTTTTTAAAGCAGTTTCAGGGTGTGCTGGCAGAAATGTGCATCTGGGAATGATGCCCAAGATACAATGTCAGCCATACCATTTGGGGAAATAAGAGATATTAATGCTGAACTGTTATCTTTGCAGCATCAAAGTTATATTAGTTGTTTAAGAAATTTAAACAGCTGTTTAAATTAGAAATTAAACAGATGTGAAGGAAAATTAAAAATGCTACTTAAGTACAGAATATATCAAATGAAACTGACTTTCTGTGTCTGCCTGTCTGTATGTTGGAAGAAAGTCATGTAACTTTTCCACAAGTGCTTGAAATTGGTTTGTACAGTCACCTTTTTCTTTACCTCTGAAAGCCTGATTAGCAGTAATGTGTGTTAACTTTCAAAGATGAGCAAATTTTCTTCCCAAGTATCCTGAGAATATATGAAGTATATATATACACGTATATATGTGCATACCTTATGATAGCATATATGTGTCTTTAAGGAATGGATGTATATTTTTGTTTGTGTGTGTGGCTTAACGCCAGTAGAGACTGAGAAGCAATATAAACACTTGCTAGAATTTTTTTTTACTTAGGATATTGTATAACTGACTGACATAGTAAGATAATGCTTTATGTATATAAAGCCATGCAGTTTTAAAAATGGCTAGAAGTTGTTGTTTTTTAAGGTTAAAAAAGTATTAAGATTGAAGAAATAGCTTTTACTTCTTGTGCTAATTAGAAGTGTACACAATAAACTGAATGAAATACTTTTTTTTTAGTATGGAAAATAGGCTGTAAACAAGAAAACTGTTTTGTGTCTGAGCCATGATGGATTGTTCCTTAAAAATAGAAGACATTTAAATATATATATATTTTTTTCTTTTTGTTACGTGGACTCATGAACTCTTATTCTTGAAGTGTCTTGTCAAAAAATCTTATATACAAATTCTCAATTCATTCTTAAAATGCATAGTAATTAATTATCTTCATTAGGTTTTTAACAGTTTACCAGGATAGAAAACTAATGAAGCCCTTTCAAAGTCCCATGCAGTGTTCAGCTCTGTCAGTTCCATGTCTGATGATTTTCAAGTTAATTTGATAGTGATCTTTCCAGCCCTTAAGAGAACTAATGTAATACTATCATATTTGATAACTCCAAATTATAAAGACAAAACTATTGTATGGTTTACACTTGTATTATTTTTATAGCATAATAATAAGGAAAAAGTGTGTCAGTTATGAAAAAAACACAGTAGCATCATTGTTCTTCTCTGGACTAATCAAGTTAGTTGCTATTAGAAACCTGCATGGAGGCAGTAGAGTTTTGCTGACAAAGCAGCTTAGATTACAGTGGTAACACAATTTCAGGTGTCATTCAATTGTGCCTGGAGTGGAATAGAATAGGTATAACCAAAGAGTGCAGTTGTACTCACCATACTGTATGGAACTGAGAAATAACACATTTTATTATTAGACTTAATGGTCCTGTATGTAACTTGTTACCATGTTTTCTGTAGAACATCGGCTGAATTATTTTCTTTATCTAAATATTTAAATTTATCAGCTAAAGGTATGTGTAAGAAAATTGTTTTGTAGTGGAGCCATCAGACAAGTACATATTCTTTTTTTTTTTTTTTCACTTAATTCCCCAGTTTAAACCAGTAACATAGCAATAAGAGATGTGATGTCATATTTTAAAAATTAATTTCTTGTAATATCTGAGAAATTTCTTGAGGGCCACATCCATTTTGATTTTGATTGTGTCTAAGGATGGAAACTCTGCAGCAGGCTGACCAGAGTGGTTGTAGTGTTTGACCATCCTTACAGTGCAAAGTTGTTTTTTCTTATGTTTAAATTAAATTTCTTGCATTTCAGTTTTGTCCATTGTCTCTTCTCCTTTCACTAAATACTGCTGAGAAGGGTCTTCTTCACTCCCTGTGGTGTAATTGCCTAAAGTAACTAGGAAAATAAAACTAATATTCACATATTAAAGGAAATGTACAGCATTAAAGAGGCTTTCAGGACAGGGTGTAGTTGCATTACCTGTGCATTCCTTAGGCTCCCAACCTTAGATGCTGTCGCACTGGGGGAACCTGGTGTGCTGGCTCTAAGGAACAGTATGGAGCATAGAGCGGAGTAGAGGCACCGTGGCTAGGCTCTGTGGCTAGGTGGGGACTCGATTGTTCTTGTGCACACTGAGACTGATAAGATGCACTTTTGCTACCCTGAGCCGACGACCTGTCATGTTTTTGACAAAATGCTGTACTCTAGTGTACTTTTGCTCATTATGGTATCATTGTAATACCAAAACACACCTCCATCCAAAAAGCTACCCACCTCCAAGGTGTGACCACCTCTCACTGAGCATGCACTCTGAATTTCTCGGGGCCTATACCTTTAAACAGAGACGGGAAAACTTTTTACAAACCGTAACTAAGATATACTTGACTAGAGTCACTCAATCTCCAGCTAAAATATAGAAAATAATATAAATTGGCCTGAGGGAGAGAGGATGTTAGGGAAGATACCACCATGAGGACCTCCTGACTTCTGGGATCAGTGAATGGGCTGAGCCTCTTCCCCCCACCCCATTGGGATGCTTTTGGGTGACACTTGAACACTTGGTTTTACTGTGTGTCTCCGCGATAACTTAGAAATCTCTATAGGGTCTTTGTGAGTTTAAACGCGTTAATTTCTAGGCTGTGCATCTGAGTATTTCATTCATGCTAGCTTGCTTTTGCAGACAGTAAATTATCGCCGGCAATCCAAAGAACCTGTGTACCAGTTGCTGTAATAAATTGCACTTAATTGCATTGTTGCTAGGCTTGATAGTTCTCATTGAGTACAACTAGAGTAAGGGTATGTAAAGTTGTTGGAGAATCCATGATTGTGACAGTTCGGTATCCTGAATCCAACCAGACCCACATCAGTTAGTATGTTCTTGTTGAATCTGTGACCATGATAGTTCAGTATCCTGGATCCGACGAGACCCGTAACTGTTAATCAGCTACACCACTTAATGCAATACTCCCCTGTACCAGCTTTTTGTGTTGATCAGGTTCCCCTGAGCCATCTGTTGTCCAGGCTAAGTGGTCTCAGATCTCTCAGCCTCTCTTTGTATGGCAGATCTCTTACTCATCCCTGTAGCCTTTTGCTGGTCTCACTCCACTGTCCCTCATGTAGAGGGGAGCCAAGACTTGGACCTATCACTCTAGATATATCTCACCAGTGCAGAGTAGATGGCAAGGATCACCTCCCTTGAACAGTGAGCAATGTTTTGCCTGATGCTGCCAAGCTGATCAGCCTTCCTGCTCATTGTCCAGTATGTGTAGTGTTGCCTGGGTTTATTCTTCCTGGTTGCATTTTCCTTATTTGAACTTCCTGAAACTCCTGTCAGCACACTTTGGGAGCCTTTTGAGGTCCTTTCGAATAGCAGCATAACCCTCTCATCTATCAATCAGTCCTCCCAGTTTTGTATCATCTACAGAATTGCTGAGGGTGCCCTCTGTCCCCTCATCCAGCTCACTAATAAATATATTTAAAATATTGGTGCTAGTATTGACCCCGGTATACCACTAGTGACTGATCTACAGCTAGACTTCATGCCTCTAATCAATCCAGCAGCTCAGATGGTTTTCATTCATTCTCAATTGTCCTCTTACCTAGTCTGTACTTTATCAATTTGTCATTACAGAAAATAGTTTCAAGAACCTTACTAAAGTCAAGATAAACAAGATTCAGTGCTCTTTCCTCATGCACCAAACCAGTCATTTCATTGCAGTAAGATATCAGGTTGGTCAGATGAGATTACCCCTTTATAAATCCATGCTGACTACTCCCAGGCATCATCTTGTTCTTAGTATGACTTTCAGAATTTCCTCCAATGCTTTTCCCAGGAATGACATTTATGCTGACCAGTCTGTATTTTCTAAAACCCTCCTTCTTGAAGACAGGAGTGACATTTGTTTTCTTTCATTCCTTAGGAACTTCATCTCCGCAAATTTTCAAAGATAGTTGAGAGTGGTGGACATTAGTCAGCTCCCTCAGCACTCATGGGTGTCCCATTCTGTTAGTTGTCCAATGGACTTGTTTGTGTGCAGTTTGTTTACACGTTCTTTCACCTGTTCCTCCTCTACTCAGGATTAAGGCTTCTTTGATCCACACTGGCCCACTAGTTTCAGGATCTGGGATGTCTGAAGATCAATCTTCTTAAAAGTAAAGATTGAGGTGAAGCGTAAATTAAGTAGCTTGACTTCCTTTGTGTCTGTTGTCACCAAGTTCTCTGCGTCATTCAGAAGCAGTTCCACATTTTCCTTTGTCTTCCTTTGGCTGCATATGTACTTGTAATAGCCTTTGACATTCCTCAGCAAATTCAACTCCAGATGGGCTTTGGCTATCCTAAACTTGTGTCTGCATGCTTAAATAGTGTTGCTACATTCCTCCTGGATCACCCATTTCTGCTTTGACGTGCAGTATTCTTTCTTACATCTAAGTTTTGTCAGGAGCTCCTTGCTCATGTAGGCCTCCTGCAACCATTTGTGACTGCCTGAACATGGGGATAGACAATTTTTGAGCTTGGAGGAGGTGATTCTTCAAAATCAGCCAGTTCGGAAACACTCTAATCTCCAGGATTGTCTCTCTTGGGATTCCTCCTAGCAGGTTCCTGAAAAGGCCACCATTGCATGGGAGGGCAGAGGAGCCTCTGCACAGATGGGATCTGCACAGTATGGGAAAATTTTGTTCTTATTAAAGCTGATGGTTAATAATTTTATACTGGTATCCTCAGCATTTAAATAACGCCTGGTTCTTGGAGAGTGAGCATCCTCAACAAGCTTGTGGATGGCACCAAGCAGAATTGTATTTCCCTCCAGAGGGAAGGAATGCCATCCAGAGGGACCTCAACAAGCTTGAGAGATGGACCCATGAGAACCTCATGTTCCGCAAGGCCAATTGTAAGGTCCTTCACCTAGATTGGGGCAATCCTAAACATCAGTACAGATTGGGTACTGATGATCAGTAGACTGAGATCAGCATTTAGTAGAAGACTCAATCTTGAGGACGTACTGGTGGATTAAAAACTTGACATGAGCTAGCAATGTGTACTTGCAGCCCAAAAAGCCAACTGTATCCTGGGCTGCCTCATGAAAAAAAGCATGCCAGCAGATTGAAGGAGGTGATTCTCCCACTCTACTTGTGAGACCTCACCTGGAGTACTACACCAGGTCTGGGGCCCCCACCACAACAGAGAGTGGGTCCAGAGGAAAGCCATGAATGTAATCAAAGGGCTGGAGCACCTCTCCTTTGAAGCCAGGCTGAGAAATTTAGAGTTGTTCAGCCTAGAGAAAAGAAGACTCTTGGGAGACCTTATAGCAGCCTTCTAGCACTTACGGGAAGACTACAAGACTCTCTTTACCAGGCGTGTAGTGATAGTACAAGGGATAGCAGTTTTAAACTGAAAGATTTAGATAAGGAAGAAATTATATACTATAGGGGTGGTGAGGCACTGGAACAGGCTGCCCAGTTGTAGATAGGTCCCTGGAAGTGTTTAAGGCCAGGTTGGATGGGGCTTTGAGCAACCCAGTCTATTGGAAGGTGTCCCTATATCTTCCAGTGCAGGGGCATTGGAATTAGATGATCTTTAAAGGTCCCTTACAACCCAAACCAAATACTTGGATGATCTTTATTGAATTTAAGTAAATATAAAATGTTTTTCAAATGAGATAGCTTACATACACCCTAGGTAGCACAGAGTTAAATTTGAATCAAGTGAATAAATAACTGCTAACATTTTCTTTCATAGTTTTGTGCCAATACTTTTGGATAATGAAATACGTACAGCAGGAGCCATTCTTTTATAATTACAGTGTACATAAACAATTGTATGATATTCTATGAAAATATATGTAATATGAAAACACTTCAGTTTTTATTTCATATTGTACAGAGTTCTCTAATTTTTTTTTTTTTTTTTTAAATACTATTTTATAATACTGATCAATTCTAATTAAAGCCTAAGACACCTGAATTTCAAGATTCATTGAGATTCTCAGGGTATATGTTTATATATATGTATTAAAGTCTAATCATTCTGATAGGGGCTTCTGTTATAGGAGTAAATCCCATATGCCTTAAGGTGTTTGCTGGTGAGAGAACATCTTACAACTGCACGTGGCAGCAAGATAGGAAAAACTTTCCACAGCTGTGAAGTAAAGAGTATGTGTAATTCTGTGTGCATATGATAATATGAAAGGAAAAAATATTATTACCCTTCATGACGGAGTGTGAAAATTGGAAAAAAAAAAAAATAACCATTCAAATGTATATCTGATGCACTTCTAATAAAGCAGGGTGGGAATAGCTCTCAGTGGTTCATCTGACTTTGAACCTTGTGCTGTAGAGTATGATAAATTCTGTTTCTTCTTCCTTGTCCTGGGCATTCTCTTCCTTGCTAGAGAACCTCTCTGAAAAATTACCAAGATGGACACAGTATGACTGCCGTTCTTCAGTTTATCATGCCATATCTTTGAATGATGAGGTGAATGGAGGATTCTGATTTCCTCACACTTGATGTAATTAAAGTAAGATTTTATTGATTAGTGCTTTTCTCCAGTCTCTTCCATCTAATGTAGCAGCGTGCAACTCCATCATATGGTTACTGTTTGTGTTGCTGCAATACTTCCATTTTCCTTGGGATTGTGTTTTGTGTTGGAAGGTCCTTGTCAGAACTACTTGTTTCTAATTTCTATTGTAACCTTTAGTTGGTGCAGAATTTCTCTCTTCAGCAATTAGCTTATCCTCACCATTCTTTGGATGCTGCCATAAAAAGGTCTTAATCTCAAGTACTCTAAGGTAAAGAATAAGTGTTATTTAGGACTATCTTTCAGATAAAGCTTTTTTTCCTTTAAAATATAGCCATGCATGGTTCTGTTGTAAAGTGAGAGAAGTACTCTTTGTTGTGGAACTTATCAGAAATCCATTTTAGGATGTACTCATTTGTTTGTGTTCCTTTAAATTGATAACATTCTAATTGTATACCATTCATCTCCATTTCATCCTGAGAAATTACATGAAGAGAATTCTCTTACTCATATTTTCTCCATTGTAGAAGAGACCCTAGTAGTGCAATTCTGGAAACTTGGCCCCTTATTTCTCTTACTTTCAATTATTGGTGAAATAGTTGACAAAAGAATTGAGTATGTCAGAGATATTGTGTATCTAAATAGCACAATTGATTTAGTGTTGCAGTATTACATTTGGATGTCAGTCATTCTAGCACCTTTTTGCTTTTTGCCTAATATCTACCCTGATTCAGTCTTGCCCTAAGTCAAAAAGATGTCCCCGTTATAGTCACTGCTAGATTATATCTGAAAAAATGCTAACGCTAGGCAGGACACAGCATGTGTATTTTGCAAAATCAATCCATTTGTTAACACATTTTTGTCCTCTATTTGACTTCAGGTGTACAATATTGTTATCTGTTTGGACAGTGGAACTGATATTATTATATCTGTGGAGTTGCAAGTTCAATAACGTAGTCAGATTGACAAAGATAGTTGCCAAAATAAAAATGATTTTCACCTTGAATACGTAGATCATTCTTAGAATTTAGACTTGCCGCATGTGGAATAGTATAAGGTAAATGCATTTTTTTCTTATTTTGTTTTTATTTGTATTTTATCTAAAATTATGAATTCTGCCCTCAGAGATACTGCAATCATGAAGATACTTCAAAGGAAAAAGGTTTCTTCCTATCAAAAGAAATGATTTCTCTTTCCTTTTGTTTCTTTTGACACAAAGATATATTGCCTTCATCTGGTGCTTTTTGTTTATACTAATTGCTTTATGAAATATAAGTTCTAGGAAACCATTCTTGTATGTTGTTTTCCACAGTGTCAGGAAATGATGTTAATTGGTTGAACGTTTAAGTTGGTCTTGCTTTGAACTGTAAGTGAACTTAGGTGAGCTCCACATGCCCTTTGGATGTAAATTACTCTGTCATTCTCTGAAGTGAACTGGTCATATTCAGTGATCATATTGTACCTTCTTAAAATAAATATAGGACTTGCTATTAACAAATATTTACAATTAATTTAAGGAGTTAGAATTTAACCAAATAACTTATTTATATAAATATTTTCTTCATCCCACAGATTGTACAATAGTGCCAAGCAAAATTGTTGTTACCTGCTCCCTCACATTTTTTCCACAGATTTTGGAGGTATTAAGAGAATATAGGACAAAGTATATGAAATGACAATGGCATGATTAAATATTTAAAAAATGAAATAGAAAAAAATAATAATCTTAAAAGGCAATGTCTAGTCGCGTAAACTGGCAGAGATGTCCCCCTTGGCTATTGCAGTCACAAAGTGTTCATTCTGAATTCTGAAGATCTTAGGATATCAGGATAGGGATCTGTATTTTTGGTCTGTGCTTCCCAGGTTGGGTTATCTGATTGTCCTGTTCTGTCATATAAAACATGCATTATTTATTCTTATGTTATTTTTCTTATTTCATCTGCAAGTTCCTTAGAGCTTTGCTCCACCGGAGATTCTTAAAACTTACATTCACTTTTATACTGCTTTGTTTTCATCTAATAATCATGGGTTGGATTTCCTACAGTATTTTTAAAAATAAATGGTTTATTATTCATGAAGGCTCAGTTCAAATTTTAAGACCAAAATCCACAACTGGCAATAGCTTTCCAAAATATCTGTTTTCTGTATCTTTGGGCAGATGTATCTTCTGACAATATCTTGTGAGTTGGTTTCAGATTAAGACTAAGGTCTACTACTTGCCTCTTGGTCTAAGTTTTGAGTTGTGTTGCTCAAACACAACTTGAGTTGCCCTGTAATTTTTAATTCAAGTTATTTTTATATTCTTGCTCTGCTATTTTCTTTCTGCATCATCTGGAATATCATCCATAATATGCAAGCTTTAAGTTCTGAATAAGTTCTGAATAACAGTGGAAATGAAGTGTGTGGTGTTTTTGACCACTGAGCCCTTACTAAATTAAATGAACAGTGTCAACAGAGTTTCACATTTTTACATAACAGTGCATTACCAGAATAGATCTGATGATATGATAAATGCTCATAAGAAAAGTAAACAACAACAACAAAAAATGGAACAATGAAGTGCTCTAACTGTGTGGATTTGAGAGTATTGTACAATATATAAAATACAATGTGAGCAAAATAAAATATTTAAATATTTGAATTTATACCTTTTTTACTGGGAATAAAACTGTTAATCTTGGTTTACGATGAACATTCTGAACATGGTGTTATCTGCAGCTGGGTTATTTGAATAACATTATTTCAAAGTAGCTATACCATCTCTGTGATTATGTACCTGTATTTATATACATTTTATGAAGAAATCTTAGTCTGCAGCTGGCTAAGTATTGTACTGTATATTTTCACACTCTGAACTTCCCACTTTCACACATGCATGTGTGCTCATACACAAATGTACAGTATGTACAGGCTTTTAACAGCTGTTAACTGAACTGTTAGCTGTTGATTGAAATGTAAATGCTGTAGATTTCTTGACATTGATTTCCATTACTTTTTGAATAACAAGTGATACAGAACATTTACTAATCTCCTATGAATTATTGTCATAAATAACTAAAACTAAAAGTAAATTGGCAAAAGGCATTCTGTTGCATGATTTCATTTTAACTGGTGCAACTGTTTAATAGTCAGTTATCCACAAATGTTTTTTTTAATGATTTCCAAAAACTGGTAAGGACAGTCATACCTTACTAGAACTTATTCCATGTAACAACTTTTTAGTTGTAGCACTTCCCATTCTAAAATGCTTTCCATTTTGGACCAGTACTTTTACATTAAAATATGCAAAACTGCTTCCTTGACCTTGCTTTATGCTGGCACAACCATATATGTATCTGCTTCACAAGTATATTAGTTTCTTAAGAGCTCACTGAAGAAGTGACAACATAAAGATATACATTGTTATGTACATTTTAAGAAGTTTAAAAAGATGTGATAATGTTCGTGTTTTCTGCAAAATGTAACATTTTTCTTCACTTATACCTTTAATAGTTTTTAAAATTCTCTTTAAATGTTGCTATATTGATTTAGCAAACAAGAAGTAAAATAAATTGGTTTCCCTAATTAGAGGAGAGTTTTAAATTTCAGCTTAACTAGTGCAAGAACAAACCTCTTCAGTATAAAGTTTGAGTTTGCCTAATCTGATTTTTTTGCTTCAACGTGTTTCTTCTGACTTACAGCCTATTTCTCTTTTTCTATTTCTGTCAACAGAAAGCTGACCTTGCAGTTGCACCATTGGCAATTACCTATGTCCGAGAGAAAGTCATCGACTTTTCCAAGCCATTTATGACTCTTGGAATAAGTATTTTGTACCGCAAGCCCAATGGTACAAACCCGGGCGTCTTCTCCTTCCTGAATCCTCTCTCCCCTGATATCTGGATGTATATTCTGCTGGCTTACTTGGGTGTCAGTTGTGTGCTCTTTGTCATAGCCAGGTAACATGTCAACTTTTGTGATTTTTTTGGCAATTGTTATAATCTTTTTCTTACTAATAATTGTCAAAAGTCACAAAAATGTTCTTACGTTCATATTCTTATAATATAACTTTGTCATGTACAGAAGAATAATCAGTGATGAGGGCTCTCAATATTAATTTTCTGCATTGCCATGCTCTGTCTCCAGTTTGTTATGCCACCAAGTATTGGGTATATTAGCTAGTTTTCTCCTTTTATTTACACATTCAGAGTTTAGCAAGTTTATGTAATGCCTTTTCCCATTTGTACTGTGTTTACAAAGAAAGGGGCCGATACATTTTATGTTGTTAGCATGTTTCATTTGTTGCTGTGGGGCTTAATCACAAACTGAGTACTTAGCTGCCCATGTTAATCATAGATGTCTAAAATGGGCCTCTACATATTAAAAAAAAAATAACATATTACTTGATGTAGTTTAGAGTCTTAGAAATAGGGTACTAGAATATTTATTTTTTAACTATGCTAAGTAAAAATCCCTGAGATACATCACATAATTTAGAGTCCCTGATTTGAATATGTTTGGAAACAAGTTTTTAGATTTAAGGACCTCAATATGACTGCTAAATTATAAAGTGATCTGATATACAGGACTCTGTTGCTTTTACATCACTTTTTATCTATTTTCTTCAACACAGACAAGCAGGAAAAAGTCTCTTGTCAAAAAATCCTTCTATATTTACCTTTTCATTGTTAAGTAATTGGAACTGACTCCAGATGCTCAGATAAATATAAAATTATGTCATAACTTTGACTCTCTCTGTAACAGAAAAAAAAAAACAAACACAAAAACAGTCAGAACAGTAAATCAGCAGTTCCTGCAAATGTCATTCTTCAAATATCATTTTAAGATTTTTCGTAGTAGTCCCTTTTAAAATTTCTTACTATTTTTTTTCTAAATATATATATTATATAATATCATAGTATATGTATTTATGGTTTATATATAATAAATATAAACTGTACTGTTTTTTATCCCAAACTTCCCTTTAATAATTTTTTTTTTTTTTTTTTTTTTTTTTTGTCTGTAGCAATGATTTTTGAAAGCAAATGTTTGACTTGATAATGCAATCTCATTTCAGCCCCAAGGCTGAAATGATTTCATTCTCTGGTACACAGTAGAATCTTCATATTTTTCTCTCTCAGTTACACTGTAGTTGATACCAGGGTTCTCCATCTTTCTTTGATACTATCTACTTCATTTTAGAGAGGTTGTATCTTTCCTGTAGTAAAGGGAGAGGTAATATTTCTAAAAACCACTTTATAAGTAATTTAGCAAGATCATCTGTACATAAAGTGCAAGAAATATTGAAGTAATATAGACAACACTAAAACACATTCTTTAATGATTAATTTTGTTTGTGTGCCTTCTTTAAAAGTGTGCTTTAAAGAGGCAGACTTATGTTGAAAGTTTCTTGAAAGAACAGTAGATTTTAGTGGGCTATATACTAAACAGTAAGCTAATTTCTGAGGTGTTCTTGTAACAGGATACATCAGAAAGCACAGGATTTACAGTTGAGAATAAATTACAAATATTATATTGTGAAACACTTCATGTGAAATATTTATGTATATGTTCTGAAAGTTTTAACCCTATTGTTATCATTAAAAGACATTTTCAGCATGATGCACAGTACTTTTGACATCAAAAGTATCCCAGTAGTTTTATGGCTGAGTTTCTACTTATGTTTTGAAAACGTGTCTTGTTATATTCTGTAGGAAAGACACATTTTTCTAGAAGCCTTATTTATTTATTTATTTATTTTTAGATATTCAACCACCTTATCTCTCTAACAGAATTGGAAACAATGCTTATTTTCAAACAGAAGCACCACATTTTAGACCATTATAGCTGATTTTTTTTTTCACTTGTCCGTTTCTGTGACCAGCGCTACAGAAACCTCATGTACTTAGAAGCGTTGTCTTAATTGTAAAGCATTACAAATACATTTTATGTTGAGGAGAGGAATCTATTTTTGTATAAAGTTTTTTACACACAACTCTATATTAGCCTTCAGATTTTTTAATACCTTGTAACCTGTATAATCAAATATTGACATAAATTTAGAAATAAAAGATTTAGGATTGTGTAAGACAACCTATAGATTTTTTTTTCTTCATATTGCGGAACAACTTTCTAAATATGTGATAGCATTTTCTAACACCATACTTCATATAGGGGAAAGTTAAAAACATATCTAAGTTAAAAACATAATCACTTGATGAATACTAAAGACAGAAAAGCAGGTATTCAAAAGTAGAAGAGCCTTTTGCAAATTCAATTTGTCTATCATGTAAAATAAAATAATGTTGCCGAAAGTGTGATTCTGTAGAGAATTTTGCAGCTTAGTGCTGAATATGTATTTTCAGTACAGATTATAATTTAGGCACTGTACAGGTATGCATTTTTCAGTCCCAGTTTTGTGAAACTGTTGGGCTGTATGCTACTAAATTAATAGGTTCCATCCAGAGTGCCTTATTAAGAAGATTTTTATGTCATAACAGTCCTGTCATAATGAATGTTTAACTACAGTGTTTCATAATAACTATTGTGTTTCCTAATAAGGTGTATCTATGTTTAGAGCAATACTTAGTATGTCTCTTATGATATGTTGTTTTGTAATTACAGCTCATCAAGAGTATTCAGAGTACAATGCTTACTTTAGATTTATACCTCCCATTTTTGTGTCAAATGTTTCATGAGCATACTGTGATTTTATTGTTTTACCATGTCTTTCAAACAGGGCCAGAATGTAAGAGCTTGGTACATTGAAAACAGAAAAGAATAGTTCTATTTTGGTACTTGGAATTCACCCAATAGTTATTGGTATGGTCCTATTTAGGGAAAACTGAAGAAAATAGTAAAAGGTTCGAGAATCTTTGAGAGAGAATTGCTGAAAGAACTTTTGTAGAGTAACACAGCAGGTATAAATGAAAAAAGAAAAAAAAAAAAGTAATATATCTCAACTCTTTATTAGTCTTTTCCTTTATCTGAAAGAACATTTGGTTTTCACTTCCAGTCTGAGAACTGGATATCAAGAACTGGAATCTTTACATATTCACAAAGACAAGGAGCACGGAGAGAGATTTATTCATTAGTTAGGAGGCTTCTCTGTGTCATTTTTCTCTTGTACTTCCATAAATTGATGATCTATTTATTTATCATGTATTTATGTGGAGATCTTGTCTGGAGAACTTGTGTTCTGAATGAGATGAACTGTGTATGGTGTTGAATTGTCATTCTTGGTGTGGAATTATAGCTGTGATTACTCCATACATATGAAAACTTCATCTTGCTTGTGATTGTTGAGTATAAGTAGTTATGCTGGTTACTCTCTAAAAGTTCCTGACACTATGTCCCTGACACTAAGCCTATTATTTTTCTGTGAACGGAGAAAGTCATACAGCATTTTTATTTTTCCTTTTTTTTTTCTTTTTTTTTTTCTTTTTTTTTTTTCTTTAAGTGGCAACAGTAACTGGTGTATTTCTGATGCTAGCTGGTAATGCCTTTATATCACTCATAGTAGTGTCTTTTGTTATCTGACATCTTGATTCATTCTTTGACTTGCAATACCAGTTAAATTCACAGTTTACATGTTGATTAGATGGAAAACTAAGACTAGAGTAAAATGCACTAATTCCTTTCTCAAGTTCTGTTAAGTACACAACATCTTCTGATCTGCATAATGAAAAACCTTGATTACTATTTCTTATTCATCTTTGTTTGTTGCATTGTTTCATTTCACAAGAAATATGCTGATTTCATACAGTTTTGCATACCAACTTCAGATGCACATATTGTATCATCTTTTCTACTAGCCTGTGTATATGACACAGCTGTTTCCTATTACCTGGTCTCAACAAAATCTGATGTGTTAGTAACTGGGGGTATGGCCCATTCTGTATAGGTACTATGATGAAAACTAATTTCATACCTTTAAAAACATCAATTTGATAAACTCATCTTCCAATTCATGACTTTCAAGAGTAAACAAATAATGGTCAGCTGGCTTACATCATGATAGTAATCTGATTTTTGAAGTCCCTTATGTATAATTTTAAACACCTATGTCTTCATGAAGCTTTTCTGAAAATCCAAATTGAAGGACAAACTACTTAAATATTTTTTTATTAATTCACTTTCTACCTGATTTACTGGAATTCAAGTTGTTCTCTGCACATGGAAGTATATCTCTGTGTTGTAAGGTCTGTTTGCTGTGAATATGTCTGTCTGTCTGTCATGATGCAGTTTACTCTTTAAGTGACCTGTCTTAATACCTGCAAGAGAGACACCTGCCTTAGCATAATACTTTACCTTTATGGATTAGCTGTGAAGCGGATAAACTACCCTGGATGAAACACTCCACTAAATGAGCTCTTATGCTTCTTGTAGTGAGCTGTCTGGTGTATCAGTGAATCTGTTGTGTAAATATGCTTAAAATGTGCTTATAGCCTTAATTGCTAATATTGACTCATAACTTGTTATTTTAAGGAGCTTCATTTTCCTTTACGTGTACCGCATTCTGTATGTGTGGACATTCTGTTATTCTATCCTGTTTCTTGTAAGTCAAGCCCTTATTCTAGTTTCAGCTGTCAAAGCATATAGTAAAAAACATTTTTTTTTAAAGCAGAAACATAGAATCAGAATATCCTGAGTTGGAAAGTACCCACAGTGATCATTGAGTCTAACTCTAGGTCTGCACAGGGTGACCAAAATTTAAACTATACATCTAAGAGCACTGTCCTTCTTGAACTCTGGCAGACCAGTGTCTGACCACCCTCTCAGTGGGTGAAGAAACTTTTCCTAACACAAGCCTGACCCTCCCCTGTCCTGTGCCATTTCCTCAGGTCTGTTGATGTCCACAGAGAGCAGAACTCAGCGCCTGCCCCTCCGCTCCCCTCGTGAGGGAGCTGCAGGCCGCCATGAGGCCTCCCCTCAACCTCCTCTTCTCAGGGCTGAACTAACCAAGGGACCTCAGCTGCTCCTCATAGGTCTTGCCCTCCAAGTCCTTCACAATCTTTGTAGTCCTTCTTTGGATGCTCTAATATTTCCTTTTTATACTGTGGTGCCCAAAACCACACACAGTAAAGTGTGTGTGTGTGTGTGTGTAAGATCACACCAGTGCAGAGTAGAGAGGGACAATCAGCTCACTTACCTGGCTACCAATGCCATGACTGATGCACCCCAGGCTGCAGTTGGCCCTCTGGGCTGCCAGGGCACACTGTTGAGTCATATTAAACTTGCCATTAACCAAAACTCTCAGATGTCTTTCTGTTGGGCTGTATGTCCAGCCACGGCTGCCCCTTCCCAGGTGCAGAATCCATTACTTGCTCTTGTTAAACTACATATGGTTGGTAATTGTCCAGCTCTCTAATTTGTCAAGATCACTCTGCAAAGCTATCCTAGACAGAGCCAACAGGTCCTCCCAATTTAGTATCATCTTACTCTATATATCTTCTAGTCCTACATCCAAGTCACTTATGAAAACATTATAGAGAACACGTTTATTTTAATCTTTTCTCTGTGAAGAAACATAGGAATACCCTGCTTCTTCAGACTTGAGCAGGTGCCTGAGCATTGTATCTTTCCGAAGTGCATACATAGCTTTTTACATCTCATCAGTCTTCTTTTTTATTTCATATTTCTTGGTGAGCTGATTTCTGTCCTTGAGCTTGTCTGATTTATTCTTGAAGTATTCCTTGAAAACTATCTTGATGACAGAAATTAATGGTAGAATGAGAGGGAACTACTTTTCCAGTTACTATGGAACTCTGGTTACTAAATTACTATGCTGATATTTATTCAAGTAGGAACTCAGCATATTTGCCCTTTATTCTTAACAAGTATTCTTCCTATGAGAATTTTATCTCCTGAGACCTCCCTAGAGAGCTATAGCATATGTTATGAAGTGTTTTCAGGAATAGATTCATCAGCCAATAGGGCAGTCCAGATGGCAACCCTGAAATCTGCTTCTCTTACTAACTTAGAGAATTCATTTTTGTCTCAGTTGTAATGCAGCTGGGGATATTATCAACTAGATGATAAAATACTCTATAAGTAGGCAAGGATGAACACATGCAAAAAATCTAGCTATGACCCTTAGTCTAATGCCTCCAATAGATTCATTATAGTCTGCTTTTTTTTTTTTTTTTTTCATATCATTTCTCTAGTTGAAAAGCACTTCAAATTCTAAAATTAAACATATTAGAGATTGTGTTTATTGTGAACAGAAACCACCCATGTCAGTCCCCAGAACACTGATTTTTGTCAATCAGGCAGTGATAGTGATAGTATTACAAGTTTTTTTTTTTTTTCTCTATCTCTTTTTATTTTTTTCTCTCTCTCTTCTGTGGGTTTTCTAACTTCTTATTGACTGATATGTTTTTGTATCTGTACAAAAAAAAAAAAAAATCCTAATATTATGTGAGAATGGTCTAAAAAGGTTCTTCCTTTCTGAACTAAATTTTTCCTACTTTATTTCAAACTTTAAAAGTTTTAATTTAAGGTTTCTGTTATTTAAATAAAATTTCAGTAACTGACCTTAATATGTAGAGGACACTATATCATAGTTTTTGCAGTAATGAGCAAATTATTAAGTATATGCTTTTCACTTAGTCTATCCCACTATGTATTACAACAGTGAAATTTTAGTCATCTTTTGTGGTCAGCAGTCACTGGAAATGTTGCAAGCAAGACTTGCATATGATATTTCAAATATGCTCAGATATTTCTGCTTACAACTTTTGACAAAATGTGGATGACAACTTTAAATTGCTCAAATAAAATGGGAGTTTACTGTGCTCTATGCGATCAGTATTAGCATAACTCTGTAATCTGTAATAGTATTTAAGTTTTATTTTCTATAGTCAGCACACATCCCATCCTTTTTCTATATCGAGAATGCAAAACATACTGAGTTTGTAATGCTTTCTTATGGGCATCATCTAACCTGTCTTATGTAATTATTTTGGGAAGTTATGACACAGGTTGCAATCTGTGTTATAGAGTCTAAATGTTGAGGATGAGTACATATGGCAAAAAGAAAGACATGTATAGCAATAAGTTATAAGCTGCCATCTCTCACTTTGCTTCTTGACACTCAGAAAGACAATACAACCTCTTACCTCTATCACAAGAGATATATCTGGGTTCATTGCCAGTTTATAGAATATCTAATATAGAAATAAAAAACTCAGACTCTTAATCCTTTAGGATTCTCATGAATCAATTCTGTATGTTTTCAACCTCCTTCTGATTTTCAAGAAGAGCATCAAAAGGTCTCACAATCTACATAATAGCATCTATTAGAATATTGTTACAGATTGCAGTAGAAGAAAAAAAATCTTATCGTTTACTCTTGAAACATCAATAACCTCCCTAGATTTTAGGGGGTGAAAAGGCAAAATAATACTCTAAAGCCTTGCCATACTGGCAGTAGGTCAGTCTGACATCCTGGACACTGCTTATAATACATCAAATGTAAGAAGATACATACTGTCATTAGCTAAATCCCCATATGCACTTTGAAGATGCTTATTTATATACCTGGTTAATTCTAGATTCTTCTGTATTTTTTTTTTCTTGGTGGAAATCTAGCCAAACTTTGTCTTTCACAGAGTTAAGGTATGGGTGGGGCCTCCCTAGGAAAGAGAAAGGTAGGTCTGGTGTTGTCAGTAGTTAAGGAAAAGTACATAGGGAAAACACGTTGTAGCACTTTCTCCATCAGTGTGTTTTATATTAATTATTGTTATTTTGTAGATTAACCTAATCAGAAAAAAGCTTTTTTAGTTTTTATCTTTATTTATTTTATTTGAAGAGCATAGTAGTGTATTTATACTGCATAAAGTTGCATTTGGCCTAGAAACTCTCCATCCTTTCTCTTGTTTTTTCCTCATTATTCTGAAAGCCATCAAAAGGTTCTTCAATACATCACTAATTACCCCAAAACTTAGGTATTTTGAATGAAAGAACTGAATTGTAACTCTGTTCATCCTTAAGGAATTTGAACTCTTACTACCAGCAAGTCAAGAAATCTCTTAATTCTCATTTACTTAAGCATCTTTGTTTAAAACCAGGAATAAGATGGACAGCTCATTCTGTCTGTACTGATTCTGATTGTATTTCTTAAGCCTTGTTACATGTAGGTGTTATGCATTTACAAGCATTTATTTCCTATCCATTTTGATGGAAGATTCTAATACAACCTTTTATGTGGTCATAGGAGTGCTGGTGGAAAGTTGTATCAAAAGTCCTGTTGGTATATTATATTTTATAGCAGGGTTTCTCTTTTTTTTTTCTTTTTTTTTTTTTCCCTTCCATTTTCTCCTTTATATGTTGCTCCACTGAATATTTCACTGCCCAAACATATCATGATTCAATGTATCTTTTTGAATCTTAACAGTATCTTACATCTGACAGATCTCTAGCAAACAAGCAAAGGTTTGTTTGCTAGAACTCTTTCAGAAGATTCAGCTGGATAACCCGACTTTACTAGTAAAATCTCAGTTTTCATTGGTGAATGGCTCTGAAATAATGAGTTTACTTTCTGGCCTGCTTCCATATTCAGTTTTGACTGACAAGAATTGTTCTGTTTGATTCATTCTGCCTCATTCAGTTCTTTGCTAGACATCTGCCTGAATGCCATTCAGTGTTAATCTAAATCATTATTCCACAGTCTGCAACAGTTTAGTAATTGGATTTGCCTTCCCTTCATCCCTAGAACATCCTGAGAGATGCTGAAAGGTATTATGCTGTGTGTATCATCACTTCTTTCCACACAAATGTAATTTTAGTTCATACTTGAGTTCACATGCCCAGTTTCCTGGCATTTTTTGCATACTACATAACTAAGTAAAAATATTATAAACATATAGTGGACTTTGCTTTGGAAATATGTCAGCA
The DNA here is from genome assembly GCF_963932015.1 of Anas acuta. NCBI lineage: Eukaryota > Metazoa > Chordata > Aves > Anseriformes > Anatidae > Anas > Anas acuta. The sequence goes on along the minus strand of NC_088981.1, from coordinate 74,484,364 downwards.
GTCAAACGGTGATATTTTCTAAAAAAAAGTGTCTGTCTAATATTATTGGATTTAACTACAGGTAAGAAAGCTCCTGTCCACTTTATTTCTTTACTTAAAATGCCTTGGGTAAACAGCCTATAGCTAGGGGAGTCAGTAGCTGAAGAGTTGTGAAGAATTCTCTAACAGCATGCAAAGCAAAGTAATCCCATACTCCTTGTTGAGAAAGGTGCAAAATGATCTGAGGAATAACTTAATTTAGTTTTCAAAGGTGTTAACACTGTAGTAGCACATGCAATGGTTTGCCCTTGTTTTAAAAGCTCTTGCTAATTACAAGCACATCTAGTACATGAAAATATTAGATTGCTTGTGTGAAGTAGTTTGCTTAAAAAAAGTATAGAGGGAGTCTCCAGAAAACATGCTGAGCATTCTTTTCTGATATTGGATAATGATCCTATCAGTCAGTTTCATTAAAACTTTTTTTTTTTTTTTTTTGGAGGGGGGGTTAGGCAGGGGTATGCAACAAGAAAAGGAAAGGAAGACACAGATCTAGACTTCATGTTTTCTGCATTTATTTAACAAATCATAGCATGGGATACTGTTAAATGTGCCTAAAGAGAATGGTTCCTCTATAGATGAATCCAAGTGTTTTCAAGATAAAATTATGCTTTTGAGAAGGACTACTATTTCTTCTGGTTTTGGAATTACAGTGGGTAGGAGGGTTATTATTTTTTTTTTCCATGTGTTTTACTCTGGCATGGATTTTACTCTGCCATACATAGTATTAGTGAGGAGAAGGATATTGCAACTCTTGCCATAATGCATAATAATAGTTTTCTTGTGTGATTTGCAAAGCAGTGTAGTCCTCTAATATGAAGAAAAAAAAAAAAAGGAAAAAAAAAAGAAACCAAGAAGTAGTGGAACAGGTATGCCATCAATAAGTATCCAAGAAAGCACCACAGAATGGTCAAAAGATACAATTAGTAATTTGATACAAGTGGTAATTTGAAAGTGTTCAAGTTAACTAGTTGATTCCTTTGATTCTTTTTCATTATCATCAGTGACTGATTTTACAGATTGATTGATTGATCAGTGGATGAATTTGACCAGCAGTTTACAATTTTTTGGTTTTGTTTTTGTTTTCCTCCCAAAATCAGAACAGCAAAGCTCATGTAGGAGACATTCTATTTATTCAAGCCATTTCACACAAACATGGAACAACTTGTTCTTAAAGCAAAAGTCTTTCTCAAGAAAAAGGTAGGGGTTACAGTGATATGATATTAGCAGTCTTGCTTTTGCAAAGTTAGTATTTGTCTTGCTTCTGAGCTCCCAGAAACATAGTTATACTTTCTCTGTTAAACATATAAAAATATTGAGCAAAAATGGTTGTAAGGATCGAAAGACAATTTTTATGCTAAATGAGGCAAACATATAAAAATGAACATCATTTCTTCTCTATAAATAAGTGGACCCTTATGCAATGTGTTTCTTTATACTGTCTAAAAATAGAGAAAAATTATTGGGTAATGTCAATAATACAGATGCAATCCTAAGGTACTTTTAAATGTAACTGAATAGTCAAATGTCAAATTATTTGGAGTGGTATTAAATGCCTGTTACAATTTATTTTTTTAAAAAGATCTGTTTCTGACTGCAAAACCATAAATAATTAAGTTGTGCTCCTGCATATCTAGCCAAAACCAGATTTCCCAAATTCTTCTGACTCTCAGTCACCATTATCCATTTTATTCTGAAAATATGTAAATTGAGCTAACTTGGAAAACAAACAAATGAACAAAAAAAATGTCTTTCAAAGATAGACTTTTTTTTTTTTTTTTCTTTTGGGAGTCCTGGGAGGACTTTTTTTAGACTTGGGTAATGATTAAATGTTATACTTTGAAGCAGTGACATATTTTTAAAATAAATTAGGAAATAATTAGAGAATATTTCTTGACTGTGATACTCAATATCTGGAGATAAGAAGGATTGTTCTCTAGATGATCCTGTAGGCAGAAATATGAGAATTATTTATCTCCTTTTTTAACTTTTAGATGTTAGCCAAAAGTTTACCTGGCTTATGCAAAATTTCAGATTCTAACTCGTTGTAGTAGGAGCCACTGAAGCACCCACAAGACTTGACCAGAATTCAGTCTGAAAAAAAGAAGTATAGTAATTGTTTTTGATGCTGAAACTAAATCACTAGTGTGTCCTCCAAAAGTTTCTGAATTATCTAGGGAAGTCATACCATGTTAATTCTAATAGTGATATTGCTTTAGTGTAAAGCTTAATTCAGGATTAAGAACCAAGGTGAACATTTTTTTTTAAATAGAAAAAAAGATCTGACTTTAGCCACGAATGTATCATTCTTGCAGGGAAAGAAATATACAACGTGGAAGTTTTTCAGCATCAGAATTAAAAAGTAAAATATCAGCTAATGGAAGTTGATTTTATTTTTAAATAAAACTTTTAAAATATCAGAATGTTTTTTATTAACCAGTGTTTTATCACTTCAGAGAGGAGTTTAAATATTTTTTATTAAATAGGCCTGTTTAAATCCTTCTAGCATTTATGCACTCTCATCATACTTGTTTTGTTTTTGTTTTGTTGTTATGTTTTGTTTTGTGTAACCATTACACCTGTGTGGTACCTGCAGTCACAGGTTAGGTCTTGTCTGACGATTTACAGGAGATAGACTCTAGCTTTGAGAACCACAAAGGCATTGTTACTTCAGCTTGATGGGGCCATTTCTATAATTCCAACAAACTAGAGATTCAGTAGACCCAGATCTACTGCCTCTTTCCATTCCAGTTTCCTTCCTCAACTACATGGATGGAGCAGGAGTGCCTCCTTGGAAGACTAGTGATGGGGTAAATAGTGAAATGGTAGATAGCAGAAGAAGGTTTTATGCTTGTTTTCCCTTCTCTGTTGCATTGTTTTTGTGCATTCAGATCGTTAAAGAACTTCTTGTCATTTCCATGAGAAATAGCTTTAGCTTTACACAAAATGCGATGCCCATTTGCTATTTACTTACTTGTTTTGTAGAAACAGAGATACGCCATCACCAGTGATGTAACAGTTTTCAGCTAACAGTCAGTACAGTAATTAGCTCGTATTCTTGATAGATATTTTGGAGTGGAAATTGGAAAGGTGAGATGCAGATCCAGAAGTTCCTGTGAAAGAATTCCACCACTTAAAAATTCTGTTTTTGTGGCTGACACACTATGACTGATGAGGCCTGTCCAGAAGAAAAATGGAAGCAGTTAGCAGAATTTTGTATATTGCACAGCTTTGCTGTGCTCACAGAGCATGGCAAAGATAATGTCAAGTTGCAAAAATATCTGAAAAAGGATTTTAATTAGTCATATTTATCCTCCACACACTTCTCTCTCTTAATTTTTCTCTCTTGCTCCCCTTATTCTAAACAGGCATGTTAGATCAGAGTGAGTAGTCCAATCATGTCAAAAACCTGGTCAGCGTGCCCTTCATTTATTGGACTTAACGGAATTTTCACCTTGCTTCAAATGTAACTGTAATTAGGTAAAATTGCTAGGTCCTTACAGGTCTTCCTTATAGGTCCTTACAGGTCTCAGTTTTCCCTACAGGTCTCAGTTTTGTTGTGAGAAGCCCAACTCTGCCTCCAACTTACATGTCAAAGAAGATTGTTTGTACTCATAACACCTTCCTCATCATCCTTTCATAATGTACAGTCATTTGTGCCTGTGCAAAACAAAAGTCAAAAACAAGAAGGATGGCGTTGCACCTCTACTTTTCATGAAATTAAGTGACTCCACAGGTGAAGGCAGTGGAGATTTCTGGGTGGTATGGAAAGCTTAGCTGTACTTTCTTGTAACCCAATACAGATTTCCAAAAGCAATGCCAAGCAGGCTTGTATCTTGTTACATAACAAATACAAGGTGCTTGCTTTAAAGAATTCACAGTTCAGAAGGAGTAGTTAAATAGTTTAAATTGTTAAACAGGATGATAAGGATGATAGGATAATTCTACAAGGTGCAAAGACAAGTGAAAAAAAATAATAAATGAGTACATTTCTTAAATAGGCAGGTTCAGCTGTCATAGTTCGCCAGCTGCCTAGGCGGGACTAGATTTCAGCTTACTTTCTACATAACAAATCAAATGAATTTTGAGGTTTTGAAAGATGGGTATAGATTTTGGCCTTGGAGCTTTTCTGACATGAAACTTAGATGAGATTCAAATGGTGCCAGTGAAATAACTGCGCAGAATAACTTATGGTAATTTAAAGCCTTAAAAACACTTCTAGGTTTGTCTTTATCTAGGGGAAGAGCACTGGATATGAGGAAAAAATTAAGAATAAAATCTTAACAGTTACATATCAGGTTAATTTGTGTTGAAAGGGATGTGATTCTAAGTATTGAAACTGAATGAAAAACTGCAGGTGCTTGGGACAGGAGCATGCACTAGCTGCCTCTACAGAAAGATAACAGCTTGACTGTGGGTCCTGTACCACATATACCAGATCCCTAAAGGTATCTTGAATATCCTGGGAAATCTGAAGAGTCTGAGACATTGGTGTTTAGGCAGCTGAAACTCTGTGACGCTGTTTAAGCTTCTTTATACATTAGATATTATATTGGATTCAGATAGTCCATGAGGTACTAAAGGCAGTACATTTGAATCGAATGACAGGATTATTAGATAACAGAGATATAGAATGATGTCAAAGTAGTAATCCTTAGGAATTAAAAAGTTAGTGTTATTGTTTTTCCAGGAGTTGGACTTGATGATCCTTATGAGTTCCTTCCAACTCAGGATATTCTATGATTCCTCAGAACAAAAGAGGGAGAAAGTAGAATACAGTCTTTTTTTTGGTAGAAAACAAATGAGTTACTCATATGTCCACCGGCATCTTGGGTCTGGTCCTTACATTGTTGAAATACTACTTCTAGAATCATAATTTCTAGAAAACACAGGCTGGATGAAATCCTGAGCCGAGGCAAGATCTGGTATTCTTGCTTGAACCCCTGACGAGTTTTTATCAAATTAGAGGGACTGAGGGGTGAGTTCCAGCAAATTCACAGTACTATGAAGGAGCATGGTTGATGAGGGTGTGAGAATGGGAGTTCCTGACTGAAAGTGCTATCAATGAAAGAAACACAGGTATCTTTTTAGTATGTAGCTAATTGTTTTGTAGGTAGTTCATATCCAGGTTTCAGGTTTTTTGGTTGAGGGTGGGAGAAAGGTTTCTAGACTAGTGAAGCCTCCAAAAAGCTTCAACTGCTTTTCTACCATCAGGATGTTGAGCTGCATTTCAGAAGAATCCCTCTGCTCACAGACTTCAAAGCACACAAGTAGACACGTTTAGTTCTATTGAAGTTGTTTGCAATCTAAAAATGAGTCATGCATTTTAATTCCTTTAACCATGGTCTTTTCCTGAAGACATCCTGTGTGTTAGCAGTAGCTAATTTGTACAATTATTGGTACTGTTGAGAACTGTAACAGAATAATCAGAAGAAAATGAAACAGTTTAAAATCAAACATCAACCTGAATAATGCCAAATTATTTTCCTATCACAAAATCAATGTAGAAATCAATGTGAAAGCTCTCACTAATTCTGATAGTAGCATGACAGGTCCCAAAGTCTATGCTTCTCAGAGGCTAGGGTCCAAGGCTTGCTTTCTGGCCCATAGGACAAGTGACATGGTCTTGTGTTTCATTTGACAAAATGCTCCATTATCTCATGGATCCCACCCACAGTGCATACTGACACTTCCCACTGAAATACATCTGGCTTTTATCTGAGTGAAGTTAGCATAGGCCAAAACTGGACAGAAATGTGCTAACAACTAAACTGTTGCAGATAACTACATGCCACGGCTGAGCCCTTCCCTTAATTCACCTATATAACCACAGAAGCTCTCAGAATTATTTGGATTCCTATTTATAGTATCTTAATGAGATTTTAATCAAGCACTGTAAATATGGAATTATTTATTTTCTGTAATATAAATGAATCCACAGTCAATTTATGTTTACTATGAAAAGAACTAGTTCAGTTTTCAAGTAGGTTTTGATAAAGCTGTATCAAAGCCCCAAATCTGAAAGCTATTAAATTTCTTCAAGAAGCCAGTAGGAGTCACAGACTTGCAAGAAAACAACCTTAATGTGCCTTATAAATCCAACTATGAAGATTTTCTTTAAATCAGTGTGTCTATTTATTTATTTTTTTTTCACACCAGATGGAAAATCTCAGATCACCAAGCTGTCTTAAATTTTAAGCATGAGGTTGCTAACAGTTCCAAAATCAAATATATTTTAAAGCCATGTTGAATTACAGAGAGGTTCTCACATAGTCTTGTATTTCCTCAGGACAAAATTTATTTGGTAAAGAATTCCATTTGTTGTCTCTGAGGATTTTGCTGATATCCTTAAGACATATAATGTAAAAGAAAAGGTTTGATTTTTTTTTTTTTTTTTGTTTTTGGACAAAACAACATCCCCTGGGTCTTAATTTGTGATAACAAGGATTTTTAGTACCATAGCACCTTGTAAGAAGAAAAAATGCACCAAAATACTATATTAGACCTCATATTACCACTACTGTATTTTATAAATCACTTGTTTCATTCAAAGAGTGTTCTATTTTCACAATTTAAAATACTGAAAGAAACCTTATGTTGCTCTTGGAAATATTTCAATGGTTTATTCTACATGTAAAAATCATATTCAATAGGATATTAACATATCCTATTTAGTAGAGACTCTAGTGTAATCATATATATCCACTTTATTCCTGTCATTCTGAATGACATTTAATGTATAATCAAGGTCAACAATGAATTGTTATGCTCTCTAAACTAGATAACTTTTGCTGTGATGCTCAGTGTTAAATTAATCTGCTGTCAAGAAAGCTGTTGCAATGTTAAAATGAAATGCCAGTTTTATTGTACAGCCTAAGTATGAACTCACTCCATTTTTTAAGATATCTACCTACTTTTGCATTGCAAAATATGATTTCATACTTTGTTATGTGCCTTTAGGATGTCCTCTGCAATTCTCTACTTCTTCCCTCAAATGTGTATCATACTCTTGAATGTGCTGAGGAAGTCAAATGGTTCAGTTTTAAAAGAGGAAAAAAATGATTCTCTCATGTACCCTTCTTAATTTTCTTATTCTTTTAAAGAGAAATACTGCTTGGCTTAGTAATTTATGCTATTAAAATAGAATGGAGTATTACTGTTGGATATTATCAATTTTCTCTTCTTATCTGTATTTACAGAATAGCCATTGAATTTTTTATTTTTTTTATTTTTTTTTGCCCAACTTAACAAGATCTTCAAATCAGTAGCATATATGAATCCCTTATTACTGCAAGCATGCTAGTCTTTCAACTCTGAAACAGTATAAGCAGTATAAACTACTTTGCAAGGGCTAATAAAATGTCAAACATTTGTATTAAACCATGTCAAACACTCGCTGATCACTTTTCCTTATAACACACATTTGGAGAAATAGACAAATACAGGATATGGTATCATAATGGTCAACACTTAAAAGTAATCTTACAAATACAGTGGTTGGCTATGTTTTTATTAAATTATTAAATAACAAGTTAATACAATGCCTGTGTAGCTCCTGTCTTCTACATAGGATATTGAGATTCCTAGACCTAGGAAGACTGGCTAAATGCAATCTCTGAAGATGTGTCATCATGATAAGTATTTTGGTAAACTAGTTGCAGGGAACATGTTTCACCATTTCCAAAATTTGGTTCAATTTATTATCAGAGAATCAAAGAATATCCTGAGTTGGAAGGGACCCACAAGGATCATCAAATCCAACTACTGGCTCTACACAGGACCACCCAAAAATCAGACTCTGAGATCGTGGTTCAAATGCTTTTTCAACGCTAGTTATTCAAGAAGCAGGCTTGGTGCTATGCCCATTGCTCTGGGGAGCCTTTCCCAGTGCCTGACCACCAACCAAAAACCTTTTCCTAACACCCATCCCTGTCACAGCTCCATGCTATTCCATTGGGTCCTGTTGCTGCCGCCGGAGAGCAGAGCTCAGTGCCTGCTACACAAGTCCCCTCATGAGGAAAACGTAGGACACCATGAGGCCTCCCCTCAGTCCTCTGCTCTTTTCTTGACAGTACATTTTGTGTTGTAGACCTTCAAAAATACAAGCACAAACATTCTGCAGACAGAATTCGGTGAATCATATCAATCAGTAAATTTGAAATATTTTTATTTCCCATTTAAAATATATGAATATTTTCCTGAAGCATGATATTCTTCTTTTTTTTTTATTTATTTTTTTTATTATTTTTCCTAATGCGATGAAGCATGGTGAAAATATCCATATGAGTTATTTCAAATTGTTCATATAACTTCAATAAACTAAAATATTTTTAGCATTTGACTAGAATACACTGCATATTCTTTGGATGATCTCATATTTGTAGCAAATCCGAATTGACTGATTTTATTTGATAATAACTTTTGAGTTTCACATTAGGACTCCAGTTTCTAGGAGTTACTCAGACCTTCTTGAAGGTGTGTGTTAGACGGGGATATAAGAGAATGAATGCTAAATTGCTATTTAGTAGATTTGACAGTCTATCTGTAGGAAAAGTTGAATGATTATAGTAGGACAGAGGCAAGTTATTTTCTGTATTCATTTATATTTTATGCATAGTAAAATTGTATTGTTTTTCTAGTCATTATAGGCTTACTTAATGGATCATTCTTAATTCAAGAAGAAAATAAAATGGAGATCACAGATACATATCTGGAGAGATATATACAAATGTGTTTCGCAAACTTTTTGTTATATTAGAGCAGTTTAGAAATCGGGAAATAATAGATGCATTTTATTTTTTAGAAATGAGAGCAATGTGTCAGTTTCAGGATGTTGAAGTGTTTGCTGGTTATTCATAGCCATGGCACTTCAAATATAAAGCTCTTCTTAATTATATACAAAACGTTATTTGTATTTTCCACATGACAGAAAGGTAATGAACATAGTTTAGATGTTTGCAATTTTATTACAATTAAAAAGCCCAGTATTTCTTAATTTGGTCTAAAATAATGCAAGTTTTACTGTATAAAAAAAAAAAAATCTACTTAAAAGTAGTAAGGCATTTCAGATTAGACTACAAGGACACACAAAACTGTTGAGAGAATTATGTGGAGAAGATAAATTATACTTCCCTATTTACCCTTTTTCAGAATGTAAAACAAACAAACAAACAAAAAAACACACAAAAACAACTAAATCAATTTGAAAGCAACAGATTTAAAACTATATATATATTAAATGATAACCTCTAGAACTTGTCAGAGAATTAAATAAAATTAAGTTTTAATGATTAAAAGTGAATCTTAGGTATTGATTAATGTATATAGCAACTGGTTATAAAGAAAATTTCCCTATAGCATGTGGGCAATTCTATTATCATTTTCAACTTTAATTTTTTTTTGCAGCTTCATGTAAAATACTAGTATCAGTGAGAAACAGAATATGTTTTTGTAGAAAATGTATTTACATGTCTTCCCTATTTCAGAGAATAGTAGAGTTGAGAAAAAACAAACAAAAAAACATTCGTGTGGAAAATAACAGGCATAAGAGACTTCTCATGTTAATATTCAGTATGCTCCATTAAAAATAATATTAATACTGAGTATAATAATTTTAGTCAAGTAATAAATGTATCTCATAGACGGTGCTGTGTAAACTTTGTTTCATGTTCTATGCATTTCATTAACTAGTTTACATTGTCTGTTGTTTAAATTCTTTGTGCATCTGTGCTACAGTAGGTCTGTTTCAGTGTTCAGCTTGTGAAAACTGAAACTTTCCCATCTATCTACGATATCTATCTACTCGTCTGTAGATATTAGCTAAGGTCCATTTGAACGTATGATACAGCAAAGATAACATGGATTGCAGCTAAGTAGAAGTGATAATTAAATAAGGTGAAAACATGTAGAGTAAACTCTCATCTTGAGTTTATTAAGTTAGTATTTGAAGCAATGGTGAAAAATATGGCCTTGAATTTGGGCCTTTATGAATGTTACCGGCCTCATGACCATTATGAAACAAAAGCTGCAACTGTCATCTAAGTTGGTTCAGAATATGCACCTGAATATTTATTTTATTGTAGTAAGTGACAATTAGGTAAGTTTTTCCCTGCTTCCCTGTTAATAATTCCTGGTTTGCAAACTTATGTCTAGCAGTTCAACTAGATAATGGCATGTGTTGAGACTGAAAACTGTTGTTGATTAAAGTAATTTATAAATTATGACAGACAGTGGTAAACAGGTAGGCATTCACTCTTGGGAAAAACAGATTGCAAAAATAATGAACATAATACTTTTGTTAATGTTTTAATCTATTAAATACACTAATGTGAAAAAAAAATCTGATTCTTAATGAGGTGCAGAAAACTTTCAATTCAGAAAAAGTTGGTTTTTATTACTTTTTTTTTTTAAATACATTAAATAACTGCTGTGTTCAAGCAGTTTTATCTACAATAATAAATTTCACTATTTAAGTCAAAAACTCAGAAAAGCTTCATGCATAGTGTCTTTAAGTGTCTCTACCTGTTTACTTTGCTGTCATTATTAAAAAGAACAAAACACACACACACACAAAATATTTTTCTATTTATTGTATGTAATTTTGACATTTAGTTAAAATGCCATAAAAACACACATGAAATAATTGGTGCACATAACTAAGCATAAAAGTTAATATGATATTTTTTATGATAACTAGTTATTTTGTATAAATTGAACATATATTTATCATATATTATCTTTGACTATGTAGATTCAGTAAAAGTTAGTGCCTATAAATCTAAAATATTTCTAGGGGCAATCCAGATATGAATTTGCTATGTCTCATGAAGTCTTACGTTATGCTAAATAATGACATAAAGCAAATATGTTTAGTTAAATTTTTAGTGATATCATTTCCTTTTATTGAGAATAATTCATAAAATATGGCTTAGTTGCTTGATGCTTGCAATAATACAGCTTGCATTTTCACCCATTGATCTGAGAAAATCCATCGGAATGTTTATTTCTTTGAATTTAGTTTTAAACTTTACTTTTCAGTTGATTAATATTTAAGCATCTTTTTTCAGGTCAGAAAGATCAGTACAATAGTTTGACCACTATTTTTCTTTGTTGTTGTTTTTGTTCTATTTTGTTTTTATTTTGAAGAATATCAAGAAAAGAGAGTTTGTGGTCAGGTGAAAATATTTTTACTGAATTGTCTAATGTTATGACTGCTTCATTTACAGAAAACAATAATGTTTTGCATTAACTTTTTCCTGCTTCATTCTCAAATTTAAAGCCACTCTGCCATCAAGTATATAATATATGTATGTATTACATATATGTAAGAACTTATTTTATAGCAGGGCAAAATTATTCATTCATAATAGAAAGCAGTTAAACTTGGATGGATAAAAAGTAGTGAGTTATAGTAAAATTTGGGTCCATTCTGTCAGTCTTTAATCAAAGAAGCATAAAAAAAATAAAACAGTGGTAGTCCTTAAATAGTGCTTAGTGCCTTTAATAGTCCTTAGTTAACGATTTTATTCTCTATTGCTTAATGAAAGTAGATTTTTTTGAAGGGTAAACTGAAGTGAAGCATGTTTGTATTTATCCAGGGAGAATGTTACTTGAAAATTAAATTATTGCAGCAAAACTTGGCTGAAAGTGCAGTAAACTGGAAATGCTTTACATATTAAGTTTATTCAGAAAGGTCTGCTCTTAAGTAATTTATTTGAACAAAACCAGCATTTTATGTTCTTTGCATTTTGACTTTTGATCTCCTTTGAAATTCTGAAGCAAGTATACTTTGCATTTGAAAATGAAGAACAAAATACAATCAATCTCTTAAGCCTTTATCTCTTTGTCATTGTTTGTTTTCATTTTTTTTTGATAATCTATGCTCTAAAACTAAAAATCAGATCGAATCTTTTGAGAAACATTTGTGACAATATAGTAGTCCTATTTATAATTTAGATTTTTTTTTTTACGATTAATAGAAAATGTTTTGTTATAAGTTTTAAAACATAGAGTAAAATTACAAAATTTTTAAACATGCATTTGAAAGTTTATATTTCACTAGATGCCAGCTTCCTCTTGTTTCATTGTGAAGTAGGAAAAACTAGAAATATTTAATTAAGGTATCTAAAAATAGCACAAGCAAAGTTAAATCGAATAGTCAGTATTTCCTAACTGCTTCATTTTACTGATGTCATCATCCATAGATAAAGGAAATGAGATATCTTGCACTGGCTAAGACCATGTGGAATTTTTTAACTAGGTGAGTGTTAAGATACTATAAAGAAGGGTTCTTAACAACAGGATTTAGAAGTGATTTATTTTTTTGAATTTTCTCAAGAGGTCTAATGATCATGCAGTACTGATAGTGTGGTTACTGCTTGACTTAATTATGGCCCTGTTCACTTTCTTTCTGCTTCTCAAAACTGGGAAGAACCATTGCCATTTGTAGTACCTTTACCCCACTTGAACAAATGTAACTGTGACAGAATTAAGCTATTACATGTGTTCTCAGCTTACCTAGGCATGACTACAATTTTGCTATATTTTTTCATTGTGCACACGACAACTAGACTAGTAGAATGAAGGCAAGATGAGTTTGGCATCATAATAAGTATGGAATAGAATCATAGAATATCCTGTGTTGGAAAGGGACTCACAAGGATCACTGAGTCCAGCTCCTGGGTCTGCACAGCACCACCCGAAAATCAGACCATGTGTCTAAGAGCATTGTCCAAACACTTCTTGAACTTCTTGAAGCATGCTCGGTGCTGTGACCACTGCCCTGGGGGGCCTGTCCCAGTGCCTGACCACCTTGTGGGTGCAGAACCTTTCCCTAACACTCAGCCTGACCCTCCCCTGTCCCAGCCTTATGTCTTTTCCTTGTGTCCTGTCACTGTCTCCAGAGAGCAGAGCTCAGCACCTGACCCTCCACTCCCTTATGAGAGAGCTGCAGGCCACCATGAGGCCTCCCCTCAACCTCTTCTGCTCTGGGCTGAACAAACCAAGGGACCTCAGCCAATCCTCATAGGACCTCTAGGACCTTCACCACCTTTGTAGCCGTACTTTGTACATTCTAAGTTTTATGTCCTTTTTATACTGTGGTGCCCAGAACTGCATATAATACTCAAGGTGAGAACATGTCTGCTAGTGATCTCTACAACTTCAGAATTAAAATAGAATAAAACAATGCCAACAATTTCAACAGTGTAAAACCAGAATCTTCAAACTATATGCATGTGCAACCCTTGCCTCTTCAAATTTTGCAGTAAATGTAAATTTTGCAGTAAAAAGTAAAAAGTCATGCTTTCATTTCAGGTATATCTGAGACATTTAAAAAAAACTTAGAGAAATAACTGCTGTGCTCCAGTGCATTCCTGCTGGTGTTTCCTTTCCCTACAACTGAGTTAAAAGTTTTGTTGTCTGTTACCAGCTACATTAAAGATACCTAACAGAGAACATCCAGCAGGACTATTCTTCTTGGAGAATACTAAAATCTGTCAACCGCAAAAGACTTCTCTTCAGGAAAATATAGGTGCCCAGACAACACAGGAATCTGTTCTGGAAACAAACAAACAGAAAGCTTCTCCCTTCCAAAAATTATCCTTTTCCAACTGCAAGAAGCATGTATTCCTGTGGGACTTTGGGACACATCCATAATGCAGATAGTATCCTGTTGGCTTTGTGCCATGAGTGATTTTTATATTAGGCTTTGTTCTCTCTGTCTCTCTCTTTCTCTCTCTTATATATATATATAATATATATATATATATATATATATATAATATATATATATATTATATATATAGTATATATAATATTATATATATATATATATTGTTATTTTAATTAATTTTATTTAGTTTTGTCTGTAAGAGGTACTATGTATGGGACACTTTGAGAACAATAGTTGAAGTTACTAACATGCTAAAGAAACCTGTATATAGTATTTAAAATATTACCTACTCATGTGGAATATGCAATCAGTACATGCATTATTTTTAATGAGAGATGACAAGAGAACGGGTGAATTTAACATGACCATCATCATCTCAAAGGGTTTAATACCGAACCCCAGATCTCGTTAGAAATGTCCATGGAAGGACAGACCACAGTTTTCCACTTGCATAGCTATCATTTGCTTTTTTTGAGCAAGTGGACACGTGTCAGTTCTGAATGCCACCTGTCTTTAATCTGTATAACCCTGCGACAGTTGCATCCATTTACTCTACCATTTAAAGCGTCCATGCATTTTAATCTTTTGTTTACAGCTACCTAGCACTTCTCAGGCTTTCCTGTTGAATGCTAATGGAGAACTCAGGTCTTAGCCTTTTCAGAATAAAATAAGCAGTTAACTAAGAGCTTTGAAAATGATAGCCTCACTAAACTATTTAATAAATTGCTCAAGTGTCATTTTTACTCATAATTCTGAAAGATTGCTTCCAAGTGGATAATTTCTCAAGAGGCATTTATAAATATGCATTCATTAAACTGATAGAATATGAGTTTGAGTGCATTTCAGCATTTCTCCATTGTTTTGTGCCTTACATTGCTATTAATACAAAAATATTTCAAATCTGAAAAATGCAGTTCCCCAATACTTTTACACGTTAATTCATCAGGATTCGGTATCTCTTAACTGATGGCAGTGTAAGGCAGAAGAAACTGTCAGATACAGAACGGGTAGCATTTTTGTCTTCTGATGTAACTCCAGGAAATATATCCATATGAAAAGATATGATGAAACTAACTTGCCAGAGGACATTAACAAATCTTTTGGGAATCATAGGCAAAATCAAATTGTTCAAAAAAAGACATATTTTACAGCAGAACTCAAACCCTGGTTAATCTGACTAGGTGTAAATGCTATGATGTTGTCAGACATACCATCTGTGAAGCTATAATCTACACAAACCTAAGAAATTTAGGAGCCAGTGTTCCACATGCACTACACTGCTTTTCTCATTATTTTTTTTCCAGAAATACGCATTACGAAGTAATAGCTTAGTAATAACAACAGCAATAGCAACGATTAACATAAGTATCTACTTTTTATAAGTAAAACAGAATCTTCAAAATAGTAATTTTATTTCTTTCATAAAAAGATCCAGCCTTTATATATGTATTTTGCAGAAGGTTTATCAAAACTGATTCCTTCCATTTACTGAGTAGGTTCAGGCTTCTGCCAATTTAGAACTCTCCAAGGAAGACAGAAAAGAATTCTTACACACAGCATAGAATATATAATGGACAAAATGTTTTATTTTTTTATAGACTTTTTTTTTTTTTTAATATTTAGACGCAGCTGAAAAAGAGAGACTGTAAAACTGTAGTGTATTTGCTTTTGCCATTAATGGCATTAGAATTGTTCATTTAATGTTAATCTGGAACAATTTAGGGAATACATTTGCCCAGGTAGCAGTTGAAATGTATTTCCAGAGTGAGTTTAATTCTGTTAATATGTTTGTTCATATATAACATATATTTACACATATGAATACATGCATTTGCATGGGTGATGGCTGTATGTTTGATTTTGTTTAAATTATATCACCACTGATATCGAAACAAAATAACATCTGGCAGTAAAATTTGTAAAAGTAACATATTGTCTTTAGCTCAGTACCTCAAGTGTTGGATGGTCCTTGTACTTGTATTCTAAAACCTAAACAGGACAGAGCAGGTTAGGGTTAAGGTCCTTGGTACTATTCCAGTTTACATGGACTGAGTTGACCCCTGGGAGCATTTACCAGCATTGGAATGGCAGCTATTACTGCCAGGGTAAGCAGCATACAGGGAGTGATTTGAGCTAGGCCCAGTGTGAGAAACCACAGCTATCTCCCATCAACCTCAAAGTGTTTGGTAAATTACCCACAGAATCAGTTCTAGAGTTTCTGTATAAAGAAGTACTTGATATATTTAAGGAATTGTTTTGCCCTTTGAAATGCGTCTGTAAATGTAGACATGAAGATCAGTCTCATGTCCTATGCCCACCTCCCCATTTTAAAATCAATGAGGGAAATCTCCCTCTCTTTCCCTTATTTTTTTCCTTGTTTGAGAAAGGAGAAAGAGTGTAAGAGAGTAAAAATGACTCAGTAAAGAGAGTTTCTTTATTGTAATCTCTTAAAATCTTTTGTTCAAAACATCAGGAGAATGTGAACATTAGTGAAGAATAAACCTGAAAATATTTGGAGATTCAGCTTAGCAGTTCAAATGCTCTCTTACGTCTTATGACTTGTCTTTCTACACTCATGAAATTAAATTAATTCAGGATAATAATCCACCTTGTAGTGTTTTGTCACTGTTAAAAAAAAAAATGTGGACAATTCTGTGAAAATGAAATACTCTAGAGAATTTTTAAAGTGTAAATTGCTGAAAGATTATTCAAACTAGAATATTAGTGAGAAACTGTTATTCAAAGGGAAAAAGTCAAGCTTTCAACTTGCTGGAACTGGCTAATTTACTTCGAAATATGATTGGAAAGTAGGCAGTTGCTCAGATCAAGAGTAACAAACTTGGATAATTTTATCCCCCAAATTATATAATTCTGTAAAATGCTCTTTTGTGCAAAATATGTCAATCTACATTTAAATTAGCATTTTTTTTTTTAATATATCATTCAAATTGTAGTAAATTTCCTGCATCCAGTATCTCCTATTAGCCTCCAAGTGTTTGGTAAATTAACTACAAAATTCATTCTTGTGTTTCAACATGCAGAGGTACTTACATAGTATCTTAATGAAGCATCCAATGAAAAACAAGTGTCAATAACTGCTACCATTCTGTTCAGCCAGTACTGTTCAGGATATAAAATGCATTTAGCATTCACGGTAATTATAAAATAAGTAATTCTTACTAATGGAATTTAAAATAATAAATAAACAATAATAATTTATAGTTGTTCTAAAAACTATTAGATTGTTTGCATGCGTTGTCGGACCACATATATATATGAAGGTACGGAATGATTTAATACAAGAAAAGGTGACATTTTTTCCTGAAAGAATTAATGAATATTGGTATTACAGATAAATCCTCTACCCAAATAAGTCTGGCCTCACAGCTACATTAAAGAGATAACACACTGCAGTGTATTTATGTCACAGCTGGGCCTATGCTTTAAACAATCAGTATTTAAGGGGATTCTGTAATCACCGGAAAGATATAATATATTTTCGTGAAACAGCTTACTCTGTTATCAAGTTTGAAATTATAGAAAGAAAATCACCTCATTTGCAATTAAGTCGCAGTGGACTGTGTTTACATATGTTAAGTATAGAAACTGACCATAATTCTTGTAAATTCTATATTATAGCAGGATGGAAAGAATGAAAGGATGCTCAAGCAGTGTCTGAAAGATTATTAATATAAGATCACAGTCATATAATTGTAAAATGATTTCTTCATTATTTATGAGAATACTCAGATTTGTTTTTTGTTTCTCAGGATTGTTTTGTATACACTATGAAACAAACAAACAAATAAAACACCAAAAAACACCCATTTTAAAAACAAACATGTAGTACCAGCTTTAGAAGATTAGAGTGCAGATTAAAAAATGTATATATTAAAAATTGTACTTTGGACAAATAAAGTATAGGCATCAGTTGTAGCCTCCTCTTTTCCCCTCACTAGAGTGGTGAATAATAAGATAGTTCCCTGCAGCTATCTATGACAGGCAAAGTCTCTTTGCATGTTGTAATTAGTTTACAGCACCCTATAGCCTGCAGCCCAGCAGGAATTATTAGCAAGCAAGTACAGTATAAACAAAAATATATTTCCTGAGGTACAGAAGCTGATGGTTGCTTCTTTCATCACCAATTTCCTTCTCACGAGAAACAATTCTTTTATTTTAAAGATGAGCATACTTGTATAATTAACCAGTAGCAGGTATAAAAGGTATAAAGCTATCTTGTTTTAGGTTGTGGCAGTTTGAGACAATTGATAAACTTGGTGAATTTAGGCTATTCTAAGTAAAAACTGAGAATGTTTCAAGTTTTTTTTTTGCTATATAGTGGATTGAACAAAGCAAATAAAACACTTCCTATGCCTAGGAAGTGTTGTGAAAGAAAACACACAAAAGAAAGTAAGGCACTTGCCCTTCAGAGTATTTTTTTTTTTTGAGGTCTTTGAGGGAGGTGCCCTTACATGTTTCCTACTAAGACACACTTTGATTAAACCCAGCTTCAGAAAAAATATTTTTATGCAATATATTTAATGATTTCCTTTCATGCCTATGTGAGCATGCCTTTCTGTTTTAATTGTACACAAAGACACTCTTTCGATCACTACAGGCACAGAGCAGTACATGCTCTCAATGAGAATAGTAACTCTCCCAAACTATTAAAGTCAGACCATAAAAACATCAGTCTCAAAATGTAACCTGCTTAAAAAGGTCTGATATGAGTGGCAAAATCCATGTCATGCATTGCAATTTTTTCCTTTTTTTTTTTTTTTTTTTTTTCATTAAATTGCCCTCTGCAACCAATACAAATGTAACAATATTCTTAGAATATTCTTAGGTTATCCTTGTGGCAAGGTAACATCTGTTAGCTTAAATTCAGTGAAGGTGGTTTAATGAGTTTGACCTTACAATCAATGGGACAGACAAAAGGAGAATACACAGCTGACTGTGGTGATCTGCCTGGAATTAAGAATTGATCACTTAATCATATTTGATTGTGGGCTGGTATTCTTAATAAGCTCATGCATAGCATCTTGTTTTCCATAGTTCTTTTTTTTGCTCAAAAGAACACAGAAAGGTATACTATCACAACCCTTGGCAATTGCTAGACGTCTTGCAATGCATTCTTGCAATGCATTGTTTCACCTTTGTGAAAGCCGACTTGGACTGTGAAAGCTGAGTATCTTTGTGCTGCTGTGTAGTTTAGATGCAACACTTACATTTGCTTACCTTCTACAAAATCATTATCATGCTTCAAAATTCTTAGTACAAAAGAGATCTTTAGAGGAAGGTGTATTAGATAACATAGAAACAAAACTTAAATTTTGATCTACCAAAATGGATAGACCATGACTGACATTGTAAATTTGCAACTCCGAATTTCTAAGAACAGGAAGGGATATTGGAAGACACTTTTATGGCCTTTCCTCTTACAATCTTGCAAGTTTGCTTTATCTCTTTCTACAGCACTCCCATATGTGATTACTGGGAATTTTACTTTTAAAAAGTAATAGCACCCTCAGATGGACAGGAGTTATCCCGTCTGTGGTGTGATCCCTTTCTGTACCCAAACTGCAGGTTTGGCTTATAATATATTTTAGGAAATATCAGTGTATTTGTTTCTCTATTTTCTTTCCAAGACTATTCTTTAATAAAAAGACACTGGCAAAAACAAAGCAAAAGTTTTTTTTTTTTACCAAAAGCTGTTGGTAGGAAATAACTTTTGCTTTGGGACTGTGCACTTAGTGGACATTTAAGGTTGCTGCTGAAAATGCTTTGAAATGGACTATGGAAAAAGAAAGCAGTTATTGCCAGCAGAAATATCTAGCTGACCGGATAGTCTGTGAATGGGCCTAGTTCTTAATACTGTGATCATATTTGCTAACTTCACTATCACAGATGTTACAGACTAGGAGTGCTTCCACAGTAAATGTGTTATTTACTACTGCC
Source organism: Anas acuta (assembly GCF_963932015.1). NCBI lineage: Eukaryota > Metazoa > Chordata > Aves > Anseriformes > Anatidae > Anas > Anas acuta. The sequence continues at coordinate 74,464,698 of NC_088981.1, read as the reverse complement.
ACATGACCTGTTTTTTTTTCCAAGAGCAGAACAGAACTCCTGAGATATTATTTTCTGCTTGGCTAAGTAGCAGTAGTAATTGTCTGCCTGAATGAACAATAAGCTGTATTTTTCCTCCTAAAAAAACATCAAGCTTCCTATGTATAAATTTGCAAAAATAATTTTCTGAACAATATATATATATATATTTTTTTTTCCATATACTAAATTGCTGTCTATATCAGAGAGAGTTTTGATGTCGTGGAACTTGAGGCTGGGAATGATAAGGTTGAGTCCCTATGGGTTAGGATCAGTGGGAAGGCCAACAAGGGAAGCATCCCGGTGGGGGTCTGTTATAGACAGCCGAACTATAGACAGAATGAGGAGACTGTTGAGGAGTTCTACAGGCAGCTGACAAAATTTGTGAAATTGTCAGCACTTGTTCTTGTGGGGGACTTCAACTTCCCAGATATGTCCTGGAAGCACAACACAGCCCAGAAAAAGCAGTCTAGGAGGTTTCTGGAGAGCATGGAAGATAGCTTCCTGACACAGCTGGTTAGTGTGCCTACCAGGGGTGGTGCCCCGCTAGACCTTCTCTTCACAGAGAAGGACTGGTGGGAGGTGTGGTGGCTGGAAACTGTCTTGGGCAGAGTGACCATGAAATGGTAGAGTTCTTTATTCTTGGAGAAGCCAGGAAGGGGACCAGTAAAACTGCTGTATTGGACTTCTGGAGGGCTGACTTTGAACTGTTCAGGACACTGGTTGGTAGAGTCCTTTGGGAGGTGGTTCTGAAGAGCAGAGGAGTCCAGGAAGGCTGGGCACCCTTCAAGAAAGCTAGCAAACGTGATGCCCATCTACAAGAAGGGCCGGAGGGCAGACCTGGGAAACTACAGGCCTGTCAGTTTGACCTCAGTGCCAGGTCTCTTCCAACCTAGACAATTCTGTGATTCTGTAAATAATACATATTCCCATATACTTTTCCATGTGTTAAATAACATATATCCTTATAAAATAATTTTATGTTTTTGATTTCTTAGATGCCTGTCTTAAGATATATAACCATCCCATATTGAAAAACTCAAAAATATTGCCTGGTTTTTAGCTAATGTTTTATATTGCGTTCCTAGAAAATTAGAGCTATGACACAGTACTTTCTGAGTCAGGGAGGCCAGGTTCCTCCAGTTTTCTTGGTTATCTCTGTTTCATTGCACAGCCCACAGATGCTCGTGCTTGAAGTGAAACGTGTAATCCATATTTCCTACATCCTTGGGCATCCACAAGGGCAATATGCATATTTATTATTTGATGAAGGTGAAATAGCATTCATAAGTCCCACTTGAACAGTGCTAACAAAGGCTTCTTACCATTTCAGTCTTGTCCTGTCATGTATAAATACATATCTCCTCGAGAATATAATAGAATTATAGAATAATCTAGGTTGGAAGGGACCTCTGCTTGTCATCTGCTCCAACCGCCAAAACAGAAAGCAAGGAGAACTTTGAAGGTTTCTCAGAGCTATGTCCAAGCCAAGTTTAGGACAACTCCAAGAATGCAGATTGCACAACCTTTGTGTAACTTGTTACAGTGCTTCACTCTCGCTGTGAAAAACTCTTACATCCAGACAGAATTTCCCTTCCTGACTTTTGTCCTTTCTCTTTCTATCTCTAGGAAGATTCTGATCTATGGAGTACACTTCAGGTAGCTGAAAACATCAACTAGATTTTCCTCTTTTTATTTCTGCAGGCTGAAGCTCAGCTCTGTGATAATCTTCTACATTATGCACTCTAGTCCTCTAACCAGATTGGTGATATTATCTGGATTCCAATATGCCCATCTTTACTGGGTAGTCTAGAACTGGACACAGTACTGCAAATGTAGCCTCATGATTGCCAGTTAGGCACAATACAGGCTATATTTTTCCTACTGCAGGACCAGTACATGGTTCATATTCACATAAGGGCACTCACGTTTAGCTTGTCCACCAGGACACCCCCCATTTTTTTTTTGGCAAGCTGCTTTTCCATTAATTGATATGCTCCTGTTCTATTCATGGTATCTCTGCATCCAAACTGTAAGACTTTTCATCTACCTGTGCTGAATCTCATGAGGTTTTAACAGATTGTTCCTCCTTCCTAATCTTATTATTGCTGAAAGCAATTAAATTGGTTATGTACAATTTATCCTCCATAAATCTCCTCTGGATGTTCTGAAAAACTTCCTTGTCCTTTTTATGTCTGCTAGTGGCTTCCAGGAAGAGTTTTTCCGTAATCTTTTCAGACACTGAAGTGAGGTTTACTGCTCTGTAATTCCTTGGATCTTTCTCCCTTCCCTTTTTTGAAGATGTGTTATATTTTACTTTTCTAGTCATGAGGGACTTCCTTTGATGAACATGACCCAGTGAAGGAGTATATCTCTATAGTCTTCTTCCATATATTTACTAAAACAAATTTCAGAACGGGACAGCGGAAAATATCCCTGTTTTGGTGAATTTCCTCAAAATTACAACCTTATTTTTTGTCTATGCTATAATACTCTGTTTCTATAGGAAATAATAAATGGGGAATAGTTTTGCTTAATAAAGTTTTCAAACATAATCGGTATCAAATGGGATTCCCCTCATAGACCTGCCTACTTTTGGTTTGTGTCAGCCAAGGATCACCCTGAAAATTTCTAACAGCAGAGTAACATTCTTCAAAAGAAGAGAGGTGGTATTCCCACACTCTATAATGTTAAGACATGTATTAATGTTTTCAGCAAAGTAGTGAGTTTACCTTTTCCCATTTACAGAATACTTCCAGGCCTGTCCAAGGATAAATTCTAATCAGCCAGACTAAGGTGTCTGTCAATCGTACTTTTCTTACACTGATAGGTACCAGGCAGTAGTGACTGTTTAAATAATTCAATTTTTAAAAATTCAGTTTTGATTCAGTGCAGATCAGTGCCACACTTCAGTCTTCTCATGGAGATACCTATACGCTTCTGTAAGTGGGTATGCTACCATCATTGAAAACATTAACACGTGAAAAATTCAGACACAAAGTGGGATTTTTATATAGAGACAGTAACAGGAATATACAGAGTACTATTTCTGCACTTCTGTAAGCATTTATTAACTTATTTTCTCTTCATCAAATATGTCTAATCTTCCTCTTTTTGAATCCCAGAATCCCAGTGGATCAGGAAGCATATAGAGCTCTGTTGTGGCCTTCAGGTCTGTAGAGTGTACCCTTCTACACATTCCTTAGTATGTTTGCCTGTTAAATGAACTATTACAATTGCATGTAAACATTTATTTTTTTTTCTGAAAAATGTATACATTTTTATAACTTTTTTTTTTTTTTTTTGAGGGGGGGCTGGTACAAAACAGGAATTACAAATAGTCAGAAAATAGTCCTGAACAAACAGTTAATTTCTTCTACTCTTTCATCTCTATTTTCCCTTGTCAGGTTTAGCTAGAAAATTAGTTGAATACTGGTAGCCTTATCTGTTTCTGAGTTTAGTATTGGTTTCTTTACTGTGACAGAATAAACAGTGTTTTGTGGATTTTTTTTTTAAGTAAATATGAATTGAATTGGATATAAGAATGGTCACCATTAGAAAAATGTTACTTTTAAAGATAGAATTAAGACTTATTTATTCAAACTATATTCCTCATCTCCTTTGATCAAATTTTGTTAGAAGAATCAGTTACAGATACAGCACTATATTCCAGATCCCTGAAAACTGTCTTTTTATTTCCTATCACTGCTGACAGAGCTGTAGCCACAGTTTATATTGAAAAATTTTGCTTCCTTTGCCCATTCTTTTTGCTTTTCAAATCATTTCCTTGTTTCATGTGTTCATTTTTATACTGGTGCAAGGTGCATCATTGTGTAAATTTCTGTAACCTGCAGCAAAACTGCAGACTTATCTCTACGGCTTGTCGAATGATGCAGATCATCCTTTTAATTCCTTTAAGCATAACAGTATCCTTATAACTTCTCGATTTCAAGAGTCACAGAGACATTGGCTTCCAGAATTTTGTCTGTTCTTTTAATATTCTTTCCAAATTCAGAGTAGACTAAAACCTGCTAGCTATCTTGTCAGCTAACCAAACTAGTTAGACTTCATTGTAGTCATGAATGATTTTCAGTCATACTAAGAATTTCTGTTTCAGGTTGATTATTTGTTTAGTATTTCCATGAGATATGACACTGAGAATGCAAAGTCTTTTAATTTCTTTTCTTGTTTTATAAAGCAGTAAAAAGCAACATTCATTTATGCTCAAACAACTGGAGCATCACAGATCAGTACATTATTTACTGAGGTTGTTTGGGGGTATTTTACCATAAATAACAGCAACAAAAATACAGATCAAAATTACAACAACCCTTTTTTGTAGTATGTGCCATCACAGTTGAAGAAATTATACCTTTGGGGAAGACTTTCTTCCTAATTCATACATTTTTTCCTTGCAAGTGCAAAGGAAAAAATATCTTGAGAAAGATTGTGTGTATTTTCTAATGTTCACTGAGGACATGTTACCTTCCCAAGATTCAACTCTGGAATTTTGCCTATGTAAACTTTGGATTTGACAAGGTTGCAATTTTAATCACTATGGGTTTATTACTCAGGACCATCCAAACTCCATGTATTTCAGTAACTCATAACACATAGCATATAAACAGTGTTAATAGGTGCAGGATGCATGCTAATCAAATACTAATTCTTTATCTGTGAGCTGAGCAAAGAGGTAAGTGGTAAAGAGCCACTAATGTTGACATGGCAGAGGACCAATGGGTCTTTTCCATCTTTAAATGTTACAGTGCGATTTTGTGATTTTTTTTCCCATGGTTTTAAAATCAATAACAATTATATTAAAGACAATAATGCTCTTCAAAAGCAAACTAAAGAAAAGGGAAGATCCTTACCGTTCTGGTGTTATTGGTTCATATTTTGTAGAAGAGTATCAGCTGGAGAATTTAACCTAAAATTTTTAAGAATGACAATACTGTTTGTAATCTTAAGCCATTCCCCTTTGGACAGCAACACCTTGCAGTATCTCAGGAAAAAAAAAAAAAAAAAAAAAAAAAAGCCATTGTAATTGTTTCTTATAGTTCCTTAAAATTTTCTTGCATGGTGTGAAAGAAAATAATATATCCTCAGCAGTGTTTCCTGTTGTCACACAGATGCACTTAGATTAATTAGAATCATTTGCCCAAAACAATCCATTGAAGAAAACCATGAACTTTAAAATGAGTTATTAAAAAAAAATAATGAAGGCCTTTTGGCAAATACAGCTTCTCCTGCCATATTGGCCATTATAATTTTGACACTGCTGTCAGTTAATTCATTTGAAAATTGTAAAATTAACCTGTAAAAGCAGCACTGGAGTAATTGTACCATAGAAACAATATTGGAAAATGGTAAGATTAGAATAAAATTGTAGCATAGAGATGGATTTTTTCTGGCTGCTACCTATTTTAATTAAAATAATTATAACTATGTGATTTTAGAACATCAGAACACAGCAACCCTGGAATTAATCTGTAGTGTATAGGGGGTGGCATATTACTTACATCAAAAAGAAAGTGGCATTTGTTTTTCTTTCCTAAATTTAGTGTCTGAATGTGAGACATTGCTATATCAGAAAAATTTAGAGGCAAATTTTAAACACGTATTTTTTTTTCTTTTTTCTTTCCAGTTGCTTACTTTGCTACTCAGTCTTTGTTATCATAGGAACTATAAATGTTGAGAAGCAGAAATGGGAATAATGGAAAAAAGCATACTGTATTTTATCTTTGATGTTGTTTTTTTGGAAAAAGTTTTTTCTTTGCAATACTTGACTGCATTCCCCAAAAATTAAACTCAAATTAGTTCACTGCATAGCTTTGAAGCTTTGACTGTATCCTTTTTCTTTTTTCTTTTTCCTTCTCTCTCCATCCCTACCTCCCTCCCTTCCTTTTTCCCTTCTTCTCTCTCTCTTTCTTTTCCCTGAAGTTTTAAAAATCACTTCTTTGATTAATTTACTTTTGAGGAATATATTTAATAGTGATCGTTCTGGAAGTAGCATGTGATGATGCCTAGTTACCAGGAATTAAAGGAGACGAGAGTTTTGCACAGTATTTCTCACTGATGAACATTGATAGAACCTAAATTATAGCCTAACATACTATATGTAGGCAGAGGTTTATCTATGTATTATGTAGCAGAAATATGTATTAACTCTGTCATTAGAAACATTTAATTTGCTGCATATTTTTAGACACTTGATGCAGAAGCATGTCCATAATTGCACATTATACCCTTACTTTTCCTGAGATCAGGCTAAGTCATTATTTTTAATATATATGTCAGTCAGTAGCAGAGTAATAGAGGATTATGTTTTTGGTTTAACCATGCTGTTATATAAAAGAGTGGTTTTGTTTTACTTCTTTCCTCTCCTTTCACATTTAAACAGACTAGTTTCTATTTCGACTAAAATACCAGAATAATCAGTGCCCCCTGTCACTCCCACCCAGAGGGGGCCAAGCTTCATTTCTTAGTGTCAGATGAACCTACTACCACAATTTCTGTGAATTCGGCACCCATAAAATTGAATTTTATCTTCACAGTTTGTGGTGGTTTTACCGTGCTAGGCAGCTAAATACAACAACTGCTCTCTCACTCCCCTCCTTAGATGAGGAAAGGAAGAAGTAAAGTGAAGAACATCTCATGGGTTGAGATAAGGATAATTTAATTAAAGGAAAAAAATAATAATTATTATTATGGAAAGATTATTATTAACTAAAAAATTTAACTAAAGGGAAAAAAAAAAAGAGAAAGGGAAAAAGGGAGGGGGAAATGGAAAAAAATAATAAAATAAAGGCTGTGTGGAAGTTCAGAGGAAAGAAATTACTCCCTACTTCCCACAAAGTAGGAGTGATGTGAGTAGTGAGCGATGCTTGACCACGTCCTTGAAACAGAGCCTCAAAGTCGGTGTTTTTTTTTTGTTTGTTTGTTTGTTTGTTTGTTTGTTTGTTTTCCCCCACCCCCTAGGAGCGTTAGAGAGTCCTGATGCTATGCCAGCACTGCTCAGCAGCAGACACTGCACTGGTGTGATACCACTGCTGTTCTAGCTACAAGTGCAGAGCACAGCACTGTATGGGCTGCTGCAGGGAAAGTTAACATCCCGGCCAGACCCAGTACACAGTTAAACTGAGGACACTGTGTAATGTCTTCTCCTACCTTCCCCCCCCCCCCCCCACACACACACTGAGAAGGTAAAGGACCTGTAAAGATCCCTTTGGCAAGCACTCTTTTAAAGTGTTTCAGCAATTATTTAATGAACTGAAAACAGCAGCAATGATGCAATATAGAGCTACTGAGACCAGGAAATGGTGACCCTATAAAATGTATAACATTAATTTATAAGATCAGAATATAAAAAAGTCACTCACCTCTCAGATCTGAACCTTTCAGAAATTGGAAATTATTTTGTTGCACAATATACTACAATGTTGGGTCTGCAAATATATCAAAGGTATTTAAATTAAAATAAATCATATATACTAGTCAATACTAGTTGGAAGTACAGCAGGTATGGTTTAGGGTGACCATTAATATTTTAGTTAAGAGTTGGTATTACTGAATTAAGACACACTGTGATACAGGAGCATATCTTCTTTTGGAAAACAAAAATCAAAACAAACAAAAAAAAAAACAACAAACAAACACAAATTTTTGTTCTTTATGAGGGTCTTTAGAGATTCTTTCAGATTTATTCTAATGTGAGCCAAGTGAGGAATGGTGTTATGGTTTGTTTATGGTTATGTTTTGCAAAGGATAAAGCACACAAAAATTGTATAATCTTATAGTGCCCTAACTAAATATTAATATAAAGCTGAAGTTCTATTATATGATGCACAATAGGGCTATTTTCCACAAAGGAATTTTTAGGCACTTTGAACAACAATAAAACCTTGAGACCTGTTAAGCCTGAAGCAAGAGCACTTAGAGTAAATGCAGAGACTAAGATGTCTCATTCTAGGATCCAAAAAGCTTCAGGTACTCTGAGCTGGAAGCAGCCAGAACAAGTAAAGAGGAAATATTTGGAACAAAGCTGTCAGAAAACACCATTCTGCTATAACTTTCTGCTCTTTATGACTGTCTTTACACAGTAAACATATGCTGATAAGACAATTTCAAAATAAATAAATATAAAAAAGTAATTACCTATACTTGAACCCTCATCAAGTGCATTATTGTTCATGACCAAATTTATAATTTATTGTCCAGGAATCATCAGTGATGTAATTTTAAGTGGAAAATATGCCATAGCAAAACATTTATAGAAAATGAGTTGTTTTTTTTTTTTGTTTTTTTTTTTTTTTTTTTACGGAACTTTCATATTCCTAGATGAATTTATAGTCCAAAATAAGAGAAAATACTAGAAGGAGAAAAAAGTGCACTTTGAAAATAAGTAAACAATTTTTGTCTTGTTTACATCTGTTACATGAGTAAAGGAAAAGAGGAACTTGTATATGGACTTTCCCCATTCCCAGGTAAATACCTAGGATGCAATAGGGATTTAATCATTTAGCTAAGTACTTTATCTGTGGGCAGAAGTAGATGTCTACAGAAGAGTTAGAAGAATAAGCAAGTCTATAGCAGTACTTTTCTCAAGTAAACTCTCAAACACAATAGTTTGTGGCTCTTGACTTTAAATTTAGATTTACTTTTTTTTTTTTTTTTTAAATACAGGTTAGTATTTCTTTGCAAACCTGAAAGGTATCATTGACTGAGGAGGATGTTTCTCACCCAGGACTAAATAGCACAGCTTGAAATATGCTACAGGCTTTATAGATCAAATCAGACATGGTTCCTGTCTGGAGAAGTGTACAGTCTAATTTTAGACATGACAGAACAAGTGAACACAACAAATCATGGGGGAGGGTGGGAGCTGAAGAGGGTCACACTAAGGAGATTATATGGTTACTTAGGTTCATTTCATGCATATCTTGATAGTGTCACTATTTCATTTGTATGTAAGATTTCTAAACCTTCTGTAAATATTCCAGAAGTAGTGGGAGAGGCAACAGAAAGACTAGAGGAAGAAATGTGTATGAGATTTAGCAGAAGTGAAATGAGTAATAAAGGGTGTCATTCTGTTTAGAAAATAATGGTCTATATTTGTGTACAGGCTCTTTTGCTTTTGTTTTTGTTTAAATGACCTTCAAGCAACTAAAGAACATTCAGATGATGATTTTAGACTGGGTATCTAAACATTGTTCTACTGAATAGTTCCAGAAAAACTATGCTAGTAAACATTTAGAACTTACTATTTGAATATTTACTTGGATGGAGCATGGGAAGGTCCTTCATGCTGTAAGAGGGAAGTGCTGAAACCATTGATCAGAACTCAGGTCTCACCTCCCAAAGGAGTGCTGCCATTATCGGGAAGGAAGCCAATTCTATGTTATGGTGTGTTAACTGGGCAAAGGACCAAATGCTCACCCAGTCACTCACTCATTCTCCTCCACAGTAGGGCAAGGGGAGAAAATAGGTAGAAAAAGCTCATGGATTTAGATAAGGACTGATAATTTGCTTATCTGTTATTGTAGCAGGCTAAATCAGGTTTTAGTGGTGAGAAAAACAAGCAAATAAACAAAAAACACCTTTTATCCTCCCTTTTCCAAGCTCAACTTCACTACAGATTCCTCTACCCATCCTGTGTAATGGACAGAGGATGGGCAGCCATTTATGGTCAGTACACAGCTGTTTCTCTCTTGTTGCTTCTCCCTCAGGCTTTTCCTGTGATGTAGAGTGGGTTCTCCCACAGGCTTCAGTCCCTCAGGAAATAAGTCTGCCCCACTCTGGGTTCTCTCTTTCTGCCACCACCTTGGCTTCAGGGCCCAGCCGTGCTCTGCAGTGGGGCTGTTGGAGCCAGCTGGAACTGCCTGGGGCCAGCAGGGGGCTGCCCTGTCCTCTCTGCACAGAGGAGCTCTCCAGCTGCCCATTTACCCTTTCCCCAGCAACCACCAAAAACTTGCTGTGTATGCCCAATACATATATATATATATATATATTTAATTTCATATCTTCCCTTTCCTACCTGTTGCATGTGTGTTGTCCCAGGTTCCATGCTAGGGACTTCTATCCATCCTAGGTTTTCACCCGTGAGAGAGGTGCTCTCCTGAACTTTAGAAACAGTGGATTCAAAACTGCTGAAGCCTAGGGGGCTCTGGAAGCCAAAAGTCTCTTAACTCAATGAATGTTTTAGTCATTACAGATGTTTGAAAAAGGTTTCCTCTTCCATTAGGACTCAGTGGAAGGATTAGTGCTGTGGATGAGAGGCCTGTACTATACCTGAGTCAGGCATCTGCTGAGGAGGCTCAGGCACCTGGTGCTAAATGTTTTATGTTATATGGTTGTGAGCTGAGGAGAGCTACTCTTCAAGATTAGTTTGGAAATTATGAGGAATGGATGTGCAACTTTAGGGTGTTCCTGCAGGCAGAATAAGATACGTTTCCAGAAGAAAGTGTTTAGGTCAGATACAGGGCCAGGAATCTGAACAGTTCAGAAGGTTTGGTCTGGTAATGCATATATATATATATGTAATATATATAAATATATATGTAATATATATATATATATTTGGATGTCCTTTTGCTGTTTTTCTTTGCACTATATACACTGAAAATCCATCTTGACTTAGCAAGCTAGAGCATGCAGTTTGCTTCTTCCATTGCTTTACTGCCAGTAGCACCAGATATAAAATACAAATATGGAAAAAAGTAAAAAGAGGAAAGACAGAGAGAGAGTGAGCAACCACCTAGGACTGGTGGTGGAGTAGCAGCCAGCCAGTCAGTGAAACTATTCTGCAATATCTCAGGTTTTGCAGAATCTTTCCAATTCTGCCTCACCAAAGACAGGGATATCTAAAGAGGTTCAGAAATGCATAGTGAGATTAATTTTTGTTTGTTCTACATCACCTCTTTTCTTCCTGAGATACCTTCGGCTTCAGCCATTCTCCTTTTCCTGCCTCCTTCTGGTCTCATCCTTGCTTTCAAAAAGCGGTGGAATTAGTACTACTTAGTTTCAGTTTGTATTATAGAAATTGTTTTTCTTTTGAATTGTTTTGAATCTTCAATCTGATTTTTAAACTCAAGCTAAGAAAGAATATTTTGATTGCCTGGGTATTCAAAGGTCTTTCTAGACATGTAGACAAGAAACCTGTACTAAGTAGTTAGTTTATTTTTTCAATATACTCAGGGGAAACCCCTGTTTGGGTAAGTAATAATCGTGCTTTCTGGTAAAGTAGTAAGAATATTATTTAAGAAACTCATTTTAGTCTGTTCAGAAGAAAATGCAAATAAAAGCTATACTAAGTAAAATAACTCATTATGCCCAATTGTGTATTTCTGTCTAGATATAGGAATAAAAAGGAGTGCAAGTGAAGTCTTAAAGATTTTCAAGTAGGTTAAGAGCACTAAGAGCAAGTCACAGAAAGTGGAAGATCAAATTGAATGTGTCAGTCTACTTATGTCAATAAAAAGATGGCAAAATCTTTTCAAATGCAACAAATAGTGCTTCCCTGAGTAGTGCTTCCAATACATCAGTCAGGATGGGTTATGACTCTTTGTATAAAACCAATGTTAAACAACCTGTATTGACTCTCTGATCTTGTCAGAATTTACAACAGCTGAGTGGTACTAGATGCTAAATGTTCCCAAGGAACACCCTGTTGCCATGGAATTGTCAGAGCACCACATGCATGTATCATCTTACTAATATTCCTAACTTTATGAAGGCTACTCTAGAAATCAGCTAGACTCAAATTATTCCTTTTTATTCAGGAATCTTCAGTGAGGAAGTCTCTTTCTTCCTTCAGTTTCGTTTGTTAACTGTGCCTAACTTGCAGGCGAACTGTAGAAGACTTCCAAGTTGGTCCTACACACCCTGTCTTTTTTCCCTTGTCCTTTTTATTTTTTGACTGTTGTCATGTTATGAATAGCACTGCCTTCCATACTTACCTCTGATAATAATGCATCCCTTAATTTTATATTTCTGGGTAATGTTGTGCAGTTCAGATCAACCTTACTTTGTGTTTTCCTAAACCATTCATCTAATATTTCTAGCTTTGATTCCTTTGCCCTCCTTCATCTTCCAAAGTAGTAACCTCTGTGCTTTAATTAGTGTTGCTTATACATTCTTCTAGATTAATATAAACATTCATTAAAATAGGCTTAAAACTAACCATGGAGCAGCTCTTTGGACATCTTCCCTATTACCTTACTTGAGATATATAAGAACTATTTAGTCCAAGGCATATACACATTTTTATTTTTTTTAAATAAAAACATCAGTATATGTAGAAGTCAGAGTACTTTGACTGTCAGAAAGGTCAATGCTAAAGTTCACACACAGTCCAAGATAGTAATTTTCAATAGTTTTTTTTTTTTTTTTTTTTTTTTTAGAGTCTTGACTATCATTAAGCATTGTATACATATTCTTATACTTACTGCACTAATGGATGGACTAATGGTTTGAAAGCTCAAGAGTATTTAGGGACCGAAAGTATATTTATATGTATTTTCAGTATATTTAATAAATTAAGTAATAAGGATTTAACTGGTTCTGCAAAAATAAGGTTGTATCTTTACCTCTATTTCCAACATATAGTTATCTTTAAGTACAGTTGTAATATACAATTCGTTTAATGCAGAACAATGTTCTAGTTTAGTAGAGTTATAGTAAAGCATCCATATCACATTCTGGCTATTCAATAAAGAATTTTAGAATATTATACTAATAACTTATCTGACCATTATGATGAAGTTAGATCTAAATCAAACTACTAGGTGTAGTTCTACACAGATGTCCTGAAAAATGTTATCTGGAAGAATCATTCTTCCTCTTTGCTCTAGTGAATGGGTGAATGTGTAATTTGCTACAGCTAAGGGTATCTCATGTGAATACCTTGATATTTTGTTGTGTTCAGCAATATCTAGTATTGAATCAGTATGCTCAGCAGTCCTTGAAGAAGACTGGTTAAGATTCTTCTCATTTCTCAAATTGGGTTCATTAGATGAGCACAAGCCTTACAGTTTGTAAAATCTTTGTGCTAAGTGTTCTTCAGTGAAAGCTGTTTTCTGCCTAGTTCTTCTTCTGAATCTGCAAGAGAGATGCCTATGTGCATATAAGTGGGTAATCATCTTTCCTAGTCCTTATACAAAAATCTAAGAGAATGAAGGAAAAGTATCTGGGTTAATTTGACAGGTCTGAAATAATGACGGAACAGTATGCACACTGTAGTTGCGTGCTATCTGTCTGTGGCAATTATTGCTGAGCTGTGCAGGGTATGCTGGTTTATATATAGTACTGCAGCTAATATTTTTGTAGCACTCCTGATTGATTTAGATGTTCTTTTTCAGAAATGTGGTATCAGTGTTGTCTGATTGTAATGTGGCCAAAATAAAAATGCAATTTAAATAAATTAAACACAGTTACCAGTAAGTAATCTTACTAGTCCTTTAAGTCATACTTGCACTGTTCTTTACAACCAATATTTCCTTCACTTCCCCTGCCTAAAATGACTTATTATTGCATAAGTAAAGGGAAGTATTCTGACTGCATCAGACCAAGAATTCAATGTGCCCTGTTTGATTTTTGTCTTTTAATTTCAAAATGTGTTGTAGAATACAAATTTATCTTCGTCTTTCTGTAGTCATTAGGTGACTCCTGTTTGGGACAGAATGGAAGATAGTATTGTGTCTGAAGGAAAGATGAAAAATTGTAAGGCAGTATGTATTTTTAAGCAAGAATTACATTCCAGAGATTATAATAATGGATGATAACTATGAGACATTTTTATATTTTTAGTTAAATATTCAGTCTGAACCTGTGATTTAAAGATCCCATTTGTTTTGCTTCAGTGATTCACATTTAAGAAAGAAAGAAAGAAAGAAAGAGAGAGAGAGAGGGAGAGAGAGAAAGGGAGAGAGAGAGAAAAAAAGAAAAGTCTGCACCTCTGCCTGCCAAAAAAAAAAAAAAAGACAGAAAGACTGTTTTGGGTTCTTACCGTAAGTTCTTGGTAACAACTTGGATGTGCTTTTATGACAGTACATACCTATTTTAATAGAAAACTAAAGTGGTATGTAAATACTAGCAATGGTATGTAAATAGTATGTTCCCAGTGGTTATAAATTAAATTCTGTTTAATACTGCTAGACAGAAACGTGTTGGTATGAAGAAGAAAAAAATGCAAGTGTTATTCCACTAATCCATCCTGCAGCTTTTATATTTTCTTTTGTAATAAGTTGTATTGCTCTCCAGAAAACAGAGATTAAATGAAAAATATCTTTAACTCCTGATGTTAAAGTCTTTATTAAACATGTCAATTATTTTCCTTTTAAAACAAAATACTATCAGAGAGAAAACAATACTTTTTTGAATTTTGAGCTGCTTAAATTGGTGGAAAGTACACTTTTATGCATACATTCTTAGCAGCTTTAAATTGAGTCAATTTGCATAGAATGTGCTAGACCATATCTTTTACGAAAGTACCTGAAAGCAACAGTGTGTGACGTGATGTACTGCACCGAGTATAATTATTGAGCACAAAACTCTTTATCTACAGTCTCATTTATAAGATTATATCTTACTTTACAGACTGATGCTGTAGAAACTGCTCTAGTTTATCAGAAATTAGTTATTTCTCTCTTCCTAAGGTTGTCTGAAACTATGGACATTGGAGGAGAGGCACGAGTGCTTGTACGTCAAGTTTTAAGGAAAAGAATATTGTATAGTTATGGCAAAAGAACTTCCTGTACCAAGTGTGCAAAAACAAGCACTTAAATTAAAAATGGAAGGTGAGAGGCTAGCAGTAGGGTACAGTAGCTGCCAGGTCCAAACAGACATAAGATGGACTCCCGTTGAGTTTGAAAGGAAGCATTTTCAGTGTAGACAAATGGAAAGTTTATGCCTGAGGAGAGATCTCTTTGTTGATGCTGTCAATATAGATCTTGCTTTATAGGAGTTTTGTATTGAACTGAACTTTCCAGAATTTTGTAGGCTACAATCATGAGATATTTTGTACTTGCTGCCCCTGCATAACATTTAAAGGACATAGGGAAGTGGTTTTCCTAACATTGGTCTCCTATATGTACAGTGCACATAAAGAGCACTGAGGGCATTCCACAACCTGATAGCATAGTAAAAAGTAAAATCTTCATTTGTACCTTTCATTCATGACCCATAACTATGTAGCTATGCCAGTCATAATATGGTAAACATCAAACAATGTTTATGACTGGTTATGTTCTTTCCATTTACTCAGAGGCTGATAAATAGATAAATTCAGTATCTGATTATGTAATTATCTGTACAAGCAACGAAACACAAAAGATACTTTATTTTTAAAAATATTTGCTATTATTATTGTTTAACAGGCTAACTAGGATAACTAGGTTTCAATAGGCCAAAAATGTGTAAATACAGTGTCTAAATGCATTATGATCTGTTTCAGAATCATAACTGAAATGAAGTAGCTCTTGAGCATTTTAATTTTAATGTCTAATATCATGGAATGTCCCTAAAGTAGTATAACATTTGACACAAATTTTCTCTTTCCTAGGGACTGCTTAAATTTCTTTGAAACATTACTTGTAATAGGCAACATTTTTAGATCAGTTCTAACATTTTAATGAATAGGAGCAAAGAGAAAAATTGTAGCACAGGTCTGTCAAGTTCATGTAAAGTCTCTCTCTGTTTGTTTTTTTTTTTTTTTTTTGTTTTGTTTTGTTTTGTTTTGTTTTCCCCCAGTTATTTCACAACACCTGAAAATGTCAGACTTATGTAAAGAGACTCTATCTGAAATTTTAGGATAAATGCCAATAGAGACCAGTAAATGAGAAAAGTGTCTGTTAAGAGTTATCAGGGAGATCAATCTTCAAAATTGCATCATCTCATTT